>NC_090266.1:185848434-186156559 GCF_040414725.1 Anabrus simplex
GAGAAGGAAAGAGACGGAATTATCCCATTACTGCTGTACTGTAATTTAAGGTTGGAACGCTCTATACATGTATCTTTATTTTTAAAGGAGATTCCTTGTACCAATTTTGACGTGTGTAACATCTTCAGTTTTTGAGTATCCGTATAAGGAGTCGACCCTCATCGCACTTATTTTTAACCCCTTACGTGGATTTTCTGAAAACAAACATGTGTTCCTTTGTTTTCAAAGGAGATTCCAAATACCAATTTTTACATCTATAACATGTTAAGTTTTTGAGATATACTCATTTTTAAAATTCAGCCCACTTTTCACCCCCTTAGCGATGGAATATTCAAAAATTCTCCCATAGTGAGCACCTACACTGTAATATAAATGTATTCCCAAAGTTTCATTTTCTTAATGTCCAGCAGTTTTGGCTCGGCGATGATGAATCAGTCAGTCAGTTAATCAGGACATGTTAATTTATATATACTGTATAGACTAGCTGCTTCGCTCGCGTGGATTTCGTAATTTGGTAAAAGTAATTGTTCATCGGTACTGCACTAAGACATTATCTGAAAGTCCCTGAAGTATAAAAACTGACCAAAACAATGAGTTTCATTTACCCCAGAAACTCTTTGAAACCATGTTTTTGGTATTGCCTTTTGGGGCTGAGACGATCATGCGACATAGAACTGTACATGTGAGAAACTCTCTCAAGTTGAAAACAAAACAAAATATGTGTTCTTTCCACGTCTTTAACATCTTCAGTTTTTGAGATATAAGTATCCTGATAAAAATGATTTAACCCGTTTTGCACTTACTTTTATCCCCTCTTAAGTGGATTTTTGAAAACAAAATTTTTTTTCCCCTGTATTTTAAAATGAGATTCCAGATACCACTTTTCACTTCTTTAAACTTTTAAGTTTTTCAGATACAGATAACTTATACTCTTAGCGACGAAATATCCAAAAATCCTTGATGAGCACCTACACTGTAACTTAATATAAATGTATCCCCAAAATGTTTTTTTTGTTATGTCCAATAGTTTCGGCTCGGCAATGATGAATCAGTCAGACAGTCAGGACATACTATTTGATATTATATATGGGTAGATGAGAAGCTTAGGGAAATTATTGGGTAGGGGAGCATGATTAACAAGAACACAGGCATATGAAATAAGGAACAAATATTAATGCAAACATTCCTATATAATAACAACATTCAAAAACAAACAGAAAACAAAAGAACAATAATAGAGCTTGTTTCTCATGAATGACTCTTATGTACAGAATTTTCAGTAATATTCATAAGTAAACAGAACAATAGAACTTGGTTCATAAATACAGTTAATATTTTGAACGAATGTTTTATGTACAAAGCTATAAAAAATCATCACATGTAAAAAAAATTAGAATTTGCTTCATAAATCCATTTTCTTAATAAATATCCTATTACCGTACTGTATATTATGCATTTCTCTGGCCTAGAAAGCCAAGAATAACGACCAAGAGGATTTGTTGTGCTGACAACGATACCTGATAATCTACTGGCTTTCGGGCTGAGAGCAGTGGTCGCTTTATAGGCCATGGCCTATCGGGGCTGTTGCGCCATGGGGTTTGGTTTATATTTTGCATTTCCAATGGGAAATGTAGTTCTCTGAAGAAATGCCCTCTTTCTAATCTTATTTGTTGATATAAAACCATCTACCACCTTCTCTAGATTTAACGCCTTAGGAGTCCCTGAACACTGCAAATCTCCACGTTTTAAGGGGAGTTAACATCTAGGAGGAGAGTTTTTTGGGGGGCAAAATGTCATTCTGCCCCCCTAAGATCATTGGGGGGGGGGGGGGGCAGAAAACGCCTTGCACCCTGAAAGTCGGCACCACGGTGAGAAGCAGATGGAGGGCAGAAATTTACCATGTAACCATATGAGGATAAACATAAAAGGACATGGTTCCAAAATTTTTGGCTGGAGCCTTCATCAGTAGAGGATGGAACAAGAATGTAGTGGACATGGTTGACAAGTTGATGCTGTTATGTAGTAAAAAGAAGGGGGAAACATGCGATACAAGAGAATGGAGGAAAGGAGCAGTAATGTAATATTCAGGCCAGGTGTTTCTCTAGACCTGAGCACCGGTTGATGTCCAACTTCATAATCGCTCCTTTTTCTTCTCACTTTCATATTGAAAAAGAAAAACATCACTGCCGGGCCAAGTGGCTCAGGCGGTTGAGGCATTGGCCTTCTGAGCCCAACTTGGCTGGTTCGATCCTGGCTCAGTCTGGTGGTATTTGAAAGTGCTCAAATATGACAGCCTCGTGTTGGTAGATTTACTGGCACATAAAGGAACTCCTGCAAGACTTAATTCCGGCACCTCAGCATCTCTGGTAATCGTAAAAGTTGTTAGTGGGAGGTAAAGCAAGTAACATTACTATTAAAATATCACTTTTGGAAGATTTACTAATGTCTCAGGAAGTCCAAGGACATTCATTCCATGGGAGGACTGAGTGAGTTGGCTGTCTCAAACATTCCATAGAAGGCTTCTGATAGCCATGTTACAGTTTTTAATCTATAGAATTCCTGTATAAATGATGCACGAGTATGTTTATTATGTTTTTTGTTATGTGCTATTTGATGTTTTAATTAAAACTTCATTATTCTTCCCTTGACAGGTGTCGAGAGTGGTGTGAAATGTCATCTGTGTTCTCATTTGGCACGTGATACAACTCACTTAGAGCAGCACCTTGCTGTGGCACATGCCAAGGATGTAACATACAAATGTGGTCTGTGTGGCTTCATGTGTCAGTGGAATAAAGACTACTACAGCCATATGAGAGGGCATTTTCAAGGACCTCCTTTCAAGTGTGATTCATGTAAATAGTTCCTTTTCTTCTTTGTTTATGGATTAAAACTGTGAATTTGTTTGCAGTCAGTATGACATTTTTGCTTAGATTATTAAGCAAGGAGATATGGATTAAGAGTGTGACAGCTGAGTGACAAATTGATTGTGGCAAGGATTGGGAAGAAAGCATATCCATACCCCAAGATCAAGAATTGAAAGAATTTAGAAATGAAAAGTCACATTCCTGTGATTCAGATTCCTCGTAAAACTGAAGGTTTCATGGTTGTCAACAGTTGCGTAAAAATACACACTTACTTGTTTAATTGATTTTTTGTATTAATGATTAAAATGGTGATTCTCCAGAGCTTTGTCCTAGTTAACCCTACCTCTGCTATCTAGAGAACAGCTTGCCTCTGGAGTCATGATAAAAAAGCATTGAAAGCAAACATTCCTATGAGCTGTTAATCACTCTTTTTCTTTCTGCCTTCTAATGACCTTTGCAGTAATATTCTTCATATTTAGGCCTGTTTCTTATTTATCCCCCGTAACTCATTTTCAAGGATAAGCACCATATTATTGTTGCTTCATTTAAGGGGATTGGAATAACTTGATCATCAGCCTATATACTTTTGTGTGTGACCTTTTTTTCAAATAAGTTGTGGCAGTACTAATATACACGTATCTTTAATTGAGTGTGGCAAGGATTGGGAAGAAAGCATATTTGTACCCCAGAGATCAAGAATTGTAACTCTATTTTTAGTGATATTGAGGCTTTGTTATTGTGAAGATTGTTAGAAAGAAGTCAGTTTGAAGGTATACTGTAGTACCTCCCAGCATTACTCACATCGGTTGTAGATTGCAAAAAGGAAGCCATATGTTCCACAACACTTAGTGGTATGGAATAGTTATACAAATAATGAAGGAAATAAAATAATAAAAGAATAAACGGTTATATGTAAGAAAAAAGTCTTAACAATGTGCCAGTAATAAGTGTGCATGAAAGTGTTTTTCTCCTCTCTTGAAAAGTGTGAGAATTGTGAGTTACGACTCAATGTCTAAGGTACAGATAGGTACTGTAGGTACCATCTCAGTATTCCCCTGGAGTTGAAGTTGGAAGACGTGAAAATCTACTTCTAGGATGACTAACAGTGGACTTTGCACCCAATTCTCTACTCAGTTATGTTACCTGGCCTGAGTGCAATTGTTCCAATTTATTAAACTGCTAGTTCTAAGTGTTGCAGAACTGGGAATTGAACCTGTGTCAATTGGACAGAATTTACCCCTATTCATTGTCAGTGATGTCATATTTTTTACATTGCTAATCAATTGCATTATTGAACTGGAATAGTTTCTTCATATAGACATGAGGATCAGTTTTAATTACACTCAGTTCTGCATATTATGAACTTATATTGTGTAATGTATTGCATATGCCAGTCACAATCACTGCTGTATTGATCTAGATCACTAGGTAGTCATTTTCCCCTCAAGTTCATTAATTCTTTTTTACAAGCACCATGTAAGTTCCAAAAAAGTTGTTCTTCAGTTTTTTATTATTATACTCTTTAGATAATCTACCATAACTTTGTGATCTGGAAAAGAACACCAATTTTCCTAAGTGTTTCTTGTAGCTTTGCAATCATGATATTCCTGCCATGAACACCGGTTTAATCACCATACTTCCTGAGTTATCCTGGGCTGTTACATGATTTTACACTGTGTCGGGGATCCGGATGCAGATGAAAATATTTGTCATATATCCTCGATTTTCCTTGTGAAACTGTACTTAAGAACCTCTATTTACATATTTTGTGGCAGTCTGTGAACTGGGGGTGTTTCTAAGTGAAATATTTGGACTTTGTTCAACAGTAGGGCCTACTAGTATTTCATAAATGAAACTTTGGCTAGAAAATAGTTTTTCTGACTCTATCCAATTAAAGTAAACCTTGCTAAACAACATTTTGTTGTGGCCGGAGGTTGAAACTTCAGCCAATAACATCAGTTCAAAAGTTAATTTAAAAACTGATACAGAGATGAAGTGTCTTCAATAAGCAGGATTTTTATTTTAAAATTTGACCAATTAGATGAATTGAAACACATGGGATTGTCACAGAAATGGTCAGAATTTTTTCAGTTTTCTCAAAGAACTGTGATGTTGACACTCCAAATATCCTCAAAATTAAGGAATAGTCCAACATATTGTATTTTCCTGGAACATCAGCATGTATAGAAATCTCTTCTCACTGATGAACTGCTGGAGAACAGAACGAGTCAGCTTGATGATGGAAAGTGTGAAGTCTTTGCTAAAAATGAAATTTAACAGTGACTAAAGCTGCAGTGACAAATGAAATAATAAAAAGTGTTGAAGTTATCATCAGAAAGCTCTATCTTTGGAAAGGATGTACAGGAGAGGGCATGCAAGGTAAAACAAACAAACAAAAAAAAAAAAAAAAAAAAGCACTGAAACATTTAAATTGTCCTCGATTTTTCTTTTAGAAATATGGTAGCCCTAATTTAATCTCCTTGACACTGGTAGAATATCATAAATTTAGAAAGCAATAGAATAAATTTTCAAGAACTGAATGTATTATTAAAAAACCAAACCCCACAGCACCTTACGCCCTTGAAAGGGCTTTGGCCTGCCCAGCGACTGCTGCTCAGCCCAAGGTGTGGTGGTGGTGATTATTGTTTTAAGTGGAAGTACAGCTGGGCCAGGAGATTATGAGAGGCCATGTGGTCAGCACGACGCATCCTCTCGGCCGTTATTCTGGGCTTGCGAGACCGGGGCCACCATCTCACTGTCAGATAGCTCCTCATTTCTAATCACGTAGGCTGAGTGGACCTCAGGTCAAGAGGAAAATCCCTGACCTGGCCGGAAATCAAACCCAGGGCCTCCGGGCGAGAGGCAGGCACGCTACCCCTACACCATGGGGCTGGCTGAATGTATTATTAAGCAAGAAATAAAACTCACAGGCAACTTAAACTGGTAATACACTATGTCAGATCTGTACTATGTTATATAACTCCTACAACCTCTGGCTATTTCTTAATGGATGCAGTAATTCTGCATCTTTCTCTTGGCACTGGCCATAGTGAAATGAATCTTCCACCGAAGATTTGGTTTCATGTATGGCTGTGGTATGGTGCTGCGTAATGACTAGTGTGTGTGTAGATGGTGTGAAAAGTGCTACTCATAGGGTTAATTGTGCTGCTGTAGCACTTTCTGGCCCACAGAGGAAATCAATGGCACACTGCCTTGCTCCTCATTTTGCCTAGTACGCCTCGTTATGGCATTTCCATCAGTGTTTTCAGTTTCCTTATAACTGCATTACCTTTGGGGGTGCTATTTAAGGATACAGTGAGCCTTTGGGCTGATTTCTTGGCAGAAAGTCATATGTAACTCATTTATGCAGGTACAATTTTTTTCCAGGTGACTTCACTTGTGATCGAATCCACTTAATTCTTACCCATCGTATGAAGCATTCAGATGAACGACCATACCGTTGCGATGAATGTGGATACAGATGTAGAACTCGACCAAATTTAATGGTGCACATGAGATGTCACTCTGGAGATCGGCCATACAAATGTAAGTTGTTCTGTGGAATGATGCAGAAATGAATTTAGATTTATTTTATGCATGACAGTGGAAAAAAATAATAAAAGAAACTGGAAGCTAGTGTTTTAGGAAAGCTTCCTGTAAACATTTTTAATTCTTAACTCATTAAGCACCACAGTGGACACCAGTGCTTATTTTAAATTCTTGTGCTAGGCTAAAAATTTCATAACGTATACTCACTTGTTGGCTTGTATACAGGATTTAACAATTTTGAGTAACTATCAAGCCCCCTTCAGTTTTAATTCACACAACAGGTTCTGATATTGTACATTATTTATTTATTTAGTGTACATTCAGATATGAAAACATTTATATATTGTACATATTACAGCAGAAACAAACTTACTTTAATCCTGTGGTTGGGTCTCAACATGCAAACCAAAGAGAGAAGTTCATTGTTTTTATGCAACTTGTATGAACTTGTAATCCAATATTTTCACTTAACATATGCTTACCTCAAGTGTCTCACTCTGGTTTCTTTCTCCCTTTGCTTCATCGTGCAGGGGTCACAGGCTGGGAATCAGACAGTATTTGGCATGCACTATTAGTGATAATTTGGATGGCTACCATGGCTCCAGCCAACACAAGTTTCCCAACAGTCCACAATGGACACTGTGGCCGGCTTACTTTATTTTCATTTTTATTTTCATTTTTGATGTAATTTTTAACTTTCCAGTTAAATGCTTGGTGGATTATTGCTACGGTAATTATCCCATTTGTATTCATTTCGTACTCATTCACACTTTTTGTCTTATTGAACCAACAGGTTCTCTGTAGGTGGACCTTATGGTCGCAGACAAAACACTTCCTTTCTCCCATCTGTCTTTGTCCTTCCCAACAATCAGACTGTTTGTGACCTGTTCTGTTACAATTGTAGCATCGGATCACTGCACAGATTTGAATCTCCAAGCCAAACCCCATGGCACAACAGCCCCGAAGGACCATGGCCTACCAAGCGACCGCTGCTCAGCCCAAAGGCCTACAGATTACAAGGTGTCGTTTGGTCAGCACGACGGATCCTCTCGGCCGTTATTCTTGGCTTTCTAGACAGGGGTGGCTAGCTCACCGTCAGATAGCTCCTCATTTTAATCACGTAGGCTGAGTGGACCTCGAACCAGCCCTCAGATGCAGGTAAAAATCCCTGATCTGGCCAGGAATCTTAATAAAGAATGTTATTTGCTTTATGTCCCACTAACTGCTTTTTAAGGTCTTCGGAGACGCCGAGGTGCCGGAATTTAGTCCCACAGGAGTTCTTTTACGTGCCAGTAAATCTACCGACACAGGGCTGTCGTATTTGAGCACCTTCAAATACCACCGGACTGAGCCAGGATCGAACCTGCCAAGTTGGGGTTAGAAGGCCAGCGCCTTAACCGTCTGAGCCACTCAGCCCGGCGTCAGGAATCTTACCCGAGGCCTCCGGGTAAGAGGCAGGCATGCTACCCCTACACTGCAGGGCCAGCATGATTTGAACCTCACAGGTACTATATTTAGCTTTTCCTCTGTGTCTGATCCTACATTCTTTTTTTTGTGTGACCTGTTTTATTACAGTGTCTGCATAATGGAGGTTTCTTTTCATGAGGCTTTGAAATTCTACAATCACAAGATATGTGTCTCTTGTGGTTACAATTATAACATATCACATGCGCATCAGCCTCCGTATGATATTTCTGAATACTCAATCTATGTGTCTGTTGTAGTGCCTGTGATCTTAGCTTCAACTGAAACTCATTTGGCCACCTAGTTTGACCCATCATTTGTTGCTTAGCCCTTTTAGAGAGGATGGCCATTTCTTCCTCTTGCGCAATATCAATAGCTTGTTCAAGCATTTGTGCATTCCTGCTTTCAATCAGACCTTGTATTCTATCATCACGTAATCCTTTAACTAAACTAGCTTTCCGAATTAAGCGGGCTTGGTGTTCTCTAGCTAACGGAAGTGGAAGTGGAATCAGAGATCAGGCTTTTTGCAGATGATCTTATTTTATATAGAGTAGTAAAAAAAGTTACGAGATTGTGAGCAACTGCAAAATGACCTTAATAATGTTGTGAGATGGACAACAGGCAATGGTATGATGATAAATGGGGTTAAAAGTCAGGTTGTGAGTTTCACAAATAGGAAAAGTCCTCTCAGTTTTAATTACTGCATTGATGGGGTGAAAGTTCCTTATGGGGATCACTGTAAGTGCCTAGGTGTTAATATAAGGAAAGATCTTCGTTGGGGTAATCACAAAAAATGGGATTGTAAATAAAGGATACAGATCTCTGCACATGTTTATGAGGGTGTTTAGGGGTTGTAGTAAGGATGTAAAGGATAGGGTATATAAGTCTCTGGTAAGACCCCAACTAGAGTATGGTTGCAGTGTATGGGACCTTCACCAGGATTACTTGATTCAAGAACTGGAAAAAATCCAAAGAAAAGCAGCTCGTTTTGTTCTGGGTAAGTTCCGACAAAAGAGTAGCGTAACAAAAATGTTGCAAAGTTTGGGCTGGGAAAACTTGGGAGAAAGAAGACGAGCTGCTCGACTAAATGGTATGTTGCATGTAACTAACTTCATTAAGTGGTATGTTCCAAACTGTCAACGGAAAGATGGCATGGAAGGACATTAGTAGACAGAAGGACATTAGTAGACAAATAAGTTTGAGTGGTGTCTTTGAAAGTAGGAAAGATCACAATATGAAGATAAAGTTGGAATTCAAGAAGCCAAATTTGAGCAAATATTTGTGTATAGGAAGGGGAGTTAGGGATTGGAATAACTTACCAAGGGAGATGTTCAATAAATATCCAATTTCTTTGAAATCATTTAACCCATTCCAGTCTGGGCCTTAATATCCCTAACAAAAGTTCTGGACTGGGCATTTTTAAGGATTTTTAAAACATTATATCTCTGTACCTGTAGGAGATATTTGAACCATTCTTTTTTCTTTGTGCTTGTTTGAGCATCTAATTTTGGAAAATGCTGTTTGTATCATGTCAACTATCACTTGAGATTTTAAAATTGTTTATATATTACACCATGTTTTGCGAATGGAGGAAAGGTCTGACGGATAACTAAGCAAGTACAGTTTACTGAAATACTGTTATATTTACCTTATTTTGCTAACATGAAATGTGCATTGCAACTACAAAACAACAAAAATAATGGGTACGATATAAAAATAATAATTTTTCAATAGTAATAGCAATAATTACAGTAATGAAAATGGGAGTTCTTATGAAATTTTATTTTAATTGATAAATTTTGTCAAAAGTTACTCAAATGTAAAATTATTGTTCCATTTACCACAAAAGACTTCTGAGAAAGAGAAAATACAGTCTTCTAAACAGACAACTTCACTAATATGTAGACAATCTTACATATTCACGCAAATATGAAATACGCGGAACATGCGCTAGGCCGTAAAATGAACTCTAATCATAATGAAATGTAAGAAGTTGTTTTGAATTTATATGTCAATAATATGTTCATTTGCGCGTAAACTTATAATATATCATAAAATATCGAAAATATTACTTTCGTCAAGCACATGTTTGCCGCGAGACGCCATGTCTTAGAGCTCATTGAGTGACAACATCTACTGATGCATGCTGATCGAATACACTACATCACTAATCGGTGTACTTCAGTGATCTTAAGTGAAATAATCACATCTTATGTATACTAGAACCCCTTAATCTGACACCAACAATTTTAAGTCCACCTGTTGTGATCCTAAGGATTGGCCAGCTGGGGACTTGGGTTCAATTTAGGAGCAAAACACAACAATTCATATTGACCTAACACCAAAACCTTCACCTTATATTAATAACTCTTAATAGTTACACACACTTTCTCTTATTTACAAGATATACAAAAATGTACTTTTCTGGTTGTTAACTGAGGGAACTTCCTATCCATAATTTAATGATTGAATTTAAAAGTCTTTCAGTTCCCTTTGAAAATATCTAGAAGTACACTCTCACTCCTTAGTTTCTGAAATACAATTAATACTTAGCTTGGTTGGGCGTCTTCTCACTTCTTTCTTCTCTCTTGTGGACAACGGTACAACTTCGGATGCCTGGTTAACTATTCAAACAAAAAACGCAGTTCCATAGACTCATATTCTTGGCCTTCTAAGTGAGAGGCGAACCACCTTTAAATCTAGGTCTTCCCTGCTCACTATACTCCTGTTCATTTAAATCCCTTGTTGTAACTATAAGATGCACACACGAGATGCTGTCAATTGTATACACTGTTTTATTTACAAATTATATACACATCATACACATATGATTCTTGCACTAATAAACTGCCATCTTTGAACAAAACACTGATACGAAGTAGAAGAAGAGGAAGAAGAAGAACAAGACGACGACTCCAACATTCGCATGTCAACCAACTACCAACACAACAAGATCAAAACATAAGTTCACATGACTAACGACTTTCACTAGCAACTCTCACTAACAACTCTAACTCCAACTCCCAAGACTGCCTCTGTATATACATTGCTTGGCTAGGCTTCTAGGAAAGTATGACACAACACGTTTTCTCATAATTTCTAGAGTCTCCAATAACCTGATTACAGATGGATCGAATGTTCTGTAACACTCTAGTGGCAAGATGCGTTGTTCCGGACTATTACTGTGTGTTGCACAACATGACACTGGATTTATACATCATATTTACAGGCAATAATAAATTATATACTATTAATTACGTGTTCTTACATTAAATAAACTCACATTAATATACATACAGCAGACATGTCGTGACAACCTCACGTTTTGTTATGGCCACAATTTATACCAAATAAAGTCCGTGCATAACTACGTAAATAATAATAATAATAATAATAATAATAATAATAATAATAATAATAATAATAATAATAATAATAATAATAATAATAACTGGACTAAGGGTTATGAAACAATGTCCCCAGTTTGGAACTGGGTTTATAGTCCATGTGAAAATAATAGATTCGATAACCGATTTTCAAGCCATCTCACCTAGAATTGCAACTTGGAGTTTAAAAGCATCCAAAAATATGTATACCGTCATAAATGCCCATGCCCCTACTAATGAAAATAATTTTCTAACAAAGACTAGGAAAGAAGTGGAAAAGTTTTAGGATCTCCTTGACCAAACTGTAAACCAAATAAATATTAACAACGTTAAGATCCTGTTAGGGGACTTCATTGCCCAACTCGGAAGAGAAAAGAAATACCAAGATATCATTGGGAAATGGGCTCCACATAAACATACAAATAAGAATGGTCAAAGACTTGTTGAACTCTGCAGAGAACACAAACTGATCTCAAAGTCCACATACTCAAAAGGAGGCCCAACAAGCTTAAAACTTGGAAACATCCTGATTGGAGAAAAGGGGAATGGCAGCTGGATTACGTATTTATGGACAAAACCTTCCACGGAGAAATCTACAATATTAAAGTATTAAGAGGAGTAGATATAGGTTCAGATCATTACATAGTCAAAATCCAAATTAAGTTCACACCACTAAAAAAGAAACCAAAACACAATAAATGAAAGAGGAACCTTGATCCACACCAATTAATTAGAAATGATAAATATAGAGAAGTCACACAAAACATAAAAGTAACAGATAACTTAGAAGAACTGGTTCCAGTTCTCAGGCAACAAGCTGAAAATTTAGCCCCATTGAACACACATAAAAAACATGCCTGGTGGACCTCAGAATGTGACAAAATTCATGCAGAAAGACATCAGGTATGGTTAAAATTTCAAACACACAAAATAGAAGAAAGTGCAGCCAACCTAAAAAATATCAGGAAAAAAGTTCATACAAATTATCAGGCAAACCAAGAGACAATCACAGAAAGATCTAATCAGCTCAGTAGAAGAAAATCACCACAAAACCAATTCCAGAGACTTTTGCAAAATGTTTGGAAGACAAGTACAAAAATTTGCCCCTCCCACGTAAATGTTGAAAAGTGAGGATGGAAAAACAACACATAATGACAAGGAAAATGCCAAAATCATGGCAAAAGCATTCATTAAACTTTTGAATTGTGCAGAACCCCAGGAACTTTTAGCAATTGATACAGACACGCTCATCAAAACCCCGCCTGAACTCATAAACCCCCAACAATCCAAGAGGTGGAAACAGCACTCAGTGAGTTGAAAAATTATAAGGCATGCAGAGAAGACCAAGTTTTCACAGAAATGTGGAAATATGCCAGTGATACAGTTCGAACATCCTTACACATGGTTCGAAGAAACATCTTGATAACAGAAAAGTTCCCCGAACATTGGACCACAGCCATAATCCACCCACTCCACAAAAAGAGAGATAAAAGCAATCCAGATAATTACAGAGGTCTCTCTCTCTCTTAGACTGTACATACAAGATTTTCTCCAGAATCCTATACAGGAAGATCAAAGAGCAACTAGAGGAAGAATTAGGTGAGTACCAAGGAGGCTTCAGACCTTGGAGAAGCTGTGCAGAACAAATCATCACCTTAAAATTAGCCATAGCATATTACAAGAAGCAAAACAAACCTCTTGCAATAACCTTCGTGGACTTTAAAAAAGCTTACAACTGTATCCATAGACCTTCAATGTTGAAAATTTTAAGAAATTTCAGCCTCCATCCAAAATTAATCAAATTGATAGAACTCAACCAACACTAAATCAAAAGTCAAGTTCAGAGGGGAATTCTCTGAGCCATTCATCATAAAAACAGGCTTAAGACAAGAAGATTGCTTGTCACCACTGCTGTTCAACTGTGCCTTGGAATATATAATGAGGGACTGTACAAGATTAACCCAAAGAATATCCGAATTGGAAGACTCAAAGACAACATAAGTTTAAATTGCCTGGGATTTGCCGATGACCTTGCTCTCTTGTCCAACAATATTCAGGAAACCAGACAACAAGTTATATCACTACAGGAAATAGCACAGAAAATTGGTCTTGGAATATCTTCTGAAAAGACAGTAATCATGTTTACTGACCCACCACTCATAAACAAAATTGCCATAGGAAACCAAGAAATCAAAATTGTAGATAAATTTAAATATCTGGGAGAAATCATAACATATAACCTCAATGAAAAGCCAGCATGGTGTAACAGAATAAATAAATTGACTAGAGCACAATATGTCACCAAGAATACCTACAACAAAAAGGGCCTGTCAATAGAAACAAAATTAAGACACTACATAGTAGTCACTCAGCCAGAAATAACATTCACATGTGAAACCATCTTCAAAACAACTAACACTGCACAAATAGACAAAATACTAAAGATAGAGTGAAGAATCATTAGAACGTGCATCAACAAATCATACCAAAAAGGTGGACATTGGAGAGTAGCTTCTAATGAAACAGTCTACAAGAAAATAGAACCAGTATTGAGCAAAGTCAGGAAGAAACACATTTCATTTTTTGGACATCTAATAAGGACTCCAGAGAATAGGATCATCAGGAGAATAATAGTAAAATTATGGAATACTAAGTGCAACATTAAGTGAATTACAGAAATCAAGAAAGATATGGTATGAACTACAAATTACAGCGGAAGACCTAAGAAACAAAACCGACAAAATCAGGGAACTCACAGACAAGCAAACCAGACAGCAAACCAGAATCAACAAACAGACAATAGGAAGGGTGTTTTCCGATGAAGAAAGAAGGATAAGGTCAGAGAGAATGAAGAAGTACTGCGCTGACAGGAAACTGAAAAATTCTTTGTATAAAGTTGCCTAGAGTGGTCCAATGAAGGCCATAAAATATAAATAATAATAATAATCAAGCTTGATATTTTCATTATTTACCCATGGGTTAGGGAATTGTTTCCAAGTTATACTTGTCCATTACACTTGCATCAGTATCTCCCCCTATAACTTGAAACAATTTCAACAGTCTATCACATTCGTCGACTTTGCCTTGGTCGTAGATTATATCATCTCTCTTCCTCGATGTTGCTGGATGTGCTCTCCTCTTGACCGGATCATGCCATGTCAGAGGTCGCCGTTGCCTTGCTGTCAGCCTCTTTCTAGGTGGTAGTCGATGCGATCTCCTTTTCATGACTGGATTGTGCTGTGTCATTAGTAGCCTCTCCTCCAGGTAGACCCGTGGCAGTACCAGGCTTATTCTGAATGCGCAGCAGTTGGGCGACTCACCACAACTTCGATGCATGTACCTTGACAGGAGGGTTGGTTTTTAGTAAGTAGACACCATGGCCCAGTTGCTTATTGACCTCGACGGGACCAACCCACTTAGGTGCAAGACCTGCATGAAACCCTCTGATCTTATTACTGACTGGGTGGTTACGTCGCAGTACTTGTTGGCCTGGTATGGAGATCTGAGTCTCTTCGACATCTTGAGCCGTGGCCTGGATAAGGAATGTCCTCTCGGCCAAAGCTTGCTTTTCCTTGATGTCCTGCTGCTGCTTATGCTGCCACACTGCTAGGGAAACAGCTGCATCATCTTGACCAGAAGTGGGTGGTGGACGAATCTCCCAATCCCTGGTGCCATATAGCTGATGACCAAGGAACTGCTCCACTGGGGAATAGCCAGTGACACGGTTGATGCATCGTTGCAGGGCAAAGAGTGACTGCGGTATTTGACAGTCCCACAGTCGATGTTCCTTGTCTATTAGGTGGACCTGTAGCATCCATTTTAGCTACTGGTTCTGTCGTTCGATTGGATTGGCCCTTGGGTTGTAGATAGGGGGTGGTCCAGTGCTCCACACCCCATTCATTCATCATTTGCTGCCCCTTCCTTGACGTGATCTGACTCCCGTTGTCTGACAGATTGCACCGTGGATAACCGTAGCGGCTGAATACCTCATCCTGTAGAAGACTGGTGATGCGTCCCATCGTGTCATTTTTATTGGAAAGGCTTCAATCCATCTTGTGAAGAGGTCGGTGATTACTTGGAGTCCTGTTTTTACTCCTTGGTGTTCAAGTCCAGGGCTATAACCTCCCAAGGGCATTGCGGCCGTCTTCCCTGCTGACTGGAATCTGCCTTCCTGTTGCTCGCCTTGGTGCAGGCTCAGATGTAGCACCCTTTCACATAATCAAGGATGTCTTTCCGCATGTTGAACCAGAAGAATCTTTGTCGAATAGACTGGTATGTCTCTTCACATCCTGGATGTCCGGCTTCAGTTCTGTTGTGGAATTTCTCGAGGATATCCGACGTGTGCTGTCTAGGGATCACCACTATTGCAGGCGTGTCGGAGAGGTACGATCTGTACATTAAGAATCCTCTGTCAACCCGGAAGTTCTTGTAGCACATCTTGAATTCCCTCGGGACGAGTCTACTATCGGTGTTCTGTCTCCTAATCCACTGCATCATGATCCTACAGGGCTTGTCTTGTTCTTGCCATTGTTTGATTACTCCCAGATCCAGTTCCTTCTTGTTGGTCATAAGAACAGGTTCACTGGGTTCGCTCTGGTGTTTTTGCGGAAACTCCCTCTTGACAATGGTGCTCATGGCTTCAGGTTCCATCACCGGGTACCTAGATAGACTGTCTGCTCCTATGTTCTTCAATCCTGGGACATGATGCACATCGAAATCAAATTCTGCGATTAACAGAGCCCATCGCATCAGTTTAGATTTTGAACCAGAGACTGAGTTCAACCATTTGAGAGCTGTGTTATCAGTGTACAGCTGGAACTTCCTTCCCTCCAAGTAGCCTCTGAATTTGCGTATGGCCCACACCACGGCTAAGGCTTCCTTCTCGGAAGTGCAGTAGTGTTGTTCGGTGGGAGATAGCTTTCTGCTGGCATAATCTGTGATGTCCCTTCCGCCATCAGTCCTCTCCTGGAATTACACTGCTCCTCAGCCGGAGTCACTGGCATCCGTCTGCAGGCACATCTTCCATTGAGGGTTGGGATATGATAGACCAGGAGCATTGCATATCGCAGCCTTAATGCCTTGAAATGCTGCCCCTTCCTTGCTGGTCCATCAGAACGGGAGGTTGTTATGAAGTAGATCGGTGAGTGGTATTGCCTTCTCTTCAAATTGTGGCACGAAGCTGCTATACCATCCACACAAGCCAAGGAACTGATGTATTTGTCGCTTGGTCCGCGGCCGTTCAGCTTCCTCGATAGCTGAATTCTTCTCCGGTTGCCTTTCTAAACGTTCAGTTGTTAGGACATGGCCATGATATTCTATGCGGGACTGGGCGAAGTGGCACTTCTCCAGTTGGCAGGTCAGTCCATGAATTTGCAGTCGTTCCAGCTCTTTCTTCAGGTTTATAAGGTGTTCTTGAAAATTCTTGCTGTGGATTAAGATGTCATCGAGATACACTTGGCAGAAATCTCCAACATATCGTGACAGTACCTTATCTATAAGTTGCATGAAGGTTGCAGGAGCATTCTTCAGTCCAAAAGGCATTACTGTGAACTGGTACAATCCTCTCGGTGTCATGAAGGCGGTCAGTGGCCTAGAACTTTCTTCGACCTCCACTTGCCAGTATCTGGAGTTGATATCCATTGTGCTGAAAATCCTAGATCCACTTATTTGTTTCAGTGAGTGTTTCAGGTCAGGCATGGGGTAGGCGTCACTAACAGTCTTCTTGTTTAACTTGTGGAAGAGACTTGTCTCATTACCAAAAATTGATGCCTGCCTGGCCATCAGATGATATAGATGTCTCTCATAGTGCATTGGCACTGCCGGTGGCTCCAAATAGCCTACGCAGTGGCCTCCACGGTATGCACTAGCTATGTGTCTTGGTGGGGTGTGCTATTTAGCAACTGATGAGCCCGACTTAGCACACTAGGGTGAAATGTTGGCAACCAAGAATGAGTTAGCTGGAAAATTTATAATGTCCAATAACGGACCATTTATATTGGTATTATATATTTACTCATTCAGGACAAGTATTTCGGGTACCGTATGGGAATCAGCATCTATATCATAGGCAAACATGTTCTTAGATTACATTCTCCTCCCCCCTCCTCCCTCCTCCTCCTCCTTTCCTCTTATCCAGCTCCTGCTGGGTGGGGGCACTTATGGCACTTCTTCACCATCATCCCTCCTTCCACCATTTCTCTTCCATCATTTTGACTCAGTCCAGGTTTCTTCTTTTTGCACTCCTCTTTATCCAATCGATCCACCTTATTCTAGATCTCCCGCTTGCTCTCTTTCCATCAAACTTCATCTCCATCATCTGGTTTTGTATTCTTTCCTTCTGCATCCTCTTAACATGTCCAAACCATCTAGATTACTCCTATCAGTTCTGTCATTGAGGTTTCCATTCTGACTTCCTCTCTCAAATCTTCATTTCTCAAAATGTCTTTCCTGTAATACTTCTAACGTATTTCTTTTCACTGGCTTGAATTCTACTCCCCTCTTACTTGTCATTATCCAGGTCTCAGCCACATAGGTCAATGTGGGTGCACAGTACATTTTGTACATTATCGTTTCACACTTCCTTGGTACTTCCTTATTCCAGACGAGGTTTCTTATGCTCTGGTAGAATGCTTTGCCCAGTTGCACTTTCTTGCTAATCTCCCTGTCCAGTCTTGTATTCTTCATCAGTTCACTCCCTAGGTATATGAAACTGTCAGTAATTTCAAGACTGTGACCACCAATTTTCACAATGCCTTTCACTATCATTCTCCTCTTGGTATCACCACGGTCTTGCTTTTCTCTGCACATATTTTTATACCATACTTTTCAATTTTCTTGTTCAGTGCATCAGGTTGTTCTTGTACTTTGCTGTTTGTTCTCCAGACCACAGTATTGTCTTGAAATAGTAATAATTTCATCTCCCTATTCTATGTGCTTCCTTTGTCTCCTTTACAATTTTGCATTAGAATCAAAAAGGACAAAAGCACACTCTCAGGTCTTAGTCCATTTTCATTTCTAAACCATTTTGTCTTTCCAAACAAAGTATGTATGTACGCTGCTGACACAGTTTTTGCACCTTTTCTGACCATGGTTTCCCACATCTTCTCCCGGGGAACACTATCATATACCATTTTTTAGATCTATTATTATTATTATTATTATTATTATTATTATTATTATTATTATTATTATTATTATTATTATTATTATTATTTCCCTTAAATTGTACATGTACAATCTAGGGGTGGTAGATGGAGAAAAGGAAAGCCCCATATACACGGAAGTGCCTCCATCCCCACATGTACCCTACCGCTCATTAATTTCAATACACCATCGGGCTGAACAGCGGTCACTTGGTAGGCCACGGCCCTTCGGGGCTGTTGCGCCATGGGATTTGGTTTGGTTATCTGGTATTTCAGATATGAACACAAAACAAAATTTATTTCTCCAAAAAATGTAATTATCTAAATTTAAACATATGTAATACAAATAGAATAAATATATTTTTCTTTCATCAGAGTATCATCCCTTGGAGTTAATGACTGCCTCACAAGCTCAAGGCATGCGGTCAATAAGTTTGTGTAGGTATTTTTAGTCTAGATGATTCCACACAGCCTTAACAACGTTCCAGAGATGTTCCTTGCTGGATATATGAACTCCTCTGATAGGTCTGTCCACTTCATCCCAGACCATTTCAATTGGATTATAATCCGGGCTTTGGGAGAGAGAGACAATATGTTTTAGTACTTTCTGCTTGCCTCTGATGCAATGTACTTCTTACAGAACGCTGACTGATGTTTTTGGGTCATTATCCTGTTGTAAGGTTAACCCTTTCCCTATTAAGCACAATCCACATGTTAATGTATGGTACTGAAGTACACGGTTGTAGTACTTCTGATCCATACATCCTTCTATTTTCACAATGTCTTACACTCTATCTCCTGCAAAATACCCCCAAACCTTACTAGAACACCCACCGTGTTTAACTGTAGGTAGAACACACTGCTGGGCCACCTTTTTTCCTTCACATCAACGAACAAATATTCTCCTTCTGGTTCCAAAAATATCAAACTTCGATTCATCTGTGGATAACACTTTCTTCCACTCTTCATGTGTCCAATTACGATGTTTTCTAGCCCATTCAAATCTCTTCTTGTTATTTATGGGCTTCAGAAGGAGTTTCCTTGCTGTCACACATCCTTTCAAGCCAGCTTCAATCAGTCTCCTTTATACTTTTGCAACCGATACTTGTTTATTGTTCATTTTTACCAATTCTGCACGAATTTGTGGTGCTGTTTTGAACCTATTTCTCTTACTAGTTATTCTGATGAATTTATCATCACTTTTTGTTGTTTTACAAGGTTTTCCTGGTCATGGTCTGTCCTTATTGCTACCTGTTGTTGTGTGGCAGTGAAGGGTGTATTGTACTCTTCCTATAAACACGCTACATGTTTTGCAATTTGATGAATTGATAAACCTACTTGTCTGAATGCTACAATTGCAGCATGTTTTTCTATGGATATTTCCACTCTTAGAGCCATAATAATGATGTGCACACTGTCAACTCTCACTAAGAAACTGAAATGCAGGAACCAAATGGTGCATATCTTAGCAATACTTGAAGTACATTGCTGACATCACAACACTACAGGTAACAACAGAGGTGCTCCGAATTGGCCTCCAGTCGTCAACTAGGTAAACAAACATACCAGTTCAGGTATTTATTGTTTATGTACAGAACATTCTTTTGGGGTAATATCGCATCTAGATGAAAACAAACACATAAACCTGACATGTTTACAAGTGTTTTACTATTCCTTTGCTTACTGAAGCATAATATGGTATTATGCCGTATCTAAAGGGAATTAGATGTAAATTATTAGGTGTAATGAAATTAATGAGTGGCAGGGTATGTTTACATAGACTCTACTGAATATTTACATATGTATACACAATTTTAAATTTACATATTTTCACTCCAAACACTGTACTAATAGAATAATAATTATCTTGATTTATACTATAAATATGAAAGTAAGAAGACCCAGTCATTTATACCTTCACTCATACCCCTGTATACACACTCATTCACTCCCACACCTCCACTCATACACATTTGCACACATTAAACAGTACTTGCACACATCATTCTTGAAATTCTAATTTATACAAGTTATATACTGTACATCACATATGGGTTTCTATTTATGTACAGTATACATTTTTTTTACTGCATGGAAGAAGTGAGGAAGAGTATTCTGAAAGTGCTTACAAATTTTGGCAGTTTTACTAATAACACTATAAACTTCATTGTTGA
The DNA here is from genome assembly GCF_040414725.1 of Anabrus simplex. NCBI lineage: Eukaryota > Metazoa > Arthropoda > Insecta > Orthoptera > Tettigoniidae > Anabrus > Anabrus simplex. The sequence continues at coordinate 185,869,014 of NC_090266.1, forward strand.
CACACGAGTTGTCTGTTAAGTCATGTCTGTGTGGCACATTCACTACAACATTTATATGGGTGATTTTACTTAATATGTTTTTAAGGTTATACCTTAACGCTGGTGTCTTTCTTGTGAGCTAAGTAATTTGTTTCATTGGCCAGTGCTGCAATTTCTTTGTTGTTCATCTCACTCGCAGTTCCTCTTGTCTGGCTATCACCAAATATAAGAATCTTAGATTCTTTCACTGGTGCATTGTGTGGGTTTTTGAGCCTAAGTTTGCCATGTTTCATAATGGGGTTAGTGTACTCAATTTTGGTGTTTCCCCTACAGTTCGGTCTTTTTGAATCACACGTCACTCAGAACTGAAAATCTGTTTTTGGTATATATTAAAGAGCCATCTCCACTGACTGCACACTTTTCCTTTTAGAACCTTTAAAAACTTGACCACGTGCTTGGGTTTGTTGAATCACTCGTGGACTGTTAACTTTTAATTCTAGTAAACACACTTTCTCCTTTAAGCACTCATTCTCTGCTTTTAATGTTAATAAGCCTTGTTGCAATAAATATAGAACTAAATGCATATTATCATTACTTCCTGCATTTAACAGCGGACACTGGCAATTCACTGTCCATTTTAGATCTAATTTTATGTCCATCATTCAAATTGCTGTCACCACAGCTCAGGCAAGTCTAAGTATCTTCAGGTACACTGGAACTAATGCAACCTACACATTAAAAATGGTACAAAATGGCACTGGATACACTTATTTTTTACTACACACTTATTACTAAATAATTTACAAGAAAACAAGGAACTGCCTTCACAGATGCCTTCTTGAAATAAATACTTCTGATGTGGTACATCCCTAGAAATGTTATCAATTCCAGCTGCTTTTCTAGTTTTCAACTTTTGTATTTTTATAAATATTATAACATTTTGGTTGGGTAGATATATGAAGACAGAGCCTGGTAGTGTTCTATTTCTAAAATTTATTAACCAGCTACTAAGACTACAGATTAACACACAGGATTATGAAGCTCCCAACTTAACCCTTTCCCACGGACTATCTTTGACTCACTATCTGGCGAAACATAGAGTAATAATTTGGTTGTCACGTATAGTTGTGGAGTACCTTCACTAAATAATTTATTCTGTAAAAACCACTTAAGATGTCGCTTTCACATTTTGTAATAATGGAAAATACTCTATAGTTATTCTAAAATGATGCAATGAGATCACCTAATTACACGCAGGAACCCCCCTCCTGTTCAGATTGATACATCAGGAAGCATCCCATATGGTGCATAATGTTAAATTGCTTGTTCTTGAAGTCATTCTGAATTGCTGGACCTGATAGGGCACTTACTTTCTTGGTAATGCAGAGAACGCAGGAATTCACACTGAATCTCCCAATTTATTTCATTTTCGGGATCCGTCGGATGAAGATATTTGTATGTCCTATCGGACATACAAATAATAAACAATTTTTCACTGAATGGTATTGGAAGATAAATTGACATTAGTTGGAATATTATGTAATTACGTAGAGGCTCATAGTCCGAGACAGAATAAACTGGAGAATTAAAACTGATAATTATGTTTTGTACAAGTAGGCGTAATACACTGACTGACAGAGCAAATGCAACACCAAGAAGGAGTGGTCAGAACTTTATGCCAATTGCAGGGTAGACTGACGTCACTGAGGTATGCTCATGATGTGAAATGCGCCGCTGTGCTGCGCACGTAGCGAACGATAAATGGGACACGGCGTTGGCGAATGGCCCACTTCGTACCGTGATTTCTCAGCCGACAGTCATTGTAGAACGTGTTGTCATGTGCCACAGGACACGTGTATAGCTAAGAATGCCAGGCCGCCGTCAACGGAGGCATTTCCAGCAGACAGACGACTTTACGAGGGGTATGGTGATCGGGCTGAGAAGGGCAGGTTGGTCGCTTCGTCAAATCGCAGCCGATACCCATAGGGATGTGTCCACGGTGCAGCGCCTGTGGCGAAGATGGTTGGCGCAGGGACATGTGGCACGTGCGAGGGGTCCAGGCGCAGCCCGAGTGACGTCAGCACGCGAGGATCGGCGCATCCGCCGCCAAGCGGTGGCAGCCCCGCACGCCACGTCAACCGCCATTCTTCAGCATGTGCAAGACACCCTGGCTGTTCCAATATCGACCAGAACAATTTCCCGTCGATTGGTTGAAGGAGGCCTGCACTCCCGGCGTCCGCTCAGAAGACTACCATTGACTCCACAGCATAGACGTGCACGCCTGGCATGGTGCCGGGCTAGAGCGACTTGGATGAGGGAATGGCGGAACGTCGTGTTCTCCGATGAGTCATGCTTCTGTTCTGTCAGTGATAGTCACCGCAGACGAGTGTGGCGTCGGCGTGGAGAAAGGTCAAATCCGGCAGTAACTGTGGAGCGCCCTACCGCTAGACAACGCGGCATCATGGTTTGGGGCGCTATTGCGTATGATTCCACGTCACCTCTAGTGCGTATTCAAGGCACGTTAAATGCCCACCGCTACGTGCAGCATGTGCTGCGGCCGGTGGCACTCCCGTACCTTCAGGGGCTGCCCAATGCTCTGTTTCAGCAGGATAATGTCCGCCCACACACTGCTCGCATCTCCCAACAGGCTCTACGAGGTGTACAGATGCTTCCGTGGCCAGCGTACTCTCCGGATCTCTCACCAATCGAACACGTGTGGGATCTCATTGGACGCTGTTTGCAAACTCTGCCCCAGCCTCGTACGGACGACCAACTGTGGCAAATGGTTGACAGAGAATGGAGAACCATCCCTCAGGACACCATCCGCACTCTTATTGACTCTGTACCTCGACGTGTTTCTGCGTGCATCGCCGCTCGCGGTGGTCCTACATCCTACTGAGTCGATGCCGTGCGCATTGTGTAACCTGCATATCGGTTTGAAATAAACATCAATTATTCGTCCGTGCCGTCTCTGTTTTTTCCCCAACTTTCATCCCTTTCGAACCACTCCTCCTTGGTGTTGCATTGTCACTGTCAGTCAGTGTATTTTAAAAGGAGATGGTACCTGAATGAACATTTCCTGTCCTGTGCTGTATTTCGATTTCTCTCACATTCATATCCTATCCCAGCTGCTTCCCATACTTTTTTTTTTTTTTTTTGCTAGTTGCTTTACGTCTCACCGACACAGATAGGTCTTATGGCGACGGTGGAATAGGGAAGGGCGCTGGGAGTGGGAAGGAAGCGGCCGTGGCCTTAATTAAGGTACAGCCCCAGCATTTGCCTGGTGTGAAAATGGGAAACCACGGAAAACCGTTTGTTAATTATCATACCTACAACTTTAAACTCACTGCCATTGCATTTGTCAACATATTGATCTAATTTGTAACAAATATCTTCTGCACTCAACTGGTTATGAGCAGCCATGTTGCTGCAATGTGTTTACATTCAGTCAGCTGTCTGTTCTATCTAAGAAAACGTATAAAAGAACACTTTATTTTAGGATTCCGTGCATGCCAGTGGTATCTAGAAAGCGTAGGGAATTCCCTGGTTCCAAAAAGTTATATGTTCAGCAGACAGTTGGCAGAGGAAGTCAGTTTGAAAGTCGAGTACGCTTTACTACACAACCCGCGGGAAAGAGTTAAACTCATGACACACAATTACATAGTACACACTCTCTCTCTTAGTACTCACTGTGTATTTACACTAATACACACAGACTATGGTCGCCAGTACTACAGTCTCACAGTCACACAGGTTGGCGTTGGCACAGTCCACAATTTGCAGCCCGCACATGACAGTCTTGCAGTTGAGGAAGATGTTCACTGCCCACACTCCAGCAGAACTCAGTTTACAGACCCTTGTCTGACACCCAGTGTCTTCTTCCATGCTGCACAGGAACACGACACTCGCTCACAGCAGCTGGCCCCAAGAGACACACACAACAACAGGTAACACAACCAGTCTTCAGCTCCAACAACTCCAATGGACTGGCACACACAGACTGACTACACTCTTTGCCCTCTTCACTCACTCACTGCGTCCACTCACTGACTGAACTACCACTGGCTAGTTGGTCCTGTCTTATATACCCACGGCTGGCTCTTCGAGATACATCGGCCTCTTGAAGCTTGTGGAAGACTCCAGATATGGAAAACTCTTGGTCCACAGGACTCGCAGTTTTCACATCCCACGAGACGACAGCGACATAGTGGCCAGTGTCTGACCAATAAGAGCTGGCCCACCCCCCCATCAGGTTGGCTGAGCAGCCGGAGGTGCGGCTGTGGCATGTCTTACACCATACACAGAGCGGGGCCACAACTGATTGCGGCCCTTTTCAGCCCCGCTCCGCAAAACGGCAAATATACTACACTACTTGACGATATGGCGCTGGACAGTTTGATTGGATGGCCACCGCCTTCCCATGGGGGATCTGCTGTGTCTGGTCGACAGTCCCCTCATTACAGAGACTTACAGTAATTGAAAATCTTCCACCTTTTTGATACTTTTTATTTGCTTTTTAGCATATTAATTAATTATAAACAGTACATGTTTCGTTCTCACTTGAGAACATCTTCAGCTGTTGTTAAGCTTAGGTGAATCGCTAAGTTTCTGAGTACATTATTTTCAGGTACATTGTTCCTCTTAAAAACTATTTGAATATAAATTAAATGATGTTAAAACAATGTGGGGGTTAATGGGTTGATGAAATGAGACAGGATGAATACATAGTTAGCCTACTTAAAAAACTATATCTATTCATTGGAATAGTTGTTAAAAGTTTCAACTCTGTTACACTAAAAATATTGGTTTGTCTTCCAGTTAAAAGTTTTTAAAAAATGATTGACTTCTTGACACTGTTCTAATTATTGTTGAATGTTCATTTCTTTCACTCCTTCCAGGTTGGCTGTTATTTATTTTGAGCTTGCTTAATGTGCCCTAAATTGATTCTAATACGGAGCTATGAAGCTGATTGCCATTCATTTTTTGAGAAGGGAGCTTCGTCTCAATTTCTGAAATGAAATGAGGAAAATGGGAGCTTCATAGCTCCGCATTAGACTCAATTTAGGGCACATTAAGCAGGCTCAAAATAAATAACAGCCAACCTGGAAGGAGTGAAAGAAATGAACATTCAACAATAATTAGAACAGTGTCAAGAAGTCAGTCATTTTTAAAAACCTTTTAACTGGAAGACAGATAGATATTTTTAGTCTAACAGAGTTGAAACTTTTAACAACTATTCCAATGAATAGATATAGTTTTTTAAGTAGGCTAACTATGTATTCATCCTGTCTCATTTCATCAACCCATTAACCCCCTTATTGTTTTAACATCATTTAAATTATATTCAAATAGTTTTTAAGGGGAACAATATACCTGAAAATAATGTACTCAGAAACTTAGTGATTCACCTAAGCTTAACAACAGCTGAAGATGTTCTCAAGTGAGAACGAAACATGTATTGTTTATAATTAATTTGCTAAAAAGCAAATAAAAAGTATCAAAAAGGTAGAAGATTTTCAATTACTGTAAGTCTCTGTGATTAGAGTTTGATACGGAAAATGAACCTGATTATTTGCAGTCCCCTCATTCCTGATGATGACGATTCGCAGGTCCTCGTGTGGCAGCTGAAACTTCAGTGTCTTTCCCTTCGTTCACACCCCCATCTACTTCCAGGACCTGAGTGCCTTCGTAGTCCTTGGGTGTGATGCCTGGAGCTGGCTCGTTCGTTCCAGACATTGCCCTGCTGTATTTCCTCTTATTCCGGGGTGCCGAACTCGATATTCGTACCGGCTCACGTCGGCTGTCTCGTGCTTGGTATCACCTTGGGGCAGCTCATCCACATTCGCGTCACCTGGTTGTTCGTTCTTGGTGTTGAATACCTGCAGCGTTCTATTGGCATGCTGAGTCCTCTCCTGCAGCTCGACGCAGTAGATGGCGCTCAGTTGGTGGACACCGCCAGGCACGTCGAATTCTCTCACAACCTCCTCATAGGTCGAACATGGCTGGGAGCTGTGTCGTTCTTCCACCTCCTGTCCACATTGTCTGGCGATTGTGTATTCCACTCTGTTCTGTCCCTCACTAGAAATTTCTGTAGATTCAGAAATACACCACCAGCTTCTTTCGAATCTGACACCAGTTTTACCATACCACTTCATCCACTAGTTTCACACTTGTCCATCACCACTTTGGATGTCGGTTGTAACGTGCTGGCAGGGTAAATAAATGAGTACAGAACCTGGTAGTGTTTTACTTTTAAAATTTATTACCTAGTTGCTAAGAATACATATTAACACTCAGGATGTCCGACTCGTTGGCTGAACGGTCAGCTTACTGGCCTTTGGTTCAGAGGGTCCCGGGTTCGATTCCCGGCCGGGTCAGGGATTTTAACCTTAATTGGTTAATTCCAATGGCACGGGGTCTGGGTGTATGTGTTGTCTTCATCATCATTTCATCCTCATCACGACGCGCAGGTCGCCTACGGGAGTCAAATAGAAAGACCTGCACCTGGCGAGCCGAATCCTTCCTGGGATATCCCGGCACTAAAAGCCATACGACATTTCAACACTCAGGATTACTGAGCTCACAGCTTACACTCATGACACACTATTACACAGTACACGCTCTCTCTCTTAGTACTCACTGTTTATTTACACTAATACACACAGACTATGGTTGCCAGTACTACATTCACACTGGTTGGTGTTGGCACAGTCCACGGTTCACAGCCTACACTCAACAGTCTCGCAGTTCAGGAAGATAAAGAAAGTAAACTCGTGTCTTCATCCCGAGGTGGTGCAGCTCTTTTTAGGCACACCCCTAATGGAGGTGAGCTGCATGTAGCATTTCAACCACACACCAGCCCTCCTGCCATTCTTAAATTTCTGGCAGTACCGGGAATCGAACCCGGGCCCCCCGAGGACGGCAGCTAATAACACTAACCGTTACGCTACGGAGGCGGACAGTTCAGGAAGATGGTCGCTGCCCACACTCCAGCAGAACTCAGTTCACAGTGCCAGAACGTTAGACTCGCTCACAGCAGCTGGCCCCAAGAGACACATGCACGACGACAGGCAACAGAATTAGTCTTCAGCTCCAACAGGCAAACACTGCAACAGACTGGCACACGCAGACTGGCACTCTTCGCCCTCTTTGCTCACTTGCTGCATCCACACACTGACTGAACTGCCACTGGCAAGTTGCTCCTGTCTTATGTACCTGCGGCTGGCCCATTGAGATACATCACCCTCTCGAAGCACATGGAAGACTCTCGGTCCATTGGTAGTTTCCACATCCCACGAGACCACAGTGACATAGCGGCCACTGTAGCAGTGTCTGACCAATGGTATTTTTTTACACTTGCTGTCAAGGTGTCAGATTACACCTGATACAGGTCTGAGCACTTCCTAGACATCACAGTACGGTGGCACCACGAACTATTACCTTTAAATACTGCTATCCCATGACTTTTGGCATGTCAGTATATCTTAACATACTGGTGAGTAAATACTTCCTTCTTTGAATCCTCACTTAGGCCTATATAATCACCTTGTTCATTAATGACTCCTGGAATGTCCTTCCTGGAACTCCCCCTCAGGTTGGCTGAGCAGCGGGAGGCGAAGCCCTGGCACGTCAACGTCACTCACGTGCGGTGCCACAACTGATCACTCCCCCCCACACCTTCAGCCCTGCTTCGCAAAACAGCGAACAAACCACAATATCTTTATTATCATAGGTAAATTTCAATAATTTGATTTTTTTTTTTTTTTTGTGCTAGTGTTTTATATTTGCAATAACACATTGAAGTTTGGCAAAACCAAAACCAAACCAAACCCCATAGCACTACAGCCCTTGAAGGGCCTTGGCCTCCCAAGCAACCACTGCTCAGCCTGAAGGCCTGCAGATTGCGAGGTGTTGTGTGGCCAGCACAACGAATCCTCTCGGCCGTTATTCTTGGCTTTCTAGACCGGGGCCGCTATCTCACCGTCAGATAGCATCTCAATCCTAATCACGTAGGCTGAGTGGACCTCGAACCAGCTCTCAGATCCTGGTAAAAATCCCTGACCTGGCCAGGAATCGAACCCGGGGCCTCTGGGTAAGAGGCAGGCACGCTACCCCTACACCACGGGGCTGGCAGGTTTTTGGCAATGTAAGGATGGAAAATGGCTAAGACTGGAACAAAGGTACAACCCCAGCATTTGTCTGGTTTGAAAATGGGAAACCATGGAAAACCATCTTCAAGGCTTCCGGCAGGATTTAAACCCACTATCTCCTGAATGCAAGTTCACAGCTTTGCGACCCTAACCACGTGGCAAACTTGCTCAGTTGTACTAGTAATAGTCACCTCCTCAACTTAGACATTATCCTTATGTCGGACTACACTGACATGCCAAAAGTCATATCATATCTTAATATAGTATCGTTTGGTCCCTCTTCTAGCTAGGCCAAGTGCAGCAACTCATAATGGCATCGATTCCACAAGTGGGAGAAACACCTGTGGAGAGATTCTGTCCCAGGCCGTTTGGATAGCTACACACAGCTTCCTGCTATTTGTGGATGCAGGATCTTGGGTGTGAATGGACCTCATTACCACGTCCCATAAATGCTTGGCAGGGTTCATAACAGGCAAAGTACCGGGCGAGTTGGCCGTGCGCGTAGAGGCGCGCAGCTGTGAGCTTGCATCCGGGAGATAGTAGGTTCGAATCCCACTATCGGCAGCCCTGAAGATGGTTTTCCGTGGTTTCCCATTTTCACACCAGGCAAATGCTGGGGCTGTACCTTAATTAAGGCCACGGCCGCTTCCTTCCAACTCCTAGGCCTTTCCTATCCCATCGTCGCCATAAGACCTATCTGTGTCGGTGCGACGTAAAGCCCCTAGCAAAAAAAAAAAAAAAAAAACCAGGCAAAGTAATTGGCTACAGCAGTCATTGAAAGTCTCCAGAACGCTCCTTAAATCAGTTCTGGACAACTCGGGCCTGTTGATACAGTGCATTATCCTGCTGGAATATATCATCATTGTAGGGGTATGTGGAGTCCATGAAGGGCTGCAGATGGTCACCAAGCAGTTCAATGTAACATTCACTCATCAAAGATCTGTTCAGGTGGATCAGTGGATCTAGCCCATGCCACATGAACACACCCCACATCATTATGGAGCTACCACCGGCCTCTATGGTGTCTTGTTGACAACTGGTATCCATGGATTCATGGGTCTTGTGCCATATCCAAACCCAGTGATCAGCTTGGAACAACTGGAATAGTGACTTATTGGACCAACCTACTGTCACCAGTCCTCCAGGCTCCAATTAGCAACGTCACATGCCCAGGTGAGACGCTGTGCCCGGTAACTTGACGTTAACAAGGGCACTCTGGTAGGTCGTCTTCTCCCATATTCCACAGATATTAAAGAACACTGCACTGATCTGCTGGATATGTGTCTGGTACCTCCTGCATTGAATGTGGATGTGATTTGAGCCTATGTGGTTTGTCTACAATCGAGGAATGTTAAATATCCGCACAGCTTCAACAATGGAAAATTTTATCCATCTGGCCCCCAGTGTCGTGCTCTGTTTGAAAGGCGATAATTCACGTCGCCTTGCCATGACCAGCACAGATGGTGTTTAACATTCGCTCTCAAGGTGTCAGATTACACGTGATACAGCTCTGAGCACTTCCTAGGCATCACAGTACAGTGGCGCCACCTGTCCCATGACTTTTGGCATGTCAGTATACATAGGTGGTTTGAAAAGTTCTCAGAATGTACTAGAAGTATCTTACCTCGGTGGAACTGTTTTTATTTTTCAACATAGTCTCCCTGTAGACTAATGCATTTGGTCCAGCGATGTTCCAATGCCTTGATCCTATCTCAAAAATGAGATTCCTCCAGGCCTGCAAAATACCTCTCCAATTTGGCTGTCAGTTCTTCCCTTGTAGAAAATCTCCATCCACCAAGGAAAATTTTCAGCTTGGGGAATAGATGAAAGTCTGATGGTGCCATATCAGGTGAATAAGGTGGATGTGGCAACAATTCGTACCCCAGTTCATGAAGTTTTGCCATGGCAATAACACTTGTGTGCGGCAGAGCGTTGTCCTGATGAAAGATTACCTTTTTCCTTGCCAAACCAGGCCTTGTTTCGTGTATCTTTTCCTGTAGTTGGTCTAGGAGGTTTGCATAGTATTGCCCTGTAATTGTTTGGCCAGTAGGAAGATAATCTATCAGCAGAATGCCTTTTGCATCCCAGAAAACTGAGGCCATGACCTTTCCGGCCGAACGCACTGCGTTTGCTTTCTTTGGTGGTGGTGGTGAATTAGCATGTTTCCACTGCTTTGACTGCTGTTTTGTCTCTGCAGTATAGTAGTGGACCCAAGTTTCATCTGTAGTCACAAACTGGTGCAAAAAATCTTTGTTTGGACATTTCCAATCTGGTGCGTTTATTGTCCAATGTCAAGAGCCGCGGCAGCCATCTTGCGGATAATTTTTTCATACCCAATTCTTCGGTTAAAATATAATAGACCCATTCAGAGGACATCCCTGCAGCTTCAGCAATCTCCCGCACTTTCAGTCGACGATCCTCCATGACCATTTTATACACTTTTGCGATAAATTTTGGGGTCGTAACACTTTTTGGCTGTCCACTACGCGGATCATCATCCAAGCTCTCCCGACCAAATTTAAACTCTCTGGTCCACTTGGCAACAGTTGAAAATGAAGGAGCAGAGTCCCCCAGTGTGTTCTGAAAGTCGGCATGAATTTCCTTTGCTTTCATACCTTTCTTTACAAAGTATTTAATCACTGCTCGAATCTCAGTTTTTTCCATTGTCACAAATCACTATGCGGGAACAACAACAAAGAGTCGTCACTACCACACTCCTGCAGCTAGAGCATTGACGCGCCATGTGTTCACTCACAAAGGATGTGTGACTATTGCGTGGGAACCTCGTTGCTCTAGCACTGACATCTAGCGGTGATTCTGAGAACTTTTCAAACCGTCCTCGTATCTTAACATACTGGTGACTAAATACTTCCTTTTTTGAATCCTCACTTAGGCCTATATAATCACCTTGTTCATTAATGATTCCTGGACTGAGCTCGATAGCTGCAGTCGCTTAAGTGCGGCCAGTATCCAGTATTCGGGAGATAGTGTGTTCGAACCCCACTGTCAGCAGCTCTGAAGATGGTTTTCCGTGGTTTCCCATTTTCACACCAGGCAAATGCTGGGGCTGTACCTTAATTAAGGCCACGGCCGCTTCCTTCCCAGTCCTAGCCCTTTCCTGTCCCATCGTCGCCATAAGACCTATCTGTGTCGGTGCGATGTAAAAAAAAAAAATAGCAAAATAGCAAAAATGATTCCTGGAATGTCCTTCCAGGAACTTTTTTTTGCCTTAAAGTGCCTAACTTTATGTGACTGCCTATTATGCTTGCCATATTGTTATTCTTAGCTGACTTCTTCCCTAAATTCAATTTCCTGGCAAGTTCTTTCAATCTCTACTTACCTCCACAACCATTCCTGACTATTTCTTTCTAACCTTCAACTCCTTGTTAATCTCTTTATTTCTCTGTTATAATATAGTGGGCCTTTACCATTCCTTACTATGTTTAAAAGTACACACCTGTTTTCACACTCAACAGCTGTTTTAAACCCATCCCATAGGCTGTTTACATTTTTATTTATGATTTTCCACCAATTGTAATTACTCTTTTTTAAACTTCCTCATGCCTCTCTTAACAACCATATGGTACTGCTTAATAATCCTTATTTTACAACCTTCTTTTCTATCACATATATTTTTAATGAGGTACAACTAAATCAGTTTTGTGATCACTTGTACTATCGATCCCATCATAGGCTAAGCCTAGGAACAGATGGGGAGCAGTGACTTACCATGTAGCAACATGTGGATAGAGTACACAAAGGGAAGAAAAAGGTTAAACATTTTCAGCTGCAAAATCAGTGGAGGACAGAATAATAATTGTTGTGGTCTTTGTTGACAAGTAGATGCTGTATGAGGTAAAGGGAGTGGGGAGACAGACAAGAGGTGGGGAAAGAAAAAATGAAAAAAAACAACAACACGCTTATATAATGTTAAGGCTTCCCTAGACCTGAGCACTAGTTGATGTCCGACTTCGGAATCTGTAAGGGCAAGAGGGTGGGAAGTCGGAAATAAATGTTTCAGGACTTGAACTGTGCAACAATCATTAGATGTTGTTTGATAGTGCTGGGTATGAATGGGGACAGCTTAGTTGGATGCTTGAATGTCACTGTGGGGCTTTTTGGAAAAGGACCACGGATGTAGGGTGAGGATGAGGGAAGACTGAATGTTTCCTTTAAAATGTGATAGATTTTGTGTAGACCAGGATGGTAAGTGGGTATGAAGGGAAGGAGTTAGGTTTCTGAGGGAGTCTGGGGATGGAGTTCTTGGTCTAGGAGATCTGGTGGTACACCAGTTGGGTGGGGTAACCCCTAGCAGTAAAGGCCTTCCTCAGGTTGTTATTGTAAGAGGCACGGGCTTTAGGGTTTGAACAAATCCTTTTGCTCCGGATGCAAGTCTGAATGGTAGATATCGTTTTTTGTGATATGGATGAAAACTCTTGTAATGGAGTTACTGCTGATGGTTGGTGGGTTTGCAGAGTGCAGAGGCATCAATTCTGCCATCCTGGAGGTGGACGTTGACATCAAGGAAAGTGAGAGAAGAGGGGGAGAACTGCCAAGTGAAATGGACACAGTAATTAAAGTTGAGGAGGTGCAGGAATGATTCAAGTAAGCTTGGTTCATGGCACCACAGAAGAAATTTATCATCGATGAACGTCCACTACACTAAAGGCTGGAGAGTTTCAGTGGCGACGAGATCCTTCTCGAGTTTTCCCACGAAGAGTTCGGCATAGGATTGGGTCATCATGGTGACCATTCCGGTGTTGCAAATCTGAGAGAATAATTGCCCCTTGATGTTGAAAAAGTTGAGTGAGGTAGATGAGGAAAGCATTGGGTTGTTATGTGTTCAAGAAGGGCTCAATAGCCCTATGTCCCTCTGCGTGAGGGATATTGGTGTATAGTAAAGCAACATCAAAAAACTAGAAGGCAGCCTGAGGGGAGGTCGCTGTGAGCTTGCATTTGGGAGATAGTGGGTTCGAACGCCAATGCTAGCAGCCCTGAAGATGGTTTTCCATGGTTTCCCATTTTCACACCAAGCAAATACTGGGATTGTACCTTTTATTAAGGCCACGGTCGCTACCTTCCCACTCCTAGACTTTTCCTATCCCATCATCGCCATAAAACCTATCTGTGTTGGTGCGACGTGAAGCAGCTTGTAAAAAAAAAAAAAATCTGCAAATCTCACTCGCAGTTTCCTGCATACCCACTCCATAGTCTCATTGAAATCCCTGATCACCCTCCATTTAGTATCCCACTGATAACAATCTCCACTCCCTCAAACTTCTCTTGCACTGTGAAAACCAGATTCTACACATCCCCACCTACGTTGGTACCTTTTCCTGCTTGTACCAATATGAAAAACTGCCTTCCTCTCCTTACCATCCTCCTTCCTGTTGTATGTCCGGCGCTCCCCTTCTCGCTCCTCCAGCCAGCAGCACGCGCGCCTGTGTATCATTCTGCTAGCTTCGACGCGCAGCCCTCAGTGCGCGTGCCTGACCATCGAGTGTACTATAAATAGGAGCTCCCTGCCTGCTCAATTGCCCACTTGCCCCGGTGTCCAGCTCCAGAATACACCCTACGTCGAGCACGGAGGCTACTCCTCTTGAAAATGTGCTTCGACCAGGTGGACTGAATTTCTGGCAGTACGAGGTTTCACCTCTGGTCACCGCTCCCTTACCTGTTTCCGCTGCCTATGTTCCGTAATTCTTTTACAAGCCATTTTCATTCCCTAATTTATGCAAGCTCCCTTAGTTTCGCTAGGTGGAATTTCTTCAATCAATTGAACTTGCTTTTTAGGAATTCAGGCACTTCAACAAACAAGGACTCTCATAGACATTTATGTTAGTGTGCCAGATAGTTCTCGACTATCAACGTGTCAATTCACGAAGACTATCTTTTCAAGATAGAAGTGTATATAAAGACTGCAAACCTGTACATATTGTATAAAGACAGACTTTTCTCAAGATTCAATATTCCTTTTTGCTTCAAAATAAATTTCAGTTATTTATGTAAATATCATAAAGTGAAGCAAATAAAAGTTGTGTTCTGTAAATTTCAACCTTGGTTACAACACAACTCTATGGCGACGAGGTAAAAACGCACCAACCTACAATTCTTCGACCCCAGTTGCCAACTCTATAGCGACGAGGTAAAAAAGCAACAAACTACACGTCATCAGCCCCAATCGCCAACTCTATAGCAACGAGGTAAACACGACACTACAATTCAACAGGCCCAGTTGTCAACTCTACGGCGACGTGCTCAACAACAACGACACTCCAACCAGTTCTGACACACTGCTTACCTTACTCTTTCTTGCACGCATCTCGCAATGGCTACTGCGGAACAGCTCGCTACGGTCTTTCAAGCCTTACAGCAGCAACAACAACAGTTTATGCAACAACAACAGGCAGCATTACTTCAGGCTATTCAAGCTATTTCTGTCTCTACACAGCCATCAGCTATTCCTCCGTTCTCTGCTTTTGACCCGGCTAAGGAAGAATGGTCAGTTTATTTAGCCCGTTTACAACAGCATTTCATCTGCCATTCTGTCACAGATGATCAACGCCGCCGCGCACTATTTCTTAGTTCGGTTGGCAATGCTACGTGTGACTTACTACGTAAATTAAGTCCGGAAGAACACTTATCTGAGGTACCCTTCACGCAGCTCTTGGCCCGTCTCACGGAACACTATGCCAAAGCTCCTCACATAGTGGCTGCTCGCTATAAATTTTTTCAGAGCAGAAAGCAACCCCATCAGACACATACTGAATGGATAACTGAATTGCGTGGTCTAGCTAAACCCTGCCAGTTCATCTGCTCCAAGGACGGTTGTGGTTCATCCTACACTGATTCTCTCATTCGGGACATGATAATCTTACATACTCCTGAAGACAAAATACGTTTTGACGCTGTCAAGCACAGTAACCCTTCTTTAGAAGACGTCCAGCGTATTGCTACGGTTTATGAGCTTACTACCAAGACTGCCGCAGCCATAGCTTCTCCACACGAAGTTGCACAAGTCTCGCCTCAGGCCCGCAAGTCCTCTGCTACAGTGAACCGTACGGATAAGGCGCTCTCCACCAAGCATTCTCACCAGGTTCCCTCTCGTCATGCTACACGGAAGCCCAATTCTAAAAGCACCTCGAAACTCCTGCCTTCCTGCCGAGGTTGTTTCAAGCATCATGAACGTCGTGACTGTCGTTTTTTCAAAGCTACTTGTCAACGATGTAATAAACTTGGACACATTCAGACTGTCTGTCAAAGTTCGCTCCGCCCTGCTAAGACTACTGCAGCGCGCCGGAAGCATATACAGCCCCGCCAAGACATGGAAGTTGATCAGATCAATCTTATTCTTCCCACAAAGGATTCTCACAAAATCGTCATTCCTCTCTCATTCTCTGATCGATCTGTCGATTTTCAATTAGACACTGGATCACCTGTCTCTATTATTAACCTGACTACCTACCACGACTTAGGTTCACCTTCATGCTCTCCAGCTGACATCCAGCTCGTGACATTTAACAAGAAGAAAATTGACATCAAAGGTCAAATCAAGCTCCAGGCTAGTTATAAAGGAATTCAGAAGGCCATTCCTCTTATCGTAGTTAACAACTACACTGCATCAAACATTATGGGCATGGATCTATTTAACTTATTTGGTTTCCAGATACATGACAACATTAACGTCGTATCTACATTGCATCCTACTTCTGACGTTACCGCTCTCCTAGCGCAGTTTCCTGAAGTCTTCGACTCTCAGCTCGGAACAGCAAAAGACTATACAGCTCACATACAGCTGAAATCCGGAGCTAAGCCTCGCTTCCTCAAAGCACGTCCAGTACCCCTAGCACTTCAAGACCAGGTCACGAAAGAATTAGAAAGATGGATACAAACTGGAATTGTAGTACCAGTTACTTCTAGTCAATGGGCTACTCCACTCGTGGTAATCAAGAAACCTGATGGTAATGTTCGACTTTGTGGCGATTTTCGATCTACAGTCAACGCCCAACTCGACACAGATATCTTTCCTATTCCACGTCCAGAAGACTTATTCCGTCGTCTCTCTGGTGGACAATTCTTCTCTCGAGTTGATCTTAAAGAAGCATATCTCCAGCTACTTTTAGACGAAGAATCTAAGAAATTTCTCACACTCAACACTCCTCTCGGACTGCTCCAGCTCCAGCGGCTCCCATTCGGTGTTTCATCCTCAGCGGCTATTTTTCAGCGCTATTTGGCTCAACTCACCGCCTCCATTCCCGGTTGTGCTAACTACCTGGATGATATTATTGTTACTGGAAAAGATCATCAGGAACATCTAACCAATCTCCGACTTCTTCTCCAGAAATTGAAAGACAATGGCCTACGAGCGAATCTCGCTAAATGTACCTTCTTTCAGCCTCAAGTTCACTACCTCGGACATATACTTGATAAGAATGGAATTCGTCCTAGTATACAGAATGTCTCCGCGATAGTAAACATGCCAGCACCTCAGAACCTCAAGCAGCTTCAGTCCTTCATAGGCAAAGCGAACTATTATAATAAGTTCATTCCACGCTTCGCTACAGTGGCAGCTCCATTAAACGCTCTACGTAAAAAAGGTGTTAAATTTCAGTGGACTCCGCAATGCCAACAGGCATGGAAAACAATCAACAACGCCTTAATTCAAGCTATACAACTCACTCATTTTCAGCCCGACAAGATCATCACGCTAGCTACTGACGCTTCAGACTACGGTGTCGGTGCCGTTCTCTCCCAGAAGGATCGTCATGGACAAGAACGCCCCATCGCCTTCGCTTCGAAAACACTTCATGACCATCAACGTCGATACTCACAGATAGAGAAAGAAGCTTTAGCCATCATCTTTGGTATTCGCCGTTTCCATGAATATCTTTATGGCAACCATTTCCTGATCATTACCGATCATAAGCCTCTCGTACACTTATTCCATCCTGGTAATAAGATCCCAGAGAATTCCCTCAGAAAGCTTCAAAGATGGTCCATGTTCCTTTCTGATTATTCCTATCAGATTGTATATCGAGCCACATCCCAGCATTGTAATGCTGATGCCCTCTCCCGCTTACCCGTTGGTCCTGATACTGCCTTCGATTCTCAAGAATCTGACTGTCTTCAGTTGGACATAGAACTTGAAGATACTGTATCCAGTTTTCCTATTGATGCTACCTGCATAGCTAAAGCTACGGATAAGGACAGTACACTTGCTACTGTACGTACTTACATCCGCAACGGTTGGCCTCTTCAGAGCACACTTCCTGCCCACCTGGCACCTTATCATCGTATGCAGCATCGTCTCACGACTCGTGCCGGAGTTATACTACTAGAAGCAGGCACCATCTTCCGAGTGGTTATCCCACTTAGCCTACAGAAACAAGTTCTCGAGTTATTACACCAAAGCCATTGGGGTATCTCCAGAACAAAGCAACTCGCCCGTCAACACTGCTACTGGCCCGGTATTGATGCCGCCATCGAAAAGCTAATACGTCATTGTGAGCAATGTCAAACGAATCAGAACGCCCCGTCTTCTGATCTTGCTTCATGGCCTCCTGCTACTACTCCATGGGAACGAGTTCACATCGATTTCGCAGGTCCTTTCCTCAATTCCATGTGGTTAATAGTCATCGATTCACTGTCAAACTTTCCATATGTCGTGGATATGCATTCGACTACTACCACCGAAGCTACCATTCGTGCTCTCCAGAAAATCTTTACTACAGAAGGTTTACCGCAAGTACTCATTTCAGACAACGGACCTCAATTTACAGCTACTGCTTTTCAGAACTTTTGTACACATAATGGCATTCGTCATATCCTAGCACCACCTTTTCACCCTCAATCTAATGGTGAAGCTGAACGCTTCGTACAAACATTTAAAAGAAGTATGAAGAAAGCTGTCTCTTCAGGCTTAACTAAAGACCAAGCCTTGCTCCAACTCTTAAACAACTACAGAACTCTACCAGGCGCTGATAATATCACTCCAGCACAGAAGCTCCATGGACGACCTCACAGAACTTTACTTTCTCTGTTACAGCCTCTTCCGGCCCAGCATAAGACCTCACCAACGAAGTTCTCCCTCAACGACAAGGTCTACACCAGGACATTCAAATCCAACCCACTCTGGATACCTGGAGTCATCTGCAGATCTTTGGGTCATCGTCTCTACGAGATACAGACTACGGAGAAACGTATCTGCCGCCATCAAGATCAGATACGTCTGCGCTACCGCCCCTGTCCAGCTATTGATGCTATTGCTAAACCTGATAAATCTATTGCAGAACGAGCTTTAGATCATTTAATAACAATGGGTTCCTTTCAGGACGAGACAGCGCCACTCCGCCCAGTTCCAGCTCCGGACAATACAACAGAGACTTCAGCAGCTCCGCCCCAGCATCGCAGTCGCCGCCAGCGCCGCCGCCGTTTCACGCCGTACCGGCGTATTTAGGAGGGGAGGGTGTTGTATGTCCGGCGCTCCCCTTCTCGCTCCTCCAGCCAGCAGCACGCGCGCCTGTGTATCATTCTGCTAGCTTCGACGCGCAGCCCTCAGTGCGCGTGCCTGACCATCGAGTGTACTATAAATAGGAGCTCCCTGCCTGCTCAATTGCCCACTTGCCCCGGTGTCCAGCTCCAGAATACACCCTACGTCGAGCACGGAGGCTACTCCTCTTGAAAATGTGCTTCGACCAGGTGGACTGAATTTCTGGCAGTACGAGGTTTCACCTCTGGTCACCGCTCCCTTACCTGTTTCCGCTGCCTATGTTCCGTAATTCTTTTACAAGCCATTTTCATTCCCTAATTTATGCAAGCTCCCTTAGTTTCGCTAGGTGGAATTTCTTCAATCAATTGAACTTGCTTTTTAGGAATTCAGGCACTTCAACAAACAAGGACTCTCATAGACATTTATGTTAGTGTGCCAGATAGTTCTCGACTATCAACGTGTCAATTCACGAAGACTATCTTTTCAAGATAGAAGTGTATATAAAGACTGCAAACCTGTACATATTGTATAAAGACAGACTTTTCTCAAGATTCAATATTCCTTTTTGCTTCAAAATAAATTTCAGTTATTTATGTAAATATCATAAAGTGAAGCAAATAAAAGTTGTGTTCTGTAAATTTCAACCTTGGTTACAACACTTCCCTTCTACTTTCCTCAATATCTATGTTAACCTAATTTCTAGATAACACACTACCATGGTTCCTTTTCCTCCATACACTTTTCCCATGTGCCTAGCAATGGAGTCCCCATGACCTGTGACTCATCCCTAGCCACCTCATTAGATCCCTTCTCTCCTGGTCTTACTTTCCTTCCCTGATGGTTGCAGAACCTACTTCCCCCTTCTTTTTCTCCCTCTTATGACCCTGTTACACCTCACTATTCCTATCTTCTAGTCAGCATTTCCCTTTCCTACCTTTTCCTTTCTGTTACCTCCCTCTTCCTTTGTATCACTTCCCTGTTCCTCATCTTCCCTCTGCTGTTCTACCAGCAGTGGCTCATGTCGATTCCTAACCAGTACCTCTCCTGAGTATCCTTAGCGTTCAATTTCCTCCCGCTTTAAACATTAGCCCACGTGTCATCCACAAATTCCCACTTACCTTTGGTATATGATTTTGTATCCTATATAGTTATCTCTTCCCATCTGGCTCCTTGTCTGAATGGTCAGTGTCGAAGCCTTCTGTTTAGAGGGATCCAGGTTCGAATCCTGGCTGGGTCAGGGATTTTAACTGTGTATGGTTAATTCCTTTGAATCAGGGATTGGACGTTCATCCCAATAGACTCCTCATAATATGTGCACAACACCACACATACTACCAACTGCCACAGACACATGTAATAGTGAATACATCTCTCTACATATGTTTGGCATCAGGAAGGATATCCAACCATTAAACAGGACTCAGTCCACATTTGTGACAGTTTGAACCTATGACCCCTCTAGGCTGTAGGAAAAGCAGCAGAAAAGAGATGATTTATTATCTCCCCATGACAGTTGGGTTCTGACTTCTACTTGTAATCTAAAAATTTATTCTGCAAACATTTCTCAATGCAGCTCTATTTTTAAGAGGATTCCTTTTATTTCCTGTGACTACTTTCTCTTAATTTATCTGAACAGGTAAATATTTTGCATAGATATTTAAAGATATTTTTAATGTTTGTTTTGTTTAGCACTTGATCCATACTGAAACTTTTGTAGTAAAATATCACTTTAATTCATCTATCTCCTCCCTAAACACCATTGATGAGTTTACCTGGAACATTAACCTATGATATATTTGGTAGTTGTTGGAATATTTCAGGTTTTCTTCTTCCCTGTTGTTTACATTGGTTTGAATACATTTTATACTGTGAGGGGAGCATAGCTAAGGTGATAAATGCATTCTCAGTTCATCCAGAAGAACATGGGTTCGATGCCCTGTCAAGAAGTTAAAAAATTTAGAGACAGTACTTCCACTTCTGGAGAGGCATATGGCCCCTGGGGTCTACATGTGCTTAACTCATTTAGGCTAACTGTTCTATCCCACCTGTTGCCAAGGTTATGAATACTGGAAGCCTTACCTTCCACTCCTCCAAGGGCTTTCATGGCTTGTATGGAAATAACTTTGTTTTTGAATGAAAGCCCTTCAAGGAGTGGAAGATAATGCTTCCATTTTTCATAATCTTGGCAACCGGTAGGATATAATGGTTAGTCCTAATGAATTAACCACCTGTAGACCCCAGGGGCCCTGTGCCTCTCCAGAAGTAGAAGTATTGTCTCTTTAAATGTCTTCTGATGTCTTCATCAGTAGGACAGAAAGAATAGTCCTGTGTCTAGCATTACTATACATATGTTGTCAGTAGGTAACTCTTGCCTAGAAAAACTTCTATTCTCACTACTATTTCCTTATTTTGATGCAGCTTTTATTGTTCACTAATCCATACTGCCTTTATTTCTATAGGTGAGATGTGTGGGCGAGCATTTGCCATGAAGAGCACCTTGGAACAGCATTTGGCAAGCCATAGTAGTGATAGACCTTATTTATGTGATATATGTGGTTTTTCTACAAAGTACCTGAGTCATCTAATTGCTCACAAAAGAATACATACAGGTTAGTAGGAATTCTGTCAGCCTCTTATTAGGAATTAAGATGGCATATTTCATTCTGATTCTCATTACTGAAGAGTATTTAAAAACATAATCGTAATATAGTCCTTTTTTTTTTTTTTTTCAGTTGGCTTTAGGTCGCACCAACACACATAGGTCCTATGCCAATGATGGGATGGGAAAGGGCTAGGAGTGGGATGGAAACAATCACGGCCTTAATTAAGGTACAGCCCCAGCATTTGCCTGGTGTGAAAATGGAAAACCATGGAAAACCATCTTCAGGGCTGCCGACATTGGGGTTCGAACCCACTATCTCTCGAATAGAAGCTCACAGCTGCGGGCCCCAAACTGCACGGCTGACTCACTTGGTGATATAGTCAACTCTTATACAAAATTTGAACCAACAAAAACATACACTGCAGTGCTAAAGAAAAGCATTAAAACAAAATTACCAATTAAAGTAATTGACCTTACCTTAAAATCTGCAATACTTTATGCATGTTCATTAGGTTGAAAGGTGAAAACAGTTCCTTGCACAATTCATAGCTACCAGTAAATGAGAAACACATTTAAATACTGTACTGTAAATGCAGTACTGTAGAACACATTAGAATTTCCATTCTATTCTTTAATGCTAAGCTAACGTACGTGCCTCGCTTTGACATAGCGAACAGTGTGCACTGAAAAGTTACAACTTAACAATGGAGGATCCCTTGGCCACTAACTTCCGTAATTTGCGAAGATTTTCACAAATTGTTTGTTCTTACAACTCTGTGGCTAGTTGGGAAAGGGGCTGAAGGATGTACTGTATGGGTACTGTAGCTGCACACAAAAGAGGTGGATAATCCCACACTAATGAGGAGAGGGTGAAGGCTGCATACAAGCAAATAAAATCTTCTTTTCCCTGCAGCTGTCTCTGAACAACTGTAAGCCCATGGGAACTATGTACAGTACATTATTCTGTTTGCTAACAGTCCAGCTCTAGAAATTCTTAGATTTACTCATGAATTTTCTAAATTTTACTGACATTCAAGTCCAGGAAAATATACTGTGTTAGTGAAATCCTGCCTTTCAGTTGTCCAATAGACAGATCAAAACTCTGAATTACATACAAATTTTCAAAATAATGTTACATAGGAATTTCTAAATTGAAATTATTAAAATTGTCAGCCATTATGTGTGCTGTTTATTTTAAAAAATGGCATGAGATGGGTTACATCTGAAATAGGAAGAAGCATTGTATGAAGAAAGTAGGGAAATTTGAAATAGAAAGTCGCCAGGAACAATCCAGAGGTCCTGGAAAACAAATTCAGGACAGAGATCAATTACATTATTGAAGCTGAGTTACGAGTGTTAAGTGATGTCAGATGTCAGAACTTCTGTTCGAATTACCCAATCATTCAAATTATCCAAGCCTCCGTGGCTCAGACGGCAGCGCGTCGGCCTCTCACCGCTGGATACCGTGGTTCAGATCCCGGGTACTCCGGTTTTCCCTGTCATCTTTCATTCCAGCAACACTCTCCAATCTCATTTCATAGAATCTATCAGACATTTATAAATCACTTTGGGAGTGGCGACCCCATCGTACTAATAGCCTATATCTGCTTCATTCATTACATCCCAGACCCGGTCAATGACTGGAAAACAGGTTGTAGGTTTTCATTTCAAATTATCCATGTTTAAATTACAGAGAGTCCTCTGTACTAGTTACTGGATGCTTGATACTAGCAAGTTAAAGGTATGATTGAGCATTATTTTCAGTATAGTAAGCTTTTTATTTTCTGCTGGTATGTATAAAATGAGCAATATGACTACAATGATTAACAAAATAACATCTATATATATATATATATAAAATAAGAGTTTTGTCTGTACATTGCTCAGAATTTAAAAAGGATGGTATTTCTGTATCAGTCATGTCCACAGCAACAAGGAAATGCACTTTTTAATTTTCCGTAATTTCTGTCTGTCTGTCTGTCTGTCTGTCTGTCTGTCTGTCTGTCTGTCTGTCTGTCTGTCTGTCTGTCTGTCTGTCTGTCTGTCTGTCTGTCTGTCTGTCTGTCTGTCTGTCTGTACACGCATCACGAGAAAACGGTTGAAGAGAATTTAATGAAAATTGGTATGCAAAGTCGGGGAATAAGTCGCTACAATCTAGGCCATAAATAATTTTATTCACGCTGAGTGAAATGGTAGTTTAGGGTGAGGGCCTAAAATTTAATTCTCAAATATGTATGTTATTAGTGGTCGTATCTTAATAAAAATTGGTATACAAACTCGGGGAATAAGTTGATATAATCTAGGCCGTAAATAATATTATTCACGCTGATTGAAATGGTAGTTTAGGGGCAGGCCTAATTTTAATTCTCAGATATTTATGTTATTAGTTGTCTTATCTTAATAAAAATCGGTAGGCAAAGTCGGAGAATAAGTCGCTATAACATAGGCTATAAATAATTGTATTCACGCTGAGAAAAATGGTAGTTTAGGGGAAGGCCTAAATTTTAATTCTCAAATATTTATGTTATTAGTGGTCGTATCGATAAATACTACATAACTAAAGTTATATAGTATTAATTTTCCGATCATCTATGTCTTATACATTGTTACAGTACTGGCTACTATCACAGAGATATTCATGAGTTTCAATTTTTGTTACTGAGTCCATATCAGCGCCGAGTCATGAGAAAATGGGTTAACAGAATTTAACGACAATCGGTATGTAAAGTCGAAGAATAAGGAACTGCAGTCTACACTATAAATAATTTTATAAGACGCCCTAATATCATAGAGTCGAAAGAAAACTAAATGTGAAGGCCTACAATATAGAAAGCTTATAAAATTGATCAACAATACATTTACATTGACCATTGTTTGTTGTGATGTATTTTGTGTCTTCTGTTGCCACTCATCTCCGATAGATAGGATTACTGCTGCGTACCGAATATTTTTTAAATTTCCTTTACGTTGCACCGAACGATGGTGACGATTGGATAGGAAAGGGCTAGAAGTGTGAAGTAAGCGGCCTTGGCCTTAATTAAGGTACAGCCCCATCATTTGCCTGGTGTGAAAATGGGAAAACACGGAATACCATCTTCAGGGCTGCCAACAGTGAGGTTTGAATCCACTATCTCCCGGATTCAAGCTCGCACCTGCGCGCCCCTAACCACACGGCCAACTTTTCCGGTTGTACAGAGTATAACAGCCTGCCTGAATATTGGCGGGAAGTAGCTGGGGAGTTAGATAAATTTGTTCTTTTGCAAGCCATTTCTCTGGTTCATAAATTTCTTGATACTACCGGTACTGGTACGTTACACACTGGTTCATCATAGCTTCGAGCTATTCAATCCCTACTCTGTGGCACTGATTGGAATGAGCAGTGCGCAGAGAATGGAATAATGGCAGAGGAGTGTTCACCGCTCTCTGGGGCCTGGTCCTTCCAGCTCTGGAACTTTAGACTGTTAGATCGGCACCGTAGTACTTTTAGTTGAAAGTGAGAAAATGTGCGGTTTTTCATTTGATCAAATGTTTTATGTGATAACATTGCTTTCAATCACTACATTCCTACTGATGTTTCTGTAATGACCTATGTTGACTTCAGTTAGGAAAACCACAAAGTCTGTCTTTATGAGAATCCCGTAGCGAAACACGGGCACATCAGCTAGTTAAATATATATTTCATCAGAATCCCTAAATACATAGTCTTCGAGCTAAGAGTTAATGGCGTAATAATAGTACACGCAAGTAGAGGGCAGGGAGGAAGCATTTTCTGCCTCCCATATGCGTATAAATCACTCCCTCCCAGCTTAATAGAAATTGTGATCTTAATAATAATAATGTTATTGGCTTTACGTCCCACTAACTACTTTTTCAATTTTCGGAGGTGCCAAGGTGCCAGAATTTAGTCCTGCAGGAGTTCTTTTATGTGCCAGTAAATCTACTGACACGAGGCTGATGTATTTTAGCACCTTCAAATACTGCCACACTGAGCAAGGATGGAACCCGCCAAGTTTGGGTCAGAAGGCCAGTGCCTCAACCGTCTAAACCACTCAGCGTGGCAAATATGATCTTATGTGAGCAATAAACTTGATGAGTGCAGTTATAGCTTATAAATCTCATATTTTGTCCCATATTGGCTCAACACAACTAAGGTTATGTTACAAGGAGATTCCCACCTTCTCTGTCCAAAGAACACGGAAGCAAATACTTAAAAACATTAATTTTATCCTCAACTAGCAAGATGCCCGTGCTTCGCTACGGTATTATACTGAAATTTAGAATTGAATGCTTATTCTTTTATATATAATCCGCCAAAATTCGCAATCTAACTCGTTTTCTCAGAGAATCCGCCAAAATTCGCGATCTGATTTGTTTTCTAATAGATTACGGCAAGTTTCCTCCCATTTTTCAATCTTTCCTTCTAGCAATCGATTTCATACTTCCCGGGCTAGGTCCAGGTATTCCACTCGGTCAGTTGGGTCCCTAAATCTTCGCCATCTTTTCCTATAAGCATTTTTAATATGGATCAAATCATTCAAGAGATCCAGCGTGGTGTCGTCTTGGGTGCCTTGGCGATACTGAACCTGCGGCCAGACTGCATTCTTAGTCATTACCCGTCCGGGACCCGTTTCCAGCGCGGTCCGCACATTTGACGATGGTCATGAACATTATTATTATTATTATTATTATTATTATTATTATTATTATTATTATTATTATTATTATTATTACAGATGTTCTGGACCCCACAACAAGATGCAAGACCGCTACTTGGCGGTAAATTACATCTGCTGCCATTGTCATTGTTGAGAATGTGACCAGCACCATTGTCGCACGTAGGCAAGTGTTTGGGATTTCTGGCGATACGAATGACATACTTCCATGCATTGTTGACCTTATTATAGAGGTGAACAATTGGACGGTCAATCTCATTCCTATCGTTTATTTCAAATGTGTTTAAATTTTTATTTATTGCCAGGAGAATCTGCTGTAATCTAAGAACGTTCTCCGAAGGAAAAGATGGCTCTTGAAAATGAACCCAGGAAAGATTAAAAATGATCGGTTTATGATCGAATAAGTACATCGAAAATGTACAGCCAGTTTCCAGTCATTCGACAGGGTCGGGAATGGAATGAATAAAGCCCCCATCTAGCGGAGACAATAGGAATTGTGCCGGTTGCCGAAACCTGTCGCACTCCTCTGGGGCAATGATTAATGAATGACAAATGAAATGAAATTATATTGGACAGTGTTGCTGGAATGAATGATGACAGGGAAAACCGGAGTATCCGGAGAAAAAGCTGTCCCGCCTCCATTTTGTCCAGCACGAATGTCACATGGAGAGACCGGGATTTGAACCACGGAACCTACCTGTGAGAGGCCGGCGCGCTGCCGCCTGAGCAACGGAGGCTCCTTATAAATACATTATGAACAGTAAAATCAATTGGTCTCACCTCCTTTTACACCTCACCGCCATTAAGTTTATTTACCCCCCCCCCAAAAAAAATAAAGAAGGCGTGTTTCTTTATGTTTAAAGGAGATTCCAAACACCATGGTTCATGTCTATTACCTTCAGTTTTGAGATAAAAATAATTCACTTTTATTCACTTTCACACTCCTCCTCCCTCCCCCTAAGTGGATTTTCCAGCAAAAAATACTTGTTTCTTTAATAGTAAAGGATCTTCTAAATACCAATTATCATGACTCTAACTTCTTCAGTTTTTGATTTATTTGTCCTCATGAAAGGAATTCAACTCTTTTTCACTCCCACCCCCCAAGATGATTTCCCTCCCCCCCCCCCCCCCAAAACGGGGTTTTCTTTGTTTTTAAAGGAGATCCAAATAACAATTTTCACGTCGTTAACAATTTTAGTTTTATTAGATGTCAGTATTCTCATACAATTAAGTCAATTTTTCAATTCCTTCACCTCCCCCCCTCCCTCCTTCATTGGATTTTTTGAGAATACGTGTTTCTTTACTTTTAAAGCAGATTCCAAATATCAAATTTCACATCTGTAACATCTTCATTTTTGAGATATCAGTAGCCTAATTAAAATAATTCAACACCATTTTCAGTCACTTCTACCCCCTCCCCCCTCCACCCAAGTGGTATTTCCGAAAATTAAATATACACTTTTCTTTATTTTTAATAGCGATAAAAATACCATTTTTCACTTCTGTAACATGTTAAGTTTTTTTAGATATACCGGTACTGTATATATTCTCATTTTAAAATTTCACCCCCTTTTTAGTTCCCCTTAAGAGGAGTTTCCAAAAACAAATCGCCTATGTTTCTTTACATTTACAAGAGATTCCAAATACCACTTTTTATGTCTGTAACATTTTACGTTTCTCAGATATTCTGTAGATATAGTCTTTCAAAAAATTCACCCCACTTTGTCACTCTTGTTTAACCACCATTAATTGGATTTTCCAAAAGCAAGAAAAATATGTTTCTTTATTTTTAAAGGAGATCCCATATACTAATTTTCAGTTCTGTAATGTCTTCAGTTTCTGAGATATATGTATCCTCATTAAAGGCATTCAACCCATTATTCACCCTTTTACACCCCTCCTAGTGGGATTTACAGAAAACAAAAAAATATGTGTTCCTTTATTTTTAAAGGAGATTCTAAATATCAATTTTTTCATGTGCAAACTTTTAAAGTTTCGAGATATAGATACACTCGTTTTAAAAATCCATCCCCTTTTCACCCCCCAGTATTTGGATTTTCCAAAACAAAAAACAAAAAAAAAATTCTTTATTTTTAAAGGAGATCCCAAATACCAATTTTCAGGTCTGTAATATCTTCAATTTCTGAGATATAAGTATCCTCATTACAGGCATTCAACCCCTTTTTGCCCCTCCTATTGGGATTTTCCAAAAACAAAAAATACCAATTTTAAATACCAATTTTTACATCTGTAAACTTTTAAAGTTTTAAGATGTAGATACACTTATTTTAAAAATTCACCCCCCCTTTTCACCCCCTATTATTTGGATTTTCCACAAATGAAAAAATACCTGTTTCTTTATTTTTAAAGTAGATCCCAAATACCAATTTTCAGGTCTACAATATCTTCAGGTCCTGAAATATAAGTAGCCTCATTAAAGGCATTCAACCCATTTTCACCCTTTTCCACCCTTTCTTTTTTTTGCTAGGGGCTTTACGTCGCACCGACACAGATAGGTCTTATGGCGACGATGGGATAGGAAAGGCCTAGGAGTTGGAAGGAAGCGGCCATGGCCTTAATTAAGGTACAGCCCCAGCATTTGCCTGGTGTGAAAATGGGAAACCCGGAAAACCATCTTCAGGGCTGCCGATAGTGGGATTCGAACCTACTATCGCCCGGATGCAAGCTCACAGCCACACGCCTCTACGCGCATGGCCAACTTTCCCGGTACCCCCCTTTCTATTGGGATTTTCCGAAAACAAGGAAATACATGTTTCTTTATTTTTTAAAGGAGATTCTAAATACCAATTTTTACATCTATAAACTTTAAAAGTTTTGAGATATAGATACACTCATTTTAAAAATTCACCCCCTTTTCACCCCCCCCCCTCATTAATTGGATTTTCCAAAAACAAAAAAAATACGTGTATATTTTTAAAGGAGATCTCGAACACCAATTTTCAGGTCTGTAATATCTTCAATTTCTGAGATATAAGTATCCTCATTAAAGGCGTTCAACCCTTTTTTCAACCCTTTTCACCCCTCCTATTGGGCTTTACCGTAAACAAAAAATGTGTGTTTCTTTGTTTTTTGTTTTTTAAATTCTAAATACCAATTTTTACATCTGTAAACTTTCAAAGTTTTGATATATAGATACACTCATTTTAAAAAATTCACCCCCCCCCCATTTCACCCTCCCATAGGTCTTATGGCGACGATGGGATAGGAAAGGCCTAGGAGTTGGAAGGAAGCGGCCGTGGCCTTAATTGGAGTTTCCAAGAACAAATAAATGCTTGTTTCTTTATTTTTAAAAGAGATCAAAAGTACCAATTTTCAGGTCTGTAATATCTTCAGTTTCTGAGATATAAGTACCGGTATCCTGATTAAAGGCATTCAAACCCTTTTTCACCGTTTTCACCCCTCCTGTTTGGATTTTCTGAAAACAGAAATATACGTGTTTCCTTATTTTTAAAGAAGATTCTAAATACCAATTTTTTACATCTGTAACCTTTTAAAATTTTGAGATATTGATACACTCATTTTAAAATTTCTACCCCCTTTTCACCCCCTTTGCGATGGAATATCCAAAAATCCTGTTTTAGCGAGCACCTACATTTTAATATGAATGTATGCCAAAAATTTCATTTCTTTATGTCCAGTAGTTTTGGCTCAGCGATGATGAATCAGTCGGTCGGTCGGTCAGGACAATTTATTTTATATATATAGATGAGCTGTGTGTTTAATAGTAAAAATTGTTAGCGTAAATTGCATAATATTGTATTCTAGGAAAATTTTCTTCTTCTCTTGTTAATTTAAAATTTAGTGCTGGACAATAATGTATTTTAGTGTACCATTTGCCACCGAGGTGGACACCTCATTTGCAAATAAAGAGATTTTGATTTGATTTGAAAAATGTATGGTGATTTCTGGTGATTTGCAGGATTCCAATGTTGTGTGTCCGCTTTGTAAAATACTAGAATAAGTTCTTAGCCCAGAGAATTGCGCATATGCAATATTGTGATGTATAATTAATGTGATAAAGTAGACTTTATTAGCGACAAGCACCAACATGATTTTCATGACTGGATAAATGCCCGGAATTGTATTTCATAAAATGTCACAACACGACGACACTAAAATATTATTGTTTTTCTCACGAGAATGCTATTCTTTTCATATAATCTTTGTGTTGTCATGTAAGAATGTAGTGGATACCCACGGGTATCAGTATTTTGATGGAGGGGCAGATCCCTATTGATTAATAATTGAAATGTATATGGGCAGTGTTAATGAGTTAATTTGGGAATGCCAGAATTAGATTCAGAATTGACAAAGACTGATAAAAGACATGTAACTGCATTACCCATATGATAATGTTCATTGTTTAACAATTGCCATGTAGGCAATAATTTGGCATTTCTCGTGTGTATAGATATTTTCATGTGACTCTATCAGTAGTTAAAATTGTGTTTTTGAATTGGGAACAATCCATTCTTATTATTTAGTAGATTAGCATATTCCTCTGATTATAGCACCCTATTTTCAATATGTTTAGATTAAGTGCCCACTTTATTACAAACAGAACCATTGACCCATATGCTCTTGAGCGTAGCTGTTCTGCCATTTGCAAGTAGGGAGGATGGGACTACGATGCCCGGGTTTGCTCTCCAAAGTTCTAGAAGATTTCCATCCAACATGATATTAACAGTAATAATGTTACTGGCTTTACGTTCCACTAACTACTGTTATGGTTTATGGAGATGCTGAGGTGCTGGAATTTAGTCCCGCAGGAGTTCTTTTACGTGCCATAAACCTACTGACACGAGGCTGACGTACTTGAGCACCTTCAAATACCACTGGACTGAGCCAGGATCGAACCTGCAAAGTTGGGGTCAGAAGGCCCCAACCGTCTGAGCCACTCAGCCTGGCAACATGATATTTGTGAAATTAGATTTTATATTCAGCACTCTGTCGAACCCGGGACAGGTGCACTGAGTTTATCCCCCTCACTTCTGTCATGAAGCTTTTCCACTCTGATTTTGTTCTTGATGTCCTGATTTCTTACGCTGTCCCTTTTTGTATTTCCTGTCATACTTCCTAAAAATTTCAGCTCACTGACTGGGATTTTATTCTGTCCTTTTGTCAGTGTCCATGCTCGTGCTGCATTTGTCAATATTCGCCATTAATACATCTTATAGATCAGCGCTTTACACTTCATTGGTACTTCCATCCTCTACAACAGGTTTCTCACACTCCGGTAGAATTGTTTTCCTTGTTGAATCCTTTTACTGATCTCCATATCTACCCCTATGTCCTGCAACAGTTCACTTCCCAAGTACTTGAAGCTCTCCACAATTTCAAGGTTTTGTCCCTTTATTTTTATAATTCCTTTCCCATCCCTTTCTCCACTAGTAAACACCATTGTCTTACTCTTTTTGACACTGATTTTCGTTCCATAATTTTCAGTAATCTTACTCAACATTTCGAGTTGCCCTTGTGCATCCTCCCTATTTGCTCCCCTCACCACAATATCATCTGCAGGCAGCATTACCTCCAGCTCCCTGTCCCTATATTTTACCTTAGTCGCCTTCACAGTTTCGTCCATAACCATTACGAATAACAGTGGGGACAGCACACTTCCTTGTCATAGTCCAGCTTCATTCCAAAACCACTCTGTCCTTCCCATGTGTGTCTGGATTCTGCTGCAACAATTTTTGTACATTGCTTGCACATATTCCATCATTTGTTTTCCAAATCCTTTCTCTTGCATTACTTTCCATACTGTTACTCTTGGTGCACTGTCATAAGTCTTTTCTAAATCAAGGGATGCCATCACCATATCTCTTCCATATTTCCAATGTTTTTCCAGTTACTGCTTTGTACTGAAGATGATCTTCCATTTTGAAAGCCTTATTGCTCTTATTGTAATTGTCCTTCCACCTTTCTTCTCATTCTCTTTTCTAGTATTTGCTGGCTGTGATATGAGTGTAATTCCTTGATAATTATCATATATCTTCATGTCACCTTCTGGGTATAGGTATTAATACTCTAATCAGTTTTCTATCCAAATACATCTAGATAACCTGTACAGCCATTATAGATCAACAGGTGCTGCTGCTTTTTTCTTTTATCATTTCCACAGACAATTCATCCAGTCCCGTTGCTTTTCCCACTTTCATTCGTTTGACAGCAGTTTCCACCTCTTTCAGTGTGATTTTACCCTTAGATTCTGTCTCTTCACACTGTACCTCTTTCATTTCGTCAACACCCTTTCCCACATTCAGGAATTCATTGAAGCAATCCTTTCATCTATTCCTCATCTCCTCTAGTTGCATTATTATCTCTCCTTTTTTCCCCTTTCACCTGCTTTGTGTAGACCTTTTCTCTTCCTTCTTCCAAGTCCATATAGCAACCTTTTACTGCTTACACATCCTCTTCCAAGTCTTCTGTGTAAATCCTTCCCAGCTTTTCTTCACTTACTACTTTCTTGAACCTTCTTTTCATTTCCTGATACTTCCTTCTCCTTCTGTTTTATCTTTGTCCCATACTTGCCATGCTTTCTTCTCATTTTTCACTGCTTCCTTTACCCTCTCATTCAACCTTGGAGTCTCTTATCTTTCACTCTTCCAGCTATTCTGCCACAAGCACTCTCTGCAGAGCCTAGAGATGCCTTCTTGAACATGCCCAATCCCACTTCCATACTTCCGTCGCCATAAGACCTATCTGTGTCGGTGCGACGTAAAGCCCCTAGCAAAAAAAAAAAAAAACTTCCATACTTTCTATCTCACAAGGTAATGGCATGTACCAGGGAGTTCCACACATGTTAAATGAGCCAAGAATAACACAATGGCCAAAATACTTATTTCGGAGATTAACTCATGTGACCTACAGAAAGCGTTGATGTTCATATGTTTTAATTGGTGCGCTCGGCTACGCAGTACTGCACCGCATGCTGGGTTCACTCATCGAGAGGCCGCTATTCCATACCCCACTTGCACTGTTCAGCAGCTGATTTTGAGGCCATACTGAAATATGCTTATAATCGTTGTGTGGGACAAGTGGTTGTGTGTATAATGGTTATCAACAAAGGCAAAGTTATTTTTGTGTTGGAAGAAAAATATGGAACATGTACTGTAATATTAGGTCTTTCAACGTTCAAGAGCGTGGTGTGCTGGACGCTATTGACGGTATGTTGATGGGTCTGTATATTTGTTGGTTTGCATTTATTTCAAAGCTTGTGTTTAATTTTTTACGCACTAATATTTACAGGTGTCATCAGAAGCTGCCTCAAAAATGATGACGTTTGCATAGACAGTATTTCGTGTCTCACTTTTGCCTTGAATTGCATGGCACGTGATCGTGAAGCAAACAATTCTGATGATGAGTATTTGGTAGAAGGTGATAGCGAACTAGGGAGCGCTAAAGATGAACTTATGGATACAGATCATAAAAGGAAGGCTGTTCAATATTGGAGGAGTGTTGAGTGGGGCCTGCTTTTATTTTTCGTCGGTGAGACAAACGTTCCATTGTGTCAAAAGCAAAAAAAATATATATATTGAACCCGAGTGACTTAGGCCCATAATCAATCATGATTTGATCGGTAAAATAATATGAGACATTTATTGAAATACAGAGGAGTGTATTTGAAAATATTTCGTTTATGTAATGTTGAAATCAGAGCGAAGGAAGGACGACAGACTGGAGCCTGACGGATTAGCTCAACCCGACAACTTTTAGCTACTTCACAGCAGGGAATATCATTAGTTGGCGTACAAGGAAATACAGAGTCCACAAATAAGTCTTGGTCAGAAAGAGGAAGGGGGAGAGTCATACAAAGAAAACTCACCACATGAGTAAGACCTTGGGATATTTTTGGTAGGACGGAAATTCCATGACCTCATGGAAAATTACAGCGGCTGAGTGTACGTTCGCTAGCCTAAGTTCGAGCAGGTGGAGATTTAAATCACGTGACCGCTTGCCGGCCAATAGTAAAAATTTGATGGGAGACTCAGTGATACCATCTTAAGGAATGATGGATGAGATATTTTCGTAACTACAAAAGTAATCAGTAATAAATTAATATGAGTACGCGGATGGATGTAATGAATTTATTAGATGTCACGCATGGAAAAATAATCAATACTTATTGGCAAATTAATTAAATTGAAGGCTGGATTTCTTGGAAACCGGACAGCTTGAATCTCATTGGCTGAAAGAAGACCACGTTGTCAGGGACGCTTACAAAGGCGCGAAATGTGAGGAGCTAAATCCATCCATATCTCCTAAATCTGTGATCACCTGGAGTTCATATTTTATCCAGCAGATATGCTAGCGGAGTGGATTAATTTGATGTAAATTTTAACTTCCAATTCGGAGTGCAAGTACCGATATTAAAATCCACCCCCTCCCTAAGGGGCATGACGTCAACAAATCCGCGGGAAAAAGGCTTCATCCATATATACGGAGCTGAATTGACGGTCGCGAGTAGAGATGGGCGAAGTTGTTCTTTTTCCGGAACAGTTCCGGTTGTTCCGGTTCCGAAAAAATACTATGTTCCGAATAACAGTTCCAAAATAACAGTAAAAGGTTTAGGCAGTGGGGAATTAGAAAACATTAACGAACCTCATAAATGTTCATTCTAAAACTGGCTCCTCACTATTAGTTTCATGCTTTACTCTTTATGTCTGTACAGAACGCTGAAATATAGTTTTTATCAAAAAAGTGGGTATTAATGAAGCCTGAGAAAGAAACACCTTAATTAAATTGAATTTAATTTTCAGCTGTGATCAGTTGTTAAATGTTTCATTTTTCAGGTATCTTACAGCCTAATAAATAAATAAATAAATTAGTTTCGACAGACAGAATAACAGTTATAGATTAACTAAGAAGAGAGGTACCAGTAAAATATGAAATGTTTAGGCCTTTTCAATAACATAGTGGATAGCGCAACACAAACAGCCGTAAATCGCGCTAAAAGAATACTATGACGACGCACGTGGTTTCACGCAGCAAGAATTCATACGAATAAAGATTAAAAATCAGTGCCATGCACACTTTCGCTGTCTCTCAAAATACTGACTGAGATGCGCGCCTCTACGTCTTACAGTTTCATATTTTGTGGGTTCCTTCCCCTTCCATTAATGCTCCAGTGCAGTCAAGTTTCAAAGAACTTCAAAGCCAGCGTAGAGAAATAGCACTCACTTTCGCCCAGAGTCGGAACAATCAGCCAACCAGGATACAGAACACTGTTCTTTTGGAACAGGGTGTTGCTAGACCAGTCCCGCCGAGTGCAGGCGATACGGAACACTGTTCTTTCGGAACGGGGTGTTGCTAGACCAATCCAGCTGAGTGCAGGCGATACGGAACACTGTTCTTTCGGAACAGGGTGTTGCTAGACCAATCCAGCTGAGTGCAGGCGATACGGAACACTGTTCTTTCGGAACAGGATCTTGCTAGACCAATCCCGCCGAGTGTACAGTAGAGCCCCCTTTCATAAAACATTTTTCACTAATATTATTAGTAAGAAACCAATAATATTAACTAATATTATGAATATTACGTTTCATAGAGTTATTATGTAATAATATTAGTTAGGCCTATTCGTTTATGAGTAAAAATTATTAGTAGATACTCCTAATAACATTTGTAAACAGTTTCAAGGACAATATGACTAATAAAAGTTACTCATATTATTGGAATTATTTCCATGAGTGTATTTCGACTCATAATCTATATTATTAGTGAAACCAAAGCGAGTGGACCGAGCTCGATAGCTGCAGTCGCTTAAGTGCGGCCAGTATCCAATATTCGGGATATGGTGGGTTCGAACCCCATTGTCGGCAGCCCTGAAGATGGTTTTCCGTGGTTTCCCATTTTCACACCAGGAAAATGCTGGGGCTGTTCCTTAATTAAGGCCACGGCCGCTTCCTTCCCACTCCTAGCCCTTTCCTGTCTCATCGTTGCCATAAGACCTATCTGTGTCGGTGCGACGTAAAGCCAATAGCAAAAAAAAAAGAAAAAGAAGCAAAGTGAGTGGTATTTTAATATTTTGGCATTAAATTGTGAAGATCAGTGAACAGGTTGACTCTGATTCAAATAGTGATGAGGAGCGAATGTACTGGTGCGGAACAAACATATGAATACAGTGAGAGATTTACGTCGGATTACAGAACATCTGAATATGTGCTTGATAGGAGAATGCAAGGAATGAAGCACTAACCTCAAAACAGCAGCTTCAGATTGCACTGAACTGGTTAGGTAGTGGTACACAGTAGCATTCTGTTTCTGATATACATGGTATTTAAAAAACTACAATCTGGAGAGTTATGTCAGCGCCAGATGACACCCTTCCTCATGATGTCGCATGTTGGTTAGCTGACTATGGCGAAGTGCTGCATTTGTCATATTCACTGAACTTGCCGGTATTCCTTTAGTTTGAGGAGTACTTGGTGGAACGCCAGAAATTGATGCACCAAGTGCGTATGAACCAGCATTTGCTGATTGGTATGGGAAACATTCCTTGAATGTAATACTCATATGTGGGCCAAATTTAGAATTATACTGTTGATAGCGTGGTTTGGCGACCACGGGGCTCATAGCTGAGTCCTGGCATTGCTCCCACTTACTTGTGCCACTTCCAGCTATCCTATCCGACCTCCCTTGGTCAACTCTTGTTCTTTTCTGACCCCGATGGTATTAGGTTGCCAGGCCTAGGTAGTCTTTCTTTTTCACGCCCTTCATGGCCCTTGTCTTCCGTTGGACGATACCTTCACTTTTCGAAGAATCGGATCCCTTCCATTTTTTATCTCTGATTAGTATCATATACAGGATGATTGCCTAGTTGTACTTCCTCTTAAAACAATAATCATCATCACCACCACTTAGAATTCTATTATGTTGTGAGAATTGGCCTGGTAGTGTCAACGATGCTAAGTGACTTGAACAATAAGATGATGATGGATGGAGACCTTTTTCTGGTGCAGTTCTGCTCGGAGACTCAGTCTATCCTTTTATGCTCCGCTTATACCACCGGTAAACCAAGATGTTGCTAGTCCATCTCAATAGAGATTTTTAAGAGCACATTAAAAAGGAAAATAATGGAGGGTTATAGAGTGTGCAATAGGCTGCAGCCCAAAAACTTTCCTCAAAGAACATTTCTTCTCTCACATTACTTCATAAAAATATTTATTGGTTAACCAAATTCTGTTTCATAAAGGTGTATACATGACTAATAAAATGTCTTCACTAGTTAACTAGTCATCTGATCCAATTGGAGGTTAGAATCGGTTTGTTGCATATGTTCTTGGTTTGTGTTTGTTCCCAGCAGTAGGCTATTGCTTGACTACAACTGGATATTAATCCATATCTTCAATAGGGTCACTTGATATTTTCGTTGTTCTGACTTTCGGTACATAGGAGAATGGGTACCGGTATTTACATGCGTAAGCGAGTATTGACTGGGTGAAATGTCGTAGACACAGCCCAATAAGCATCAGCAAGCAAGCAAGTCTTGAATCGTTGGAGCTGAATTGACGGTCGCCAGCCACTTGTCTTGAATCGTTGGAGCTGAATTGACGGTCGCCAGCACACGTGAATTGAATATCGGGAGTTGAACTGTTGGTCGCCGGTAACTTAGAATTCTACGGACGTACAGTCATTTAATGGCGCGAGCATCTGCCAGTGTTTGTAAAGTGTGATCGCGCTCAAGCAACATGTTAAATCTGGAAATAGTTAACGTAGGATAGTGTTTGTTATTTATGAATAATCAGTGACGTAAAGTAATTATCCTGCAAGAGAGTAGTATAAAATATATCACCATAAGTACGTACATAATAGACTGTGTGACGAACAGTACTTTAAGGAAGTAGTAGCCTGTACTTAGCTATACCGAACCGATGTCATGAACACGTCAAGAATGCCGTATAAATCGGGCGTATCGCGACGGGCGAAATAGTTGACACCACGTCGTACGTGTCCAGGTCCATTGTGCGGTAGGTGGACGAAGATTAAATAGTGTAAATATATTAAATTCTTGGGTCTAGGATAGGAATTTGTTGTATCCAAATTAAAGTATACAGTGTTAACGTAGTAAATGGTGAAGGTTTGTGGTAATCAAGATATGAGTGTAAAATAATAATAATGTGCCAGGAAATCTTTTGTGAAACTACGCCATCAAGGATGGAGGAGTAAAACGCAGAGAGGGGCTGGATGGAGCCTCTCGTCTGCAAAGCTGCAATGGAATACCGATAACTAAGATGAGTACTAAACTGTAAAATATATTTGGGAAATGTTATCGTGATGGGAAAAATGGGAATAATTTGATTATACTTGGTTACCTTCTGTAACAAGATGGGTCGCTTAACGACCCCATCCTAAAGTTGTAGCACGGACAGTAGTAAATCATAATAATGTAAATAATCGGGTCTTTTATGTATTCAGTTTGTTGGAGATGTAAATTTGTATATATAGTGTAGTACGTTAAGTCATGCATGCATTCATAGTTTCTTTGTAGTCGATAATTTTCTTTACATTTGATTTTGATTATGCTAGTTAAATAAGACCCGATATGTGCTTTTATGTTTTGTCATTTTAACGAGCCATTTAATGACATGGAAGGAAAATCCAGCTTCGCCATACCAAGTGTGTTTTGTTGAAATTAATATGGTCATATTTTCAAAGTGAAGTTGTTAAATTTGTGAGATGCGATTAATATAATATTTCCAAGTAAATCATATCGGGAGTGATTAGTGCCAGAATAAATTGACTTTGTACAATGGGTTATGCGTTAAACATAATAAGAGTGGACTACCGTATTACAGGCGAAATTATTATTTTTTTTAAAATATTAATAATAATAATAAATAAATAATATAACTACTTTTTTTGTGAAGATATTTTTTTTTTTTAATATGATTTGGAGATAATAATAATTTATGTGATCAAGTGTTGAGTTTATTGGGAATTATTTAATGACGGGAGGTCGTTTTTTTTTTATTCGGAATTAAAGTGCGTGATAATTTAATTTGATCGATTAATAATATTGAAATGTAGATCGGTGTTAATAATCCGTACATGTTAATGAACATGTGGTTTAAATTACGGTCCAATATTTTTTTACGTATAAATGTCGCGTTTTGAAGTTGCGATTCATTAGCCGGAACATGTAGTGCTAATATTACGAGACCATGATTGTCAAATTTTGGTAAATATAATTTCAAGATGTTACGATTATTTGTGGAGAATGAACTAAGGCATAGATCCAAATGAGATAGAAAATGTGAAAGAATTTGCAGTCAGATAATAAAAGGTCGTACGATGTCCGAAATGAATAAATAAATCAGTTGATAATTCTGTGAGGAATAAATAAATGAATCGAGGAATATTGAGATAGAGAGGAAAATAAATTCCGTACGAGAGACACTTAGGATATTGATATGAGTGTAAAATGTACGGGCAGTGTCACAGAGAAATACTGAGTTACGCAGCGGGTAGAATTCGAACCCGTGACAGCATGTACGAAATAAATAGACTGCACAGCTATTCGTTGAGATACAACGGATTTAAGGATAATAAGAGTTCAGATTCCACAGAAATGGTCGTATATTGTATTCATTGTAATAACGAGTGAGGACAATCATGATGTCGTGATAATAATAATAATAAATATTGCAGATAAAGGATTGGACCGCCTTAATTAATTGAGCGTTGATAACGATGTTAAACGGGAATATATTGAGAATGTGCAACCGATAATAATAATAACAATGTAAGGACGATGTTACAGTCATACTTGCGTGTTTGTTTACTTCGCTCGCGATGTGAGGGGGGGCCATGGCCACGGTATTTCCCACCGCTTCTCGTTATCTCATCTGTGGCAGTAGTCTACTGAGGCTAACTGGTGACAATTCAGATCACATGTAAATAATATGTATATGCTAATTCATTGGTATGGCATCAGCTGGATATCGTAAGATAGGAACTGTCCGTGGAATCCAGTTTTCGCACTTCACGAGAAACATTACCCAGTCCGAGTACCGGTCTCGGAAAAATGTATATAGCCGGAGTACATCATCTTAGTTAAATCGGGAAGCCGACCGTAACATGGGTTATGCTCGGGCTCCCGATAGAAGGAAGCTATATCCTTGAGTAACGGTTCGATTCAAATGGAATCGATCCGTAAATTATACCTCCAAAATGTCATTTTATTTCAGAAGCAACGCAGCAAGATATTGATACCACTTGCGGTATGGCAAGTGATTTATATATGTAACATGTGTGTAAATTCAAATATTGTTGCCACGTGTATCAAAGTTTTATACGTCAAATGGCGTAATAAACCGCTCCTTCTGGCAAATTATTTCAAAGGAAACCACTCTCATAATCTTTTTATTGTAGTTAGATAATGCCCTTTTTAAAGTAATAGTCACTTCCTAGTCCTATCATGGAGTCCTTAAATTCAAGTTACAATCGAGCCTTCCCCATTTTAATTTTAAGTTGCTCCGTTCATCCCCGTGTTCTATTATGCCGTTATATTTATATTTGATGATTTAAATAATGAACCGACACCCCTGAGATAAATGCTAGTCTGGGACTCGGGAGGTGGACGGGTGCAATATATATAATTTTTTTGGGAAAGCCATGTTAAGAACAATGGGATGCACCATGAAAAATTGAGGGCAATAGCACACACTGTCAAAAAAAACCTCTTTTGCCCATCAAAATAATGAAATAATTCATGATGTGTCCATCCATCAGTGGGCTATGCAAGTTGCTCACGGAGAACAATGCGTGGGGTTTAAAGCATGCCACACATGAATACGCAACTTTAAGGTGTGCAGTGGTATTGCCTCGTGGGAAATAACATCTCTAACAATGATAAAGAAGACCAACAGAGAAATAGAAACCATGGTAGTGGCAGGAATATTCGTAGAAGTAGTAAAATCTGTTACAAGAGTCCTACTGCACCGAAAAGTGTGTAACAGTGATTAGAGTGCCTGGAGATATGTGCAGGAAGGGCTTCTAAAAGGGGAAAAAAATTGGTTACCGTCACAAAGCAATCTGTGGTATACACCACACACAGTTACACCATAATATCAACAGTTACTGCTGTCTCCAACATCCCCGCAAGTCACACACCACACGTAAGACTGTCCCCCACCACAATAACACGCAGTTACCTACACATGGCAGATGCCGCCCACCCTCATTGGATTGTCTGCCTTCTAAGGGCTGCACTCGGCTAGAAATAGCCACACAAAATTTATTTTATTATTATTTTCTTTTTACCGCAAGGGCAAAACTTATGTGAGAGTCGAAATGTGCGTTTGGTAAGACGGTGAAAAAGAACATGTTTTCACATGAAAATATTCATGTTGGTTACACTAAATAAAGAAAAATGGGATCTATACAAGTAAATGATTGGTTTAATGGCGTATTCAAGCAAAATGCCCTCATTCTCAACTTCTTTACTGGACATAAATATGTACAAACTGAAGATACGGTAGCCTATAGCTCCCTCCTGGTCTTGCAGCTTACTGTCAACCACTAGATGTATATGGGTTTAGAGTATGAAGAGGCGTTCTATGTAGATTACTCTGCCTGACACTGTTTGATTATTGAATTTGAATATTGTTTTGGAGCAGATAAACACCAGCTTGAAAATTCAATCTCTGATATACCACCTCGTTTTCGTCATATGTGGCAATATGCCTGGTACCTAAGCCAGTACTTGTCCATAAACCTGGGGGCCTTTGAGCATCCTATGGAATAATTTGATAGTGGTGACTTAAAGTTTTCCACTTGCCCATATCCTTGCTTTATTAGGTGTGGTTGGTGTAGAAACTCTTTGTGCTTTCATCATTCTACCACGAGCATCATTGTTGCAGAAACTATAAGGAAAACTTGCTTTCATGTGTAACATCCCTTGTTATGTTTGTTAACCTTTATTTTCACAATATATTGCAGCTAACAGGTAGGGACCCTCGCCCAGTCAGAGAAGATTTGTGGCAAAACTTTGTCAAGAGAGAAGGAAAAGTTGACACCTTGGTGGAATGAAAAGGTGATGGAGGTTATTAAACACACCGGGCGAGTTGGCCGTGCGCGTAGAGACGTGCGGCTGTGAGCTTGCATCCGGGAGATCGTGGGTTCGAGCCCCACTGTCGGCAGCCCTGAAGATGGTTTTCCGTGGTTTCCCATTTCCACACCAGGCAAATGCTGGGGCTGTACCTTAATTAAGGCCACGCGGCCGCTTCCTTCCAACTCCTAGGCCTTTCCTATCCCATCGTCGCCATAAGACCTATCTGTGTCGGTGCGACGTAAAGCAACTAGCAAAAAAAAAAAAAAAAAGTTATTAAACAAAAGAAGAAAGCATGGCAAGAATGGAATAGAGATAGGAAAGAAGGAAGTAAGATTAAGTATCAGGAAATTAAAAGTGTAAAAAAAATTTGTAAATGAGGAAAAGAAAAAAAAATGTTGGGAGTTATTCTCACAAGAGTAGGAAAAGATGTAAATGGTGAAGAAAGGATGACCGGGCGATTTGGCCGTGCGGTTAGGAGCGCGGAGCTGTGATCTCGCATCCGGGAGATAGTGGGTTCGAATCCAATGGTCTGCAGCCCTGAATATGGTTTTCCGTGGTTTCCCATTTTCACATCAGGCAAATGCTGGGGTTGTACCTTAATTAAGGCCACGGCTGCTTCTTTCCCATTCCTAGGCCTTTCCTGTCCCATAAGACCTATCTGTGTCGGTGCGACGTGAAGCAAAATAGCAAAAAAAAAAAAAAAACAGAAAAAAAAAGGATGTTGTATGGATTGATAAAAAATAA
Source organism: Anabrus simplex (assembly GCF_040414725.1). Classification (NCBI taxonomy): domain Eukaryota; kingdom Metazoa; phylum Arthropoda; class Insecta; order Orthoptera; family Tettigoniidae; genus Anabrus; species Anabrus simplex. The sequence goes on from NC_090266.1 coordinate 185,911,726, forward strand.
GAGAAAAGAAAAAAATCTACACAAAACAAGTGAAGGAATAGAGTGGAAATGTATTAACAGACCCAGAGGAGATAAAAAACAGGTGGAAAGACTATTTCGATAAACTCCTGAATGTGAGAAATGATGCTGAAGAGAGTGTAGTGGTAAGTGAGGATGATCCAGAAATGGAGTGATATTGCAATGGCAGAGGTTGAAATGGCTGTTAAACAAACGAAAACAGGAAAAGCAGCAGGGACGGATGAAATATGTATGGAAATGATAAAGGCAGCAGGACCTATTGGTCTACATTGTTTATATAGGCTGCTGAGGTGTATATGGACGAAAAAGCAAGTACCTAATGATTGGTATAAAGGTGTAATAATACCAGTATTTAAGAAAGGTGACAGGAAGGTATGTGACAGTTATCGAGGAATTACACTGTTGTCACAAGTAGCCAAAATATTGGCCTCAACTGTTTGTCTGTAAAATTTTTTTGTTTCATCTGTCACCTTAGATAATATATCTTTGATGACAAATAGTTCCAAATGATCAAGTTCAGGGCATTCTGAAGTGTGGTTAGTATTAGTCATACCTGGTTCTGGCACCTGAAATCCATGCACATTGGAAACAAATTTATCGTTGGTCTATGTGAATGGTAATTGTATTTCTGGATCACTCATCCTTCTGCCCGAACGCATATGTTCCCGACTGTCATTTTCTGAAGATTCGCCAACACCACCGCTATCACATCCATCACTATCAAAATCAACACCGGGCTCCTCTTCTCTAAAAGAGTACGAATATCCTCTGGGCGCATGTTACGATCATAAGCGGCAGCCATTGTGGAAACGCTACAGTATTTGTTTACATGAGGTGAAGAAAGAAAAATGTTTATACTTGAAATGTATGGTGATTATGTCTATGTCAAGCAGATTTTAACTAGTGAGAAAATTAGTGAATGGACTTCAAATAACCCATAGCCAACTCAAAGGTGGGTTTAAATGATCTCCCATTTCAGCTTGAATCCTGTGCTATTCTTAAACTTACTCAAGTTAGTGGAGTTTCTCTTCTGCCTTCCAGGCTCAGTGATGCTATTGAAAGAGTATTTTGCCACATGAATAACTTAAGGATAAGTTAGAAAACACAGCTTACTGTAGAGACTATGGAAGCAATGTTTAGTGATTAGAGCGATTTATGACAAAAGTTGTGTTGAAAAAATGTGTGTGAATAAATGAATTCCATCCCCTGGTCTAAGGAGTTTGGACAGCCAAAGTAGGGGACTGCCTGTAGGGGTGAAGTACAGTGGGGACTTCGAGGGCCCTGGGACCGCTACGGTAGGTGTGAAGGCCCTTCAGGAACTCTGAAAAGTGGTGGCAAAAGGGGCTCTGGTTGAGACGCAGCAGGTCTTTAAGCTACTTAGGTTCCAGAATGGGTAAAAAAAAAAAAAGTAAATAAATGCAATGTAAAGTTTAATCTTATACCAGTTGTATAGTATCATTTGAAGTAATTCCACATATTGTATATCAGTTGACTATATTTGTAAGTAGTACAGGAGATATTATAAGTAGAATTTTGTAAACAATATAAATTTATTAAGGATGAACGGTGTGTTTAATAGAAAACATTGTTAGCGTAAATTGTACAATATTGTATTATAGGAAAATTTTATTCTCTTGTTAATTTAATATTTAGTGCTTGACAATAATGTATTTTAGTGTACCATTTGCCACCGAGGTAGACACCTCATTTGCATATAAAGAGTTTTTTTTATTTTTTTATATTTTTTATTTTTTGTACATTTATAGTATACTAGCCATCGCAACTGTCCCTGACAGGTCGGCCATGTAAGTGCTTCAGATAAATGGACAAAAGCAATCTGATTCACGGCTGGAGTGAATGTATGAATAAGGTGGTCTGTAAAAGAGCAGACCCTTTAGTAAGTAAACTATTAACATAAAAGTGAGAGTAATGTGGAATGTGTGAAATACTTGGTGAGAGCTACTGCGTAACTTAACACGTTCACTGCCACCTTACTTAATCCTATGAATTGTCACAGGAGCGAATATGTTTTTCTTTCATTCTATAGTTAGAAGATAGCAGATGGTAGTAAAAAACATCACAAGTGAATTCTTTATACATACACTAAAAAAATCATCAGCACTGAAAAACGATATAATCTTCTATGTGCTTTCTGTCTATTTACCCTTTCCTTTATACACAGGGGCTACTATAGCAACTCTCCATTCATTTGGTATAGCTCCTTCATGCAAACAATAATCGAATAAGTACTTCAGATATGGTACAATATCCCAACCCATCGTCTTATCGGAAACCTTACAAATTCCAGCTGCTTCTTTAGTTTTCAACTTTTGTATCTTACTCTAAATGTCATTGTTGTCTTAGGTAAATTTTAATACTTCTTTAGTTTTAGTCACCTCCTCTATCTGGACATTGTCCTTGTAACCAATGATCTTTACATACTGCTGACTGAATACTTCTGCCTTTTGAAGATCTTTACATACACACTCACCTTGTTCATTAATGATTCCTGGAATATCTTTCTTGGAACCTGTTTCTGCCTTAAAGTACCTATACATACTCCTCCATTTTTCACTAAAATTTGTATGACCGCCAATTATGCTTGCCATCATGTTATCCTTAGCTGACTTCTTTGCTAGATTCAATTTCCTAGTAAGTTCCTTCAATTTCTCCTTACTACTACAGCCATTTCTAACTCTATTTCTTTCCAACCTGCACCTCCTTCTTAGTCTCTTCACTTCTCTGTTATGATAAATAGTGAGTCTTTACCATTCCTTACCACCTTAAGGCTGATTCTCCACGAGCAGGTAAAACGCCGCTGTTCGCCCGCTACAAACCTGCTTGCGGAACAGAACCATAGGGTATTTGTAGAGTTGTCTACACGGGCGGTTTACACGCCGTGGGTCGACGCGTCCATGAAGCGGGCAGGCGGGTCTAACGCCAGCAGAGGCGTTATTCCTGCTAACGGTAGAACAGCGAATCATACTCCACGTGGCGGCAGTGAGCAGTTCACCCGCTTCTGTCGCACGATAGGAACTACCTGAAGTGTAGTATATTCTTTACTAGCTGATGTACCCGTGCTTCGCTACGGAATTCTACATTGTAAACAGAATTCTAGGTTAGGTACTGTACACGTTGTGAGCAAGATTGTATTAAATTCCATAGCTCTTAACGTTACCCTAGAAACACGACGTGGAAGTCACCAAACGTCTTTTCTCATATGAAGACTGGTTTAGGGAATGTTCATTGTAACGGTAGGCCCGCTTGCCTACTATTAGTCACAATCAAGTTGGGGAGCATTATAATGGCAGACACTCAATCTCCACCTGCCTTTTTACATCCTCAGAAAGAGTGTCAGTCATTTTCCCAACTGAAATTAACATTGGTCATTACAGTGATGTCAGTACGAACGACACAACTAAAAGCAATGTTTTCATATGAAATACTCGATCAAATGAAAAATAACGCATTTTCTCACTTTTAACGAACAGTACTACGCTTCCGATCTGTTGTCCTTTGAGTCATCAGTCCATAGACTGGTTTGATGCAGCTGTCCATGCCACCCTGTCCTGTGCTAACCTTTTCATTTCTACGTAACTATTGCATCCTACATCTGCTCTAATCTGCTTGTCATATTCATACCTTGGTCTACCCCTACCGTTCTTACCACCTACACTTCCTTCAAACACCAACTGAACAAGTCCTGGGTGTCTTAAGATGTGTCCTATCATCAAATTTAGCCAAATCAATCTCCTCTCACCAATTCGATTCAGTATCTCTTCATTCGTGATTCGATCTATCCATCTCACCTTCAGCATTCTTCTGTAACACCACATTTCAAAAGCTTATATTCTCTTTCTTTCTGAGCTAGTTATCGTCCAAGTTTCACTTCCATACAATGCCACGCTCCACACGAAAGTCTTCAAAAACATCTTTCTAATTCCAATATCAATGTTTGAAGTGAGCAAATTTCTTTTCTTAAGAAAGCTCTTCCTTGCTTGTGCTAGTCTGCATTTTATGTCCTCCTTACTTCTGCCATCGTTAGTTATTTTACTACCCAAGTAACAATATTCATCTACTTCCTTTAAGACTTCATTTCCTAATGTAATATTTCCTACATCACCTGCCTTCGTTCGACTGCACTCCATTACTTTTGTTTTGGACTTATTTATTTTAATCTTGTACTCCTTACCCAAGACTTCATCCATACCATTCAGCAGCTTCTCGAGATGATCTGCAGTCTCAGATAAAATAACAATATCATCGGCAAATCTCAAGGTTTTGATTTCCTCTCCTTGGATTATGATTCCCTTTCCAAATTTCTCTTTGATTTCCTTTACTGCCTGTTCTATGTAAACATTGAAAAGGAGAGGGGACAAACTGCTGCCTTGCCTCACTCCTATCTGGATTGCTGCTTCTTTTTCAAAGCCCTCGATTCTTATCACTGCAGACTGATTTTTATACAGATTGTAGATAATTCTTCGTTCTCGGTATCTGATCCGTATCATCTTCAGAATCATAAATAGCTTGGTCCAATCAATATTATCAAATGCCTTTTCTAGATCTACGAATGCCATGTACGTGGGCTTGTCCTTCTTGATTCGATCCTCTAAGATCAGACGTAAAGTCAGAATTGCTTCACGTGTTCCTACATTTCTTCTGAAGCCAAATTGATCTTCTCCCAACTCAGCTTCAGCTTGTTTTTCCATTCTTCTGTAAATAATACATGTTAAAATTTTGCAGGCATGAGATACTAAACTAATGGTGCGGTAGTTTTCACACCTGTCAGCACCGGCTTTCTTGGGAATAGGTATAACAACATTCTGCCGAAAATCGGATGGGACTTCTCCTGTCTCATACATGTTGCACACTAAATGAAATAACCTTGCCATGCTGGTTTCTCCTAAGGCAGTCAGTAATTCAGAGGGAATGTCATCAATTCCAGGTGCCTTGTTCCTATTGAGGTAACTCACAGCTCTGTCAAACTCTGACCTCAAAATTGGGTCTCCCATTTCATCAGCATCAACAGCCTCTTCATGTTCCAGAACCAAATTATCTACATCTTTACCTTGATACAACTGCTGGATATGCTCCTGCCATCTTTCTGCTTTGTCTTCTTTCCCTAGAAGTGGCTTTCCATCTGAGCTCTTAATATTCATACACCTAGATTTCCTTTCTCCAAAGGTTTCCTTGATTTCCCGGTATGCAGCATCTACCTTTCCCAGGACCATACAGCCTTTGACATCCTTGCACTTCTCCTTCAGCCAGTCTTCCTTAGCTACCTTGCACTTTCTATCCACTTGATTCTTTAATCGCCTGTATTCTTTTCTGCCCTCTTCATTTCTAGCATTCTTGTATTTTCATCGTTCATCAATCAGGTCTAGTATCTCCCGAGTTGATCTTTTCTTCCTTCCTAACATTTCTTGAGCAGCCCTACTGACTTCATTTTTCATGACTCTCCACTCTTCCTCTATAGTGTTTCCTTCAGCCTTTTCATTTAGTCCTTGTGCAGCATGTTCCTTGAAACAATCCCTCACACTCTTTTCTTTCAACTTGTCTAGATCCCATCTTTTTGCATTCTTCCCTTTCTTCAATTTCTTCAACTTCAGATGGCATTTCATGACCAACAAGTTGTGGTCAGAGTCCACAACAATCCAAATTTTCAGAGCTGGAATGACCAAGCCATAGACAGCCGTGATCCGTGAACACTCTTTGTCTTTTTTTTCGGCGGTTCGATGGTGGGGGGAGGCGTCGAATAGTGGAGAGTCCCAGGGCAAAACCTATGCCCTTTTACTACTCTATTTCCTACGAATACACGATGAATTGGAAAATCTCAACTCAATACACTGGCGGGGGAAGAAACTATCTGACTTGGAGGCAAATTCTTCCTCAAAGCCAGAGGTGAAAGTCCCTCTTCACTGCTAATTTGGAATAAAATTAATATAGATTTAATAAAAGTGAAGTGGAAGAAGTTTTTCTTAAGAAACGGCTTTTTTCAGGGTTGAATTTTGAATTATTTAGTGAATTGTGGTGCTATAATTTGGAGTAGACTAAATTGTAATTCTAGACAAGGTCATACTACTACTACTACTACTACTACTACTACTACTACTACTAAGTGAGCCTCTGCCTTAAATGTGCACACTGCTCATTCAAAACAGCGGGTCAGAGTAGGGATCGAATAGCTGGAATACTATGATGAACCGGTGTGTTACGCACTAGCAGTATCAGGAAATGTATGAACCAGAGGAATGGAATGCTAAAGAAGAACGTTTTCTAACTCCCCAGCTATTTCCCGCCAAAAATTCAGTCAGGCTGTTATACTCTGTATGCAGTAGTAATCCCATCTATCGGAGGTGAGTGGCAGCATAAGAGACAAAGAACATCACAACAAACAATGGTCAATATAATATTATTGTTGATGAATGTTGTGCGCTTTCGATATTGTAAGCCTTCACATTTAGTTTTCTTCCGACTCTGAAATACCACTTTTATAATAGTCGGTGCAGTAAAACTGAATAAAACATAAAGGTAAGGGTGTATTCTGCCCGAAGACAGGTCCGAACCTCCGCAGAGGTGTGCCTGAGCCGGAGTTTACATGCTGTAGGGTGGCCAGTTCCTTTCCGCTCCTCCATTCCCTCACCCCCCACCAAAAGCGCGTGGCAACCCATCCAAATCTTGATCACGCCCAATGTTGCATAACTTTGGAGATCTCACGGGATCTGGTGTTTCAACATGGCTACGGCCGTTGGCAATAAAACATAAATGATCGGAAATTGTATTCTCTCTAACTTTTGTTATGCAGTACTTTTCGATAGGACCAATAACTTATTGTAGGTATTTAAAAATAAATTTTAGGAGCCTTTCCCTAAACTGCAATTTCATCCAGGCTGTAGTTTCTTATTCCCTGACTCTATGTACCGATTTTCATTATATTCTGTTAACACATTTTCTCCTGTGGTGCGGCGTTGATATGGACTTAGCAACAAAAATACAAATTCATGAATGTCTCTGTTATCATAGCCGATACGGTAAACATGCATGAGATATAAATCATAGGAAATTTAATTCTATATAACTTGAGTTATGTAATATTTATCGATAAGAACACTAATAATATAAATATTTGAGAATTAATTTTCAGGCCTTCCCCTAAAGTAGCATTTCACTCGTTTAGTAATATGCACCTTAATAAGTTCAAACAGCTCATCGAATGAAGCAAATGACATTCTATAATATTGAAAAAACATTTCCGGATAGCTCATGTGTTCACAAAACGTTAAATGAAATTGTCCAGTGGTGAGCCGATTTGATAACGCAGAGTGAGTCCACCAACGTCTTTTCTTACCAGGTTTCTTTTTCAATATTGCTAATAATTGTAGTTGAACAGCTCCGACAACAAAACCTATTTGTACGACATCGTCCATCATTATAGTATGGCAGGTTTATCGCTGGTGGAGAATGGCTGCGCGTGTCGCTGGCGTTTTTGGTGCTGTTTACAGGCGTCAGTTCAACCGCTCATGTAGAATAGGCTAAAAGTTTGAGCCGTCAGGCGGGCGAACAGCGGCGTTTTATCTGCTCGTGGAGAATCAGCCTTAATGGTACAAACCTATTTTCACATTCCTCAAAAATTGCTTTAAACCCATTCCAGAGTCTGTTTATACACTGACTGACAGTGACAATGCAACACCAAGGAGGAGTGGTTCGAAAGGGATGAAAGTTGGGGAAAAAACAGAGACGGCACGGACGAATAATTGATGTTTATTTCAAACCGATATGCAGGTTACACAATGCGCACGGCATCGACTCAGTAGGATGTAGGACCACCGCGAGCGGCGATGCACGCAGAAACACGTCGAGGTACAGAGTCAATAAGAGTGTGGATGGTGTCCTGAGGGATGGTTCTCCATTCTCTGTCAACCATTTGCCACAGTTGGTCGTCCGTACGAGGCTGGGGCAGAGTTTGCAAACGGCGTCCAATGAGATCCCACACGTGTTCGATTGGTGAGAGATCCGGAGAGTACGCTGGCCACGGAAGCATCTGTACACCTCGTAGAGCCTGTTGGGAGATGCGAGCAGTGTGTGGGCGGGCATTATCCTGCTGAAACAGAGCATTGGGCAGCCCCTGAAGGTACGGGAGTGCCACCGGCCGCAGCACATGCTGCACGTAGCGGTGGGCATTTAACGTGCCTTGAATACGCACTAGAGGTGACGTGGAATCATACGCAATAGCGCCCCAAACCATGATGCCGCGTTGTCTAGTGGTAGGGCGCTCCACAGTTACTGCCGGATTTGACCTTTCTCCACGCCGACGCCACACTCGTCTGCGGTGACTATCACTGACAGAACAGAAGCGTGACTCATCGGAGAACACGACGTTCCGCCATTCCCTCATCCAAGTCGCTCTAGCCCGGCACCATGCCAGGCGTGCACGTCTATGCTGTGGAGTCAATGGTAGTCTTCTGAGCGGACGCCGGGAGTGCAGGCCTCCTTCAACCAATCGACGGGAAATTGTTCTGGTCGATATTGGAACAGCCAGGGTGTCTTGCACATGCTGAAGAATGGCGGTTGACGTGGCGTGCGGGGCTGCCACCGCTTGGCGGCGGATGCGCCGATCCTCGCGTGCTGACGTCACTCGGGCTGCGCCTGGACCCCTCGCACGTGCCACATGTCCTTGCGCCAACCATCTTCGCCACAGGCGCTGCACCGTGGACACATCCCTATGGGTATCAGCTGCGATTTGACGAAGCGACCAACCTGCCCTTCTCAGCCCGATCACCATACCCCTCGTAAAGTCGTCTGTCTGCTGGAAATGCCTCCGTTGACGGCGGCCTGGCATTCTTAGCTATACACGTGTCCTGTGGCACACGACAACACGTTCTACAATGACTGTTGGCTGAGAAATTACGGTACGAAGTGGGCCATTCGCCAACGCCGTGTCCCATTTATCGTTCGCTACGTGCGCAGCACAGCAGCGCATTTCACATCATGAGCATACCTCAGTGACGTCAGTCTACCCTGCAATTAGCATAAAGTTCTGACCACTCCTTCTTGGTGTTGCATTTGCTCTGTCAGTCAGTGTATTTTTATTTACCATTTTCCACCGATCATAGTTACTTTTTAAAAACGCCCTCATGCCTGTTTTATCAGCCATATGGTGCTGCCTAATAGTCCTAATTTTAATATCTTCCTTTCTTTCACATTTATTTTTAACTACCACAAAAACAGCGTGATCACTAATACCATCTATTAATTCGGTTTCTCTATAGAGCTCATCTGGTTTTACGAGCACCACATCCAGAATATTCTTCCCTGTGTTTGGTTCCTTCACTTTCTGATTCAGCTGTTCTTCCCAGATTATATTGCTTACCATTCATTGGTTATAATTTGTGTCAATCGTATTGTCTTCCAAGTTAACATTTACTAAATTGATGTCTCCTTCTTTAATCACGTGCCTTTCTGTGTCATTCCCCATATAATTGATTATATGATCAAATAATTTTGCATCAGTGTCAGTGTCGCCCTGTCCACGTCTGTTCACCCCAAAAATATCGTCCTATAGAGATGAGCATTACACCTAAAATTTCATGTTTCTCATCCTTAACTTTTTAAAGTTTAGAAATTCTTCTTGGACCAGTATTAATACTCACCCTCCTATCAAACCTATCCTGTCTGTATGATAAACACTCCAGTTCCGAGTGAAAATTTCCACATACATAACATCACTTCTTAGCCATGATTCAACTGCTATAACAATTTCTGCTAAGTACTGTATAAATAAAACTGTTCAATTACTTAATTCTGTTCCTTTTCATTTGTCTAGTTTTACAGTTTAACTCCAACTTTCTTTCATTGTTATTTGACTTTTAGTTCCCTATACTCTCATCACTCTATTTCCCACCCTGTTTGCCCGAATTTACCTCCCTCTAACACTTCTAAACAAACTTCCGAATTTATATGTTACCCCTGTGGTTTAAGTGAAGGCTATCTGAGTGTAGGTCCCTTATCTCCTACACACCTATTAGGATGTACAAATCTCCCACCCAGTTTCCAATGCACTCACTCCATAGTCTCATTTAAATTCATGATCACCCTTCAGTCAGTATCCCTTCTGCGATGGTTGTTAACTTGTAGTTCTTCTTAAAACCACCACTGCTGCCGCCACTTTGTACTTATTCCTGTTTGCCGATGTTGTTGGTACCAACGTGGAAAGCTACCACCTTTTCCTTTCTCTCCTCCTTCCCTTCTACTTTCTTCAACATCTGCCTTAACCTAATTTTCAGATTACATACACTGTGGTTACCTTTCGTCCACACACTTTCCCCCCATGTTTAACAATGGAATCTCCCATCACTGAAGCCTCATCCCCACCCACCTCATTAGACCCCTCCCCTCCAGATCCCTCTCATCTTTCATGACAGCTGCAAAACCTACTTTCTCCTCTTTCTCTCTCTCATGACCCTGCTTCACCTACCTCTTCCTATCCTCTACGCTACATTTTGCTTCACTGAGCAAGTTGGCCATGCGATTAGGTTTGCACAGTTGTGAGCTTGCATTCGAGAGGTAGTGGGGTTCGAACCCCACTGTTGGCAGCCCTGGTGATGGTCTTCCATGGTTTTCCATTTTCACACCACGGCCGCTTCCTTCCCGCTCCTAGACCTTTCCTATCCCATCATTGCCGTAAGACCTACCTGTGTTGGAGCGACATAAAGCAAATTATAAAAAAAAAGTTTCCTCTTTTTGGTCATTCGTATATCCTCCTCTGTAAACACTTCCCTGTTCTCCATCTTCGCTATGCTGTTCTACCAGCAATGACTCACATCAGTACCTCAAAAGCAAATTATAAAAAGATAAACAACGTTTCCTCTTTGGTCATTCGTATATCCTCCTCTGTAACACTTCCCTGCTCTCCATCTTCCCTATGCTGTTCTACCAGCAATGACTCACATCAATACCTCACTGATACCTCTCCTGAACTCTGTCCTGACTAGATAATTTTATTATTATTATTAATCATATACAGTCGTATCAGCACACTCTTTTTTAAAACATAACCGGTTTTCGAACACTAAGGTCCATCATCAGTGTTAGAATTTAAATTTAATTCCACATGAGTGTGTTGTTGTCAAAATTAGTTGAAATGAGTTTAAAAAATTTAAATATAGCCCTGTTGACATCAGCTGTAAAGTAAGAAAAAGAAAAAAACAAGTGTAAAAGAATGTAAATAATACATATAAACTTACAATAATGCTGTAAAAGGTATGATCATACCATAGGAAGGGACTACTCGTGCTCAGGCTGTTGGTCAAGTACTAACAAATGTTCAGCTTTAAGTACGGAAACATGCTGCAAGCACATGATGTTACGTCAACTCAAGATTGTAAACAAAATGTTGCTTGCGACTGTTTCATTTAAAATTTTATCTGGATTCCTTGTCTGCACCAAAAATATCTCAATGTTGTCACGGGTATTTAATTCAAATCCATAATACATACATTATCATTATAGACTGTTATGCCTTTCAGCGTTCAGTCTGCAAGCCTCTGAGAACTTACTAAACGACGCCACAATCCTCGATTTGCAACTAGTGTTGTGGCCTCATTTAGTTCTATACCTCTTATCTTTAAATCGTTAGAAACCGAGTCTAACCATTGTCATCTTGGTCTCCCTCTACTTCTCTTACCCTCCATAGCAGAGTCCTTTATTCTCCTAGGTAACCTATCCTCCTCCATTTGCCTCACATGACCCCTCCACCGAAGCCGATTTATGCGTACAGCTTCATCCATCGAGTTCATTCCTAAATTAGCCTTTATCTCCTCATTCCAAGTACCCTCCTGCCATTGTTCCCACCTGTTTGTACCAGCAATCATTCTTGTACTTTCATGTCTGTTACTTCTAACTTATGAATAAGATATCCTGAGTCCACCCAGCTTTCGCTCCCGTAAAGCAAAGTTGGTCTGAAAACAGACCGATGTAAAGATAGTTTCGTCTGGGAGCTGACTTCCTTCTTACAGAATACTGCTGATCGCAACTGCGAGCTCACTGCATTAGCTTTACTACACCTTAATTACCCTCAAAAATTAATTTAATGTCCTTTTCGATCCCTAAAAAGCTGTGGTTATTGTTATAAATATGTTCTGCAAAAGCTGAATATCTGTCATACTTTATAACCTTGAAATGTTCTTGATATCTTTGATTTCGGTTTTGCCCATTTCTTCCTATATAAAACATTTTACATTCGTCACAAGTGAGCCTATATACTCCCGAATTAGTATATATATCTTTTTTATTGATACTATGGGCCTTATATATAAGTTCTGATATTTTATTTCTGGTTCTAAATGCTGTTTTGAGTTGAAATTTCTTAAATATATTAGTGATTTTGAAAACTTGATTTCCAAAATATGTAAATATTACAAATTGACTACGTTCAGAGATTTTCTTTCTTTTCTCATGATTTTTTTTTTTTTTTTCTTATTTTCTTTCTTACATATAATATTGTCTGTCATTTCTGATTTGTAGCCATTTGCTTTAGCAATTTGTTTTATTATTCTAATTTCTTTCAATTTGTTTTCATTGCTCAGGGTAAGTTTTAATAATCTATTAATATACCTGTTGTAAGCTGCTTGTTTGTGAGTTCCTGGGTGGTTGGAGGTTTTGTTGATGGTGGTGATGGACTGTGTGGGTTTCCTAAAAATATTGAAATCTATCCTGTTAATATGAGGTCCAAGAAATTTAAGTTTTTATCATTTTCTTTCTCCATAGTGAATTTGATGTTGCTGTCAAGCAAATTTAAACAACCCAGAAGTGTTTCGGGAGTAATGAGGTCTCCATTTAAAAATATTACTGTGTCGTCAACATAACAGACCCATAATTTTATTTCTTTCTGATATATGTCCAAGATGGTTTTCTCAAGGTTATTTAAATAAATATTGGCTAAGAAACCTGATAGTGGACCCCCCCATTGGTAAACCTGTGTTTTGCTGGTAGTACTTCCCATTGAAAGTGAAGTAATTTTTTTCTAGTATTAGACTTAATAAATTTATTGTTTCATTAATTTCTATGTGACTTAGTCTGTCTTGGTTCTGTAAGTTTTCTTCTATTAAGTCTATAGTCTCTTTAATAGGAATGTTGGAATACATGTTGGTCACATCATATGATACCATTATAGTTTCCTCGTTTATTTCTGTTGATTGTATTTTGGAAATGGCTTCCAAAGAATTCAATATTGAATTGCTGTTTTCTAATTTGATGTGTTTCTGTAGGTGTTTATGTAAAAATTTAGATAGTTGAAATGTGGGGCTGTTTCGACAATTAATTATGGGTCGAACAGGGTAATTCTCTTTGTGGATTTTTGGGAGAGACTTTAAAGTTGGGCATCTTTGGTTCATCGGGACTAATTTTTTGTTTGTCTTTTTTGTTTATCATGAATTGTGTCCTTCAGGTTTTCTTTTGTTTTTGTATTTAAATTCCTGGTGGGGTCCTTCTTTATTTCCTTTATGTTGTTTCTTTCTATGAAATCAATTGTTTTTTGGATGTAGTCATCTTAATTTATGATAACTGTGATGTTGTCCAGGTCTAAATCCTGCCAACACAGTTACTAAGCTTGTTATTGAGTCAGAAATGGCTATTGGTAGAATGCCACATGACCTCCAAGAGGAAATCAGACTTGATATATAAAAAAAAAAATTTTAAAAATTTAAAAAAAAACTGAATAAAACCTTTCTTTCTGAAAAAACATGCATTAGCCCCTGATAATAGTAATATTAGAGAACCTTTTAAAGTAAGGAAGAAAATTCAGGACCTCAAAAAGAAAGTATCTGTTAATAACCTTATCATAACAAAAGCTGATAAGGGCAACACAGTCGTTGTTATGAATAAAACAGATTACATACAGAAAACCAAATACTTTTTAAATAATGATACTTTTTCAATTATAAAGAAAAACCCTACACAATTCATTCAGTGACAGCTAAAACAAATCTTAAAAGATTCTTCCTTCCCTTTTACAGAACAAGAAAAACAAAAGTAATTAATCATGAACCGGAGTTTCCCGACAGTGTGATCACTTCCCAAAATTCACAAGGCCGGTGTCCCTATTTGACCTATTATAAATTATAGACCCATTCCTCTTTACAAGCTAGCACAGTTCATTCAAACGTTTCTTGCTGAAATTACAAATTTTTTCCAAATAACTCTCTTAAGAACACCACGAAATTAATTAATAGATTGGATAATTTTGTTCTTCGTCCCTTTCACACCATGCACTCTTTCGATATAGATATAGTTAATATGTTTCCCAGTATAAATACTAATTCACTTTTTCCCATCATCAAGAAGAATTTTCTTGCTAATAGTCAACTCAGCAAGCTAGAAGTTCTCAATTGTATGAGTCTTCTTAGCTTGCTGATTAACAATAATTACTTTACACTTGATAATATCATTTATAAGCAGAATGGTCTGGCAATGGGCCTCAGTGATTTTGGCAGAAATGTATTTAGATTTTTTGGAAAATAATCCTATAGTCAGCAATTTAATGTTCAGCAGTATTCATTTCTGGGACAGATATTTGGACGACATTTTCATAATTCTCGATGAACGGTCCACAAATGCACAATCTACTCTTGATAATCTCAACAGTTTAGATCAAGATATAAAATTTAATTTAGAATCCGAGAATAATAATCGTTTAAATTTTTTGGACTTAACAATTACTCGATCACTATCTTCTTTTTCATATAATATCTATAGAAAGCCTACTCAGACTATTATCACCATGAGGAATGATTCTTCCCATCCTCAGGCTCATAAAAATGCTACTTACAATAGTCTGGTTGACAGAGCCTTTATAGAGTTCCTTTGTCAAAAAGAATTTAAATAAAGAACTCAATTTAATTTGTGTGATAGCTAGAAACAATGGTTTCAAGAATGTCTTCATTGAGAGAATTATTAACAAGTTTAAGTACCACCCTAGTACCACCCTTCTGAGAAGTAAACCCCAAGCTAATACTTTTTCGACTTTCACTTTTACAAATAAAATACACAATATCACCAACGTCTTCAAAAAGCATAACACCATAGCTTATAGAACTAATAATAGAAGCATTGATATCCTGCATAACTCCACTTCAATAAATGTTTTTCATAGTTCCGGAGTGTACAGATTATGCTGTCACGACTGCAGCAGTTCTTATCTGGGACAAACAGGAAGGAATTTTAAGATCAGATACACAGAACATGTTAATGCCGTCAGATACAATAAGTTTTCAGCAATGGGGCAGCATATGAAAGATTTTCAGCATAATTTTACTAACATTGATCAGGATCTCACAGTTCTACAGGTTCTCAATAAGGATACTTTGCTTGACATCACTAAGAGTTGTTTCATTCACCTGCATCAATATTTCAATTCTAGTTTAAATCTCAACGATATTTCTGAGAAACCAAAAGTATTGTTTGATTTTTTGACAGCGTTTCTCAGACTCAGAAAAGTTTCAATAGCAAATCAGTCTTTCAAAGCATACAGAAAGCATTTTCACGCCACGCCCTCTCACCACATCGCCCTACATAATTCCCCTTTCTCTTCCCTCCTTCCTTCCTTGCCTTTAACTCAAAGCCCCTCCTTCTCCTTTGCCCCATCCCCACCTATCCTGCTACTTCCCTTCAATACCTCCCCTGATCAAACTTCTCCCCCTTCCCCTCCAACACAGGTACATTGGTCACGGTGTCGTACGACTCTCAGTGTCTTCTCTAACACCTGATTACATACGTCATACACGCCGCCAGAGGTGAGTCTCATATTCACGTTAATTTTTAGGACAGGACCTTATCTTTTTTCAAGAGTTTTTCTAAATATCCCCCTCTTTTTTTTTTTTTATCTGCTTCAGGTCCTATTTTGAACCGAGAACATCGTTTAGCACCCTGGGGAAATCATGGCGTCCGCCTCATTTTCATGCAAAAACTTGCTGTAGAATACTCAGTAGACAGACTCCAGTCACAATTTCTGAAGTTAGAGAAGACATGCGTTTTACCATGTAAAAACGGAGTTTGAAGTTCCTTCATGTTCTCTTGAGATTTATAATTTGTTACGTCTTAAGACTGGTTAAGCTTTTTTAATGTCTGATGTTTTTCAATCAATGTCTGTCTGTCTGTTAAGTCATCAGCCCAGAGGCTGGTTGGATCCTCATATAGCATCACCAAAGGCTATGCAGTTATAGCGAAACCACAAAAACCAATGGCAGTACCAAAATGAGGCGTACTAGGGTAGATGAGGAGTGAGGTAGTTTGCCATTGCTTTCCTCACTGGGCCAGACAATGCTATTGTAGCACAACTAACCCTATGAGCAGCACCTTTCATGACACTCACACACACTGGTTGTGCTCTGAATGTCATTAATTAGCACCACCCATACCCCAGCAGCTTCCATATTGTCACAGCCATGGATGAGACTGGGACTTCAGTGGAAGCTACACTTTGCTCTGGCCTGTGCCAAGAGATGGATGCAAAAGTACTGTATCCATCAAGAAATGATAGCAGGCAGATTTCAATCAATAGTAAAACAAAATGTTTTTGATTGAAGTTCTTAACATTTGCAACATTTATTTCAAGACTTTGTGAATGTTCATCAAGAAGACTTTCATACAAATATTCTCATGAAAAAGAAATATGGTGTTAGACTTTTAAGATAGTGATATAAGTTATTGTCCTCAGCTCATTGTTAATCAAGTCACATATTATTCAAAGTTTTTAAGATTCAGTGAACTCTTGTTAAGAGGACATTTACACAAAACTTTAAGATAATAATTGGTGCTATAGTTTTAGAAAAGAGGACTTTTAGGTTAATGTTACAAGTTAATGTTCACGGCTCATGTTTTTAACCATGTCATTCCTCCTATCATTTATAAGATTAGTGTACACTTTTATGCATTGCTTTTGCAACCTTAAGTTGTCATTGTATGTTTATCTAATTTTGTGGCTGAAGATGATGCACACCAGCATTAAAACCGGTCCCATTAATAATAAAACGTTATCATTCATCTTATAGCATTGTATTGTATTGTATTGTATTGAATAGTTGGACCCCACTTTTTTGTTCCCATTAGCCCAATCCCATGAAATTTCTTACGTGCGTATAGAATGCTGTTGTGCTGTTGGCACAGTCATGGGATAAACCAATTATATCTTTAACTACTTATCTAGCTCAGGATATCTTCCTTAATTTCAGACCCTTTAAATTATGGAAGCTTCAGAAGTACAGAAGTATAAAAATACTAGTTATCACACAGCATTTTGAAAACAAAAACAAAAACAAAACAAAAATTAAACTGTACAAATCAGTTATATATTCTTTCTTAAGAAATGTTTTAAGCAGTTTCAGCTGTTACAGGAATTGCTTTAAAAAATGGTTGAGTATTGAGGTATTTATAAAACTTTTGGTGTCATTAATCCTGCAAGGCTGATGACCCCTTAAAACAGCAATCATCATCATCCTGCCAGTTGACAGCCAAGTTTTTTTTTATTTTTACAATTAGCTTTATTCTGTCACACCGACACCGATAGGTCTTATGATGACGATGTGATAGGAAAGGGCTAGGAATGGAAAGTAAGCAGCCATGGCCTCAGTGAAGGTGTTAAAATGGGAAACCACTTCAGGGCTGCCGATAGTGGGATTCGAACCCACTATCTCCCGAATGCAAGCTCACAGCTGCGTGCCCCTAACCGAATGGCTACCTCGATCGGTAAAAGCTATTTCTATGATTAGTCCTTGATGCCATACAATAGTATGGTCTAAGCAGGTCAGCGTGGTGGTGCTGGCATGTAGAACACTTTTTCAACATAACAGCCTTTATCTTTTGCAAGACATTTTACTAGCCTGCAGTTTGCAGCCTTACTATGCGTAGCTGGTGATTGTGCTGTGTAGCTGTTGAGTATTGTTTGTATCACCTAGTATGTCATAGAATACCACCTTTTGATGAATAATTGTGTAGAAATTACAAAGCATTGCTCCTGTACCCTTAAATGTCTTTGAATATGAAAATGCATTGACATATTTTACATTCTTGTTGACTGAGTGTGTGACTAAGAGACATCAAGCATGGTTTAGGAAGTCCCATCCGATGAAATTTTACGATGAACTGTTTTATGTCATTGACAAAATTAAGATGTAGTGCTACTGAAAATCTCTGCCGGTTTTTTTAGTGGTCTGTACATAGAAAATGATGCTGTTCATTATCTTGTAGATATATTTATTATTCAAAGGAATTTGTTTGTAAACCACACATTTTTGTCATTGCAGGTGATGTTTATCGATGTTCATATCCACAGTGTAAATATTCGACTCCGAAGAAATCACAGTTAGGT
This sequence comes from Anabrus simplex, assembly GCF_040414725.1. Lineage (NCBI taxonomy): Eukaryota > Metazoa > Arthropoda > Insecta > Orthoptera > Tettigoniidae > Anabrus > Anabrus simplex. Next base: position 185,930,105 of record NC_090266.1, read on the forward strand.
TCTCATGCTCGGACACATGCTGGCGTGCGTCCACATTCATGCAATATTTGTGGTCGTGGCTTCCTAGAAAAGAGTCATCTCGTACGTGAGTTATTCAGCTTTGTCATATACTAGATTCCGTAAGGGGAGTCGGAATCCTTAACATAGAAAACTTGGACATTTGTGGTTTATTTAAGTTTTCATGATACTGTTGGTGTATAATATGTTAAGAAACCTCATTTTTGAAACAAATTGATGATATTTACCAAGTTATAGGCAAAGATTATTCAATTTTTTCACTGGATTCTATTGAAATGGCTCCATTTCTTAAACAGCTAATGCAGAGGGCCATGGTTTCTAAGAATTTGTAGAGAAAGTTTATTTCTTTATGTTGACAACATTGTAATAAATTTTTTGCTTAGTATGTGGTTAGCAAATAAGTGGCTCATAGTACATTTGAACCTGCTTATAGAGGAAGCTGAATTGTATGCAAACCTGCCTTTATCAATTTTTTGTGTGTGTGTGTTGTTTTTTTTTTTTCTCCCCGAAGAAATTCTGTTAAAATCCATGTAAATTAACCCTGATTAAATGGAAACTGTCCAACATGGAAACAGAAGGGAAAATCGAGCATATATAACAAAAATTATTACATTAGAGTACAGTTGAATATTACTTAGTGCTCCATCTGCACTGAGTATGTGCAAAGTTGTTTTGATGACATAGGCTACAGGAGTGACTCAATCACTTCCTTGGCATGCTGGATGGTTGTCAAGTACACAGGTTTTAGTAAGGGTGTGAAGTAGAGGGCACATAAGTCACTGGGAAGACTGTAATTAGAGTATGGTTCCAGTGTATGGGTGACTTTCACCAGGATTAAATGATTTGTGAACTAGAAAAGATCCAAAGGAAATTAGCATGATTTGTTCTGGGTGATTTCTGACAAGAGAGTCACGTGTTTTTTTTTTTCCTCTCCTTTGTAGTGAAAGCCCTTTATTCAGATTTTATTTAGTTAATCTGTAACTGTGAAGTTTTACAGTCTGTTGACACTAACTCAGGATAAATAAAATTAGAATATACCTGAAAAAGACACAAGAACATTCCGACTAAATTATTTTACTGATCCTTTCCAGTATTGTCTTATCAATAAGGGCTCCAGTACAACTTTGAAGCTGTTTGATCAGCATTTTATTGTCAGTATAATGCCATTCTTTAATTAGCTGCACTTGTTTTTCCACAGTTTCCACTGTTTGTGGTTTTGCCACTCTTAATCACTTCGGAGAGTTCACGCACACCACATTTCTCATGTTCATGATAGGAGTTAAACATTACCTTGGAGCACTCACAAAAATATGTACTGTACAGTATACCTGAATAACTTCAAAGCCATCAGCTGTCATAGATGGCCTAGGCATCACTGAAGAGGCGTACTAGGGAAATGAGGAGTGAGGTAGTTTCCCGTTGCTTTCCTCACCGAGCCAGAGTTGCTATTACATATCAGTTTGCCAAGCCCACTGAAATGCATACACCTACTACCGACCATATGAGCAACATTTTCACACCATTCATAGCAGGGACTGGCTGCATAAGGATTGGCATTACTAGTATCGCTCATACCTCGGTCACTTTCACATTGTCAAAGCCAAGGATAAGACAGAGACAGATCTATGAAAGTAACAACAATACTCTAACCTATACCAGAAGAAATTGTAATGATTAGCAGTGATGGAACTAATAATTCTATGAATATTAATGCAAGAAAGAGTCTGGATGATGAGCATACTCCATGTGCTAAGAATTTAGAGCCTAATTATTTTTTAAAATTTTACACATACAGCAGTTCATCCCAGATTTTAATGTCAACTGTGTGTTTGTACATTTGTTTTTATGTCAATTGTGTGTTTGTGCATTTGTTTAGTTAATAGATGTATTACATTAAGCTGAAGATGGCCAGTCAAGACCGAAACTAGTCCCTAGTTTAGTAATGTAATTTAAAAATATTGCATAATATAGTATCGAAAAGGTGGACCATTACGACATTAATTTTATAATTATCATTGTAAGATTTAATGACAAACTCTTCTGAGTGTTATCCAAAGCAGAAGTTATGATTATGATGTATGAAGTTTTTAGTTCAGGTATCTGTTTGTATCAATCAATCAATCAATCAATACTGATCTGTATTTAGGGCAGTCGCCCAGGTGGCAGATTCCCTATCTGTTGTTTTCTTAGCCTTTACCTAAATGATTTCAAAGAAATTGGAAATTTATTGAACATCTCCCTTGATAAGTTATTCCAATCCCTAACTCCCCTTCCTATAAATGAATATTTGCCCCAGTTTGTCCTCTTGAATTCCAACTTTATCTTCATATTGTGATCTTCCCTACTTTTATAAACACCACTCAAACTTATTCATCTACTAATGTCATTCCACGCCATCTCTCCACTGACAGCTCGGAACATACCACTTAATTAGAATAATATTAGTGAGTTATTTATTAAATTGACCACCTAATCAATACAATAAGTCATATTCTTGGGTGATTTACATTGATTTATTACCTAAAACTAAAAATGGTACATGTTTCGCCTAGTATGAAGGCATCATCAGCCATAGTCTTAATCTCGGAATAAAAATAAGCACTTGAAATAACATATAATAAGATGAAATTGATTTTAAAATTCTTGACGAGACTTAAACTAAAAATAACTTTCAAAATAACAATGTTGGTTTTAATTTTTTTTTTTTTTTTTTTACAATGTGAAGAATTACAAATTTTCCAACATCTATATCATAAGTGGTATGTTCTGAGTTGCCAGCGGAGAGATGGCGTGGAATGACATCAGTAGACGAATAAGTTTGAGTGGCGTCTTTAAGAGTAGGAAAGATCACAATATGAAGATAAAGTTGGAATTCAAGAGGACAAATTGGGGCAAATATTCATTCATAGGAAGGGGAGTTAGGGATTGGAATAGCTTACCAAGGGAGATGTTTAATAAATTTCCAATATCTTTGAAATCATTTAAGAAAAGGCTAGGAAAACAACAGATAGGGAATCTGCCACCTGGACAACTGCCCTAAATGCAGATGAGGATTGATTGATTGATTGATTGATTGATTGATTGATTGATTGATTGATTGATTGATTGATTGATTGATTGATTGATTGATTGATTGATTGATTGATTGATTGATTGATTGTCATTTTGCAGTTACTCACAATCTTATAACTTATTTATTATTCTATGCAGAATAATATAATCCACAAAGAGACTTATCTCTGATTCCACTTCTTTACTCATATCATTTATATGTATAAGAAAACATAAGGTTCCAATAATAATGCCTTAAGGAATTCCCGCTCTTAATTATTACATAGTCAGATAAAGCTTTGCCTACTCTGATTCTCCCAGATCTGTTTTCTAGAAATATAGCCACCCATTCAGTCACTCTTTTGTCTAGTCTAATTGCACTCATTTTTTGCCAGTAGTCTCCCATGCATTACCCTATTGAATGTCTTATACAGCTCAATCGCGATACAGTTCATTTGACCTCCTGAATCCAGGATATCTGCTCTGTCTTGCTGGAATCCTACAAGTTTAGCTTCAGTTTAATAACCTTTCCTAAACCCAAACTGCCTTCTATCAAACCAGTTATTAATTTTGCAGTAATCAGAAATCCTTGTAATCAGAAAGAATGCTTTCCCAAAGCTTACATGCAATGCATGTCAAACTGACTGGCCTGTCATTTTCAGCTTTATGTCTATCACCGTTTCCTTTATACACAGGGGCTACTATAGCAACTCTCCATTCATTTGGTATAGCTCCTTCTTGCAAACTGTAATCAAATAAGTACTTCAGATATGGTGCTATATCCCAACCCATTGTTTTTAGTATATCCCCTAAAATTGTATCAATTCCAGCAGTTTTTCTAATTTTCAGCTTATATCTTATTGTAGATGTCATTGTTGTCATAGGTAAATTTTAATACTTCCTTAGTATTAGTCACCTCCCCTGTCTGGACATTGACCTTGTAACCAAGAATCTTTACATACTTCCGACTGAATACTTCTGCTTCCAGAAGATCCTCGCATACACATTCCCCTTGTTCATCAATGATTCCTGGAATGTCCTTTTCGGAACCTACTTCTGCCTTAAACTACCTATACATACCCTTCCTTTTTTTTCACTAAAATTTGTATGACTGCCAGTTATGCTTGCCATCATGTTATCCTAAGGTGACTTCTTTGCTAGATTCAATTTCTTAGTAAGTTCCTTCAATTTCTCCTTACTTCCGCAGCCATTTCTAACTCTATTTTTTTCCAGTCTGTACGTCCTTCTTAGTCTCTTTATTTCTTTATTATAATAAGGTGGGTCTTTACTGTTCCTTACTACCTTTAAAGGTAGTGATGGAACCAACCAGAGGGAAAAATATTTTGGATGTGGTGCTGATAAAACCAGATGAGCTCTATAGGGAAACTGAAGTAATAGATGGTATTAGTGATCATGAAGCTGTTTTTGTGGTAGTTAAAAATAAATGTGATAGAAAGGAAGGTCTTAAAAGTAGGACTGTTAGGCAGTACCATATGGCTGATAAAGCAGGTATGAGGCAGTTTCTAAAAAGTAACTATGATCGGTGGAAAACGGTAAATAAAAATGTAAACAGACTCTGGGATGGGTTTAAAGAAATTGTTGAGGAATGCGAAAACAGGTTTGTACCTTTAAGGGTGGTAAGGAATGGTAAAGACCCACCTTATTATAATAGAGAAATAAAGAGACTAAGAAGGAGGTGCAGACTGGAAAGAAATAGAGTTAGAAATGGCTGTGGAAGTAAGGAGAAATTGAAGGAACTTACTAGAAAATTGAATCTAGCAAAGAAGGCAGCTAAGGATAACATGATGGCAAGCATAATTGGCAGTCATACAAATTTTAGTGAAAAATGGAAGGGTATGTACAGGTATTTTAAGGCAGAAACAGGTTCCAAGAAGGACATTCCAGGAATAATTAATGAACAAGGGGAGTGTGTAAGTGAGGATCTTCAAAAGGCAGAAGTATTCAGTCAGCAGTATGTAAAGATTGTTGGTTACAAGGATAATGTCGAGATAGAGGAAGAGACTAAGGCCAAAGAAGTAATAAAATTTACGTATGATAACAATGACATTTACAATAAGATACAAAAGTTGAAAACTAGAAAAGCGGCTGGAATTGATCAGATTTCTGGGGATATACTAAAGACAATGGGTTGGGATATAGTACCATATCTGAAGTACTTATTTGATTATTGTTTGGCCGAAGGAGCTATACCAGATGAATGGAGAGTTGCTATAGTGTATAAAGGAAAGGGTGATAGACATAAAGCTGAAAATTACAGGCCAGTAAGTTTGACATGCATTGTATGTAAGCTTTGGGAAGGCATTCTTTCTGATTATATTAGACATGTTTGTGAAATTAATAACTGGTTCGATAGAAGGCAATTCGGTTTTAGGAAAGGTTATTCCACTGAAGCTCAACTTGTAGGATTCCAGCAAGATATAGCAGATATCTTGGATTCTGGAGGTCAAATGGACTGTATCGCGATTGACATGTCTAAAGCATTTGATAGGGTGGATCATGGGAGACTACTGGCAAAAATGAGTGCAATTGGACTAGACAAAAGAGTGACTGAATGGGTTGCTATATTTCTAGAAAATAGATCTCAGAGAGTTAGAGTAGGTGAAGCTTTGTCTGACCCTGTAATAGTTGAGAGGGGAGTTCCTCAGGGCAGTGTTATCGGACCTTTATGTTTTCTTATATATATAAATGATATGAGTAAAGGAGTGGAATCGGAGGTAAGGCTTTTTGCGGATGATGTTATTCTCTATAGAGTGATAAATAAGTTACAAGATTGTGAGCAACTGCAACGTGACCTCGAAAATATTGTGAGATGGACAGCAGGCAATGGTATGTTGATAAACGGGGCTAAAAGTCAGGTTGTGAGTTTTACAAATAGGAAAAGTCCTCTCAGTTTTAATTACTGCGTTGATGGGGTGAAAGTTCCTTTTGGGGATCATTGTAAGTATCTAGGTGTTAATATAAGGAAAGATCTTCACTGGGGTAATCACATAAATGGGATTGTAAATAAAGGGTACCGATCTCTGCACATGGTTATGAGGGTGTTTAGGGGTTGTAGTAAGGATGTAAAGGAGAGTGCATATAAGTCTCTGGTAAGACCCCAACTAGAGTATGGTTCCAGTGTATGGGACCCTCACCAGGATTACCTGATTCAAGAACTGGAAAAAATCCAAAGAAAAGCAGCTCGATTTGTTCTGGGTGATTTCCGACAAAAGAGTAGCGTTACAAAAATGTTGCAATGTTTGGGTTGGGAAGAATTGAGAGAAAGAAGAAGAGCTGCTCGACTAAGTGGTATGTTCCGAGCTGTCAGCGGAGAGATGGCGTGGAATGACATCAGTAGACGAATAGGTTTGAATGGCGTCTATAAAAGTAGGAAAGATCACAATATGAAGATAAAGTTGGAATTCAAGAGGACAAACTGGGGCAAATATTCATTTATAGGAAGGGGAGTTAGGGATTGGAATAACTTACCAAGGGAGATGTTCAATAAATTTCCAATTTCTTTGAAATCATTTCGGAAAAATGCTAGGAAAGCAACAGATAGGGAATCTGCCACCTGGGCGACTGCCCTAAATGCAGATCAGTATTGATTGATTGATTGAAGGTACAAACCTGTTTTCACATTCCTCAACAATTGCTTTAAACCCATCCCAGAGTCTGTTTACATTTTTATTTACTGTTTTCCACCGATGATAGTTACTGTTTAAAAACTCTCTCATGCCTTCTTTGTCAACCATATGGTACTGCCAAATAGTGCTACTTTCATGACCTTCCTTTCCATCAAATTTATTTTTAACTATGACAAAAACAGCTTTATGATCAATAATATCATCTATTACTTTGGTTTCTCTATAGAGCTCATCTGGTCTTACCAGCACCACGTCCAGGATATTCTTTCCTCTTGTTTGTTCCATCACTTTCTGAATCAGCTGTCCTTCCCATATTAACTTATTTGCCATTTGTTGGTCATGATTCCTGTCGTACCCACTGTGGGTGGGGGACGCAGAAGGAAAATACACCCACGGTATCCCCTGCCTGTCGTGAGAGGTGACTAAAAGGGGCAACCAAGGGATGATTGTCTGGGAACCATGAAACTACTTTTGATTAGTACTATCACGCGGGGAACACAATGGGTCGCCTTTACTTGCGAGTAGTACCACTACAGTATATTAAGTACAAAATAGGTTTGTGCTTAGTAGCAGCAGTGGGTGTGGACTGTGGGTTTCCAGTACCCGTGAGTCGTACCCACGTGAGCAACACCACGGGTCTGGGCATTGCCTGTGATTAGTACCATTATATGAGTGGCACCGTGGCTCTGCGTTGCTTGTGATTAGTATTCACTATGTGAGGAACACCACGGGAATACCCGCGCCCGTGATTAGTACACCTAGGTGAGGAACCCCATCGGTTTGCGTTGGCTATGATTGGTGCCATTGTGTGAGAAACACCATAGGTTAGCGTTACCTATACGACATACAATACTTGTGAGAGTAGTACCATCATGTGTGGAACACCGTGAGTCTTCGCTCCTTTTGATTAGTACCCCAACATGACACATACCATGGTTCTACTTTACTAGCGATAAGTATCTTTCTGAGGGGCCTTTGACCTGGATTTTGGACCCCTTTAGACATCAAGCATCCTCGATTCAGGATTGTGCTTTAGAAGTGGTCCCTTGATCAGTAATACTATTACTTATGATAGATTTTTTTTGAGTCGGATCCACTGATTGTTTTGGGTTCATGTCCATCCATTCATTCTTCATGACATTTTTTATTTTTTGGTCAGTGGATGATTTTGAACTTTTACTTTGTTATTTAATTTTGTACCATTAGGGGCCGATGACCTTGATGTTAGGCCCCTTTAAACAACAAGCATCATCATCATCATCATCATCATCATCTGATCGTTTTAAATTCATATTCATCTATCCATTCATTCTTCGTCCTCACGTTTTCGAACTGTGGTCAGTGGAGAATTTTGGGTTTTTAATTTGTCGTTTCATTTCATCTCATTTCGTATCATTAGGGACCGATGACCTAGATGTAGGCCCCTTAAAACAACAAGCATCATCATCATCATCATCATCATCACGATGCCTGTCATTCGCATTACCTTCCCAATTGACATTTGGTAAATTGAGATCTCCCGGTACAATCACATTCCTCTCCATGTCGTTTCCCACATAGCAGCCTATCAAATAATTCTGAATCAGCGTCAGCGCTACCTTCTCCAGGTCTGTACATTCCACAGACATCAGGTTGCCTATTATCTTTAGAAATGAGCCTTACACCTAGAATTTCATGTTCGTCTTTAAATTTTTCGTAGCTTGCAAATTCATCTTTCACCAGAATGAATCTCCCCCTCCTACCATTCCTATCCTATCTCTACGATACACACTCCATTTAAAAGGAGAACAATAAAACTTTGATTTCCACCTATTCAGTACATTAAAAGCAATTTTAAAATTAGGATCTCATCCTTATTTTATACAATTAAGCTGGAATCCTACAAGTTTAGCTTCGGTGGAATAACCTTTCCTAAACCCTTCTATCGAACCAGTTAATAATTTTGCAGTAATCAGAAATCCTTGTAATCAGAAAGAATGCTTTCCTTAAGCTTACATGCAGTGCATGTCAAACTGACTGGCCTGTCATTTTCATTTTCATTTTTACAATTGAGCAATAAAATAAGGATGAGATCCTAATTTTATATTTGCTTTTAATGTATTGAATAGGTGGAAATCAAAGATTTATTGTTCTCCTTTTAACAGACTTTCAATACGGATAAAATAAGCATAGTCTCTTGCAACACACTCCAGTTCCGCGAGAACATTTCTGCATCCATTATATCATTTCTCAGCCATGATTCAACTCCTATTACAATCTCTGGTAAGTATATATCTATTGAATTACTTAATTCTATTCCTTTCTTTACAGCACTTCTACAGTTCAGCACTAACATTTTTATGTCATTCCTCGCCTAACTTATATGTACCGTTGCAGTCTAAGTGAAGGCCGTCAGAGCGCAGATCCCTATCGCCTACACACCCATTAGGATCTAGAAATATCACACCCAGTTTCCCACATACCCACTCCATAGTCTCATTTAAGTCCCCAGTTACCTTCTGGTCAGTATCCCTCCTACACAGTATTCCACTGATAACAGTCCCCACTTCCTTAAACTTGACCCATGTTGCATTTACCAGTTCCCACGCATCCCCAGCTATGTTGGTACTTATACCTGCTTGCCTTACATTGTTGGTACCAATGTGAAACACTACCACCTTCTCCTTTCCCTCCTCCTCTTCTCCTTTCCTCAACATCTGCTTCAACCTAATTCCTGAATAACACTCTTACCTGGTTCCCTTTCCTCCACACACTTTCCCCACATGTCTAACAATGGAATTCCCCATGACCAGAGCCTCAACCCTACCCACCTCATTTGATCCCCTCCCCTCCTGGTCAGCCCTATCTTTCTTGACAGGTGCAGAAGCTACTTCCTTTTCTCTTTTCTCCCTGCCTTTTCCTATCTTCTGCTCCACATTTCACTTTCCTACCTTTTCCCTTCCTCCTAATTCCACACTTCTCAGTAACAGTTCCCTGTTCCTCATTTTCCCTCACTTGTTCTACCTGGAGTGACTCATACCAATTTCTGACAGGCACCTGTCCTGAATTCTGTTCCTGAATAGAGCCCTTAGCCTGCAATCTTCTTCCCTTTAGAACATTTGACTACCTGTCTTTTACACTTCCCCCCTTTCCTTCCCATCTCTCTTTTATACCTACTGTTTCCTGTACAGTGTTTGAGGAAGGCCTGCCTTGTCTTCTGAGAGAATCCTAATTATCTTCGTCGAACTCTCCAACTTTTCCGTCATACTCCTTAATGCGTGGCCACGCTCCCAGTTCCTATACTTGCCCTCTTTAGCCATTCTTTATGGAAAAATGAAAATAAAAGGAAAAATAAAATTACTTATTCTGTGCAAAAAAAAAAATGAAAGGAAAGGAAAGAAATATTGTCTAGGGTAGTACGCAAGGATCACACGACAATAAGGTAATTAATATACCTATCGTCGCCATAAGACCTATCTGTGTCAGTGCGACGTAAAGCCAGTAGGAAAAAAATTAATATACTGCTACGCTACAGTACTACTTAGTTGTACTATATTTTTATCCTACAACACCCTAACAGGATAAAAACTGCCGTTAATTACTGAATACCGAAATGAATACACCAGATTGCATGAATTAAACTACCCTTAAGTCTATCTTAATTACAACAGAATTCTGGTAAGAGGGTTTCTACAGATACTTCTACTATACTACCCAAATATTTTACAATAATAGAATAAGCATGCTAATTTCTAATAATATACTACAAAGCATTGATATTTAGAAATTTCATGATCTTTATTGAAGTGGGATTACAATAATTGAAATTATTAGGGATCCTCCTATTCAATACAAAGACATTTACTGATGTGAACTGATCACATGTCATTCACATGAGGTACTAGTTTTGGCACTTAACTCGTGCCATCATCAGCCAACGAGTCACATCAGGCAAACACAAACAACTTTAAAACACACTGTAACACCTGCATAGATGAATATTAAATAAAATATGGTACATGATGATATTGCACTTTAGTATAAATTTTTTTTAAAAATGATGATGACTCTGTTGTTTTATACACATGATGATTTGTCCAGCTTGTAAATGTCTTTAGTTCTTTAATCCTGTTGAAAATACGCTGCAGAGTTTTAATTGCATGTGAAGTTGACACTTTGTTTGACCTGTGGTTTGGTTCCGAAAAAATATAAACGTGCATGTGATGGACTTGGTTAGATACAAAGAATTAATTCTCACTACCATATGGGGTTTTGGAACCTGGAGAAGAAATTAAAAGCCAAATTAGGCAAAAGATAGGAAGGAGAGAATAAAAAGAAATGTCTAGAAATGATGAGAAACGACTAGAAACGAACTCACCTTGAGCAGCCTGTTTGATCGGCGGACGGAGCTGGACTGACGGATGCGATCATTAGGTTAAGGGCCGTGGCGAATGGGAGGAGAAGAGAGGGGAGGGGAGGGTTGGAGGCGGAGTAACTGTCAGGGAGCTAGGGTGTAACAGAAGGATGTGGTAGTGGGGGTAAATTATGAGGATATATATTAGGTATGGTTTGAAAGATAGAGTTGTTTTCTGGCGGTCTAGTATTTTCTAACCATTTAATTAAGTGATCAAAAATATTAGATCTCTTAGAAATTTCATTGAAATTATAGTGAGGATTGAAATATTGATCGCAATGAATAAAACAATTTTCGATAATGTTCATGATAGGCCCTTTGTTTGCTATTTGAAGTATCTCAAAGTCATGTTCAGTGTTAGTGAACTTATGATTAGAGTTGTGAATGTGTTGGCCTGTAGCAGAAAACTTATTATATCTTACTGCATTGACGTGCTCTGAATATCTGGTTGTGAAGCTGCGTCCTGTTTGTCCCACATAAGAGGCGCTGCAATTATTACACTTGAATCTATAGATTCCGGATTTAGAAAATCTGTTAGAGATATTGACAGATGCTGAATTGTGTATCATTTCTGAAGTCCTGAAGAAAATTTTTACGTTATGTTTTTGAAAGAGATTGGTGATTTGATGGACATTGTTATTGAATGTAAAAGTAGATGAAATTGTAGTTTTAGGTTTTTCTTTTGTGAGAGTAGTCTTAAGCCAGTGTCTGAATTTATTGATTATTTGTTCTGAAAATGATCTGTTGTAATCGTTGAATTTGGCAATTGCCCTTATAGTGTTGCATTCAGTATTGAGGTCTTTCTTAGTCATAAGTATCGTGAATGCACGATGAACCATACTATTATATGCTGCACGTTTGTGTGTTTGGGGGTGTATGGAATCTTGATGAATGGTATTGGCAATTTGTGTCTGTTTTCTGAAGATTCGATACGATAGAGCAACAGGGTTTCTGAAAATAGTTAAATCTAGGAAATTAATTACTTTATTATTTTCGGACTCAAGCATAAATTTGACGTGGGGGTCGGTGTTGTTTAGTTCCTGCAGGGTAGAGGTCGCATTCTTGATTTCTTCACTCTTTATAACAAATGTGTCGTAAACGTACCTGGCCCAAACAAGGATGTTTGGAAAAGTGTTGTTATTTATTTCTGTATATTCCAGAAAGTCTAAGTAAATGTCCGCTAGAATTCCCAATGCCGGTGATCCCATGGCCAGTCCAATTTGTTGATAGATGGTTTTATCAAACATAAAGAAATTATTATTAATGACCAGTTTCAGAAGAGAAATGAAATCTTGTATTTCTAATTTGCTGAGAGAGCTCTGTTTGTTTAAGTAATTTTCAATAATGGAGGAGAGTTTTTTTTTTTTTTTTTTGCTAGGGGCTTTACGTCGCACCGACACAGATAGGTCTTATGGCGATGATGGGATAGGAAATGACTAGGAGTTGGAAGGAAGCGGCCGTGGCCTTAATTAAGGTACAGCCCCAGCATTTGCCTGGTGTGAAAATGGGAAACCACGGAAAACCATCTTCAGGGCTGCCGATAGTGGGATTCGAACCTACTATCTCCCGGATGCAAGCTCACAGCCGCACGCCTCTACGCGCACGGCCAACTCGCCCGGTGGAGGAGAGTTTAGTTGTAGGTATGCTTGGATACATATTTACTATGTCGAAAGAATGAAGAGTATGGTTGATTTGTACATTAAATTACTTCATTTTATCAATTAGTTCGGTGGAGGTTTTGATGGATTTTTTAGAGAGAAATTGATAGTTCTTCATTAGAAAATGTTGAACAAATTGAGAAACTTTATATAGAGTGTTTATATAGCATATTTTCAACAAGATTAAAGAATTAAAGACATATACAAGTTGGACAAACCACCATGTGTATAAAACAATGGAGTCATCATCCTTTTTAAAAGGATTTTATACTTAAGTGCAATATCATCATGTACCATATTTTATTTAATATTCATCTATGCAGGTGTTACAGTGTGTTTTAAAGTTGTTTTAAAGTTGTTTGTGTTTGCCTGATGTGACTCGTTGGCTGATGATGGCACGTGTTAAGTGCCGAAAGTAGTACCTCCTGTGAACTACGTGATCAATTCACATTAATAAATGTCTTTGTACTGAAGGGGAGGACCCCTAATAATTTCAATTATTGTAATACTACAAAGCGCTACAATATTTTAAACTACATTCAGACGTATCCTAATTACAATATGTTATTACTAAGCACAAACAGAAATGAAAATTGCAAGTTTGAAATTCGCAAGAACTACTTAAAGATTATCAACAAAGCTAAATGCGTAGACACATTATTATTAGTACTATTTTATCCTACTATGCTCAAATAGATACACACACAAAGGTACGCATGAATATAGCAGGCAAGATACTATCTAAAATACCATATCTACACTACAGTTCTCAACTAAAATGTGGTTATATGATTTTTACAGCTGGTGGATTACTATTGTTTTCCCTACTACGTGGGACGGAGAATAAAAGTGTCCTTAAATGCTCAAAAAAAAGAGGTTGTCTACAATAATTTCTAAAAAAAAAAATCCTAAAAAAAATGTCAAAACTATGCTGGTGACTTGAATTGCAATATTATTGGGATATAGGAATTTGATTAACTTGTTAACTTTTACTCGATGAATAAACGAAGATGCAAAGTACAAAGTACCATATGCCAGGGACTTAGAACTACAAATTATCAGAATACAGCAATCAGCTGATTCTTGTATTTGTTTCTTCTTCTTCTTTTCTTCATGGGGCCTCTAATTATTAGTTCCTAATTAGCGTCGACCTCTAAGATCTTTTGCTACCATGTTTTTCCTTCATTTCCATCTAGATATACCTGTTCCCTTCACAAAGCTGCAGGGTGTTCTTATTGGGTCTTCTTGGATTTTTTCTCTCTCTTCACCCGGTAGTCCTAGAGTGGAGAGTCTGATTCTACCCAGTGCCTCACATTCAAAAAGTATGTGTTCAGCTGATTCCTCTGCTTCATTGCATTACCTACATATATTGTCTCTTATTACTCCAATTCTATGTAGGTGGTTTTTCAGTTGGCAGTGTCCTGTCAACAGTCCTACTACCCATCTTATATTTTCTCTGCTGACTTTCAGTAGTTCTTTAGTATGCTTCTTCTTTGGGCCTTTCATCAGTTCCTTTGCAAGCCTGCATCGTGGAGTATTTTTCCAGTTTTCTATTTGTTTCTTTTGTACCCTTTTTCCTATGTAGTGTTGGGCTTGTCCATAGGAAATCCTGCATACAGGTTCTGGGCCTACAAAATGTATTTCTGCCCCTTTCCTGGCCAGTTTATCTGCCTTTTCATTTCCTTCTATACCTGCATGCGCTGGTACCCATATTATTTTGACAATGTTGTACTTTGAGAGCTTCAGGAGAAGTGAGTGGCAATATCAGACAATTCTGGATATTATTCGGACTGCCTGTAGTGCCTTAATGGACGTTTGGCTGTCCATAAAAATGAAAATGTTCTTATTCCTATAGTTCATTTTCAGATTTTCTTCAATACATGTTGTGATAGCTATCACTTCAGATTGAAAGACTGTAGTGTGTCTGCCCAGGCTCATCTGGATTGATCTCTCAGGTCTTCCCACGTTGATCCCTCCTCCTGTGCCATCCTCAGTCTTTGAGCCATCAGTTCACCACACTGTATCTTCTCTATCAGTATTCCACTCGTTGATATCCCAGTCTTCTTTTTTTCTTATCTGGGTCTCAAATGGTTTTTCAGAGTTATACTTTGGTATCATATAATCAGAAGGCATGTGTAGAACTTCCTCTGTTATTACTCTGCTAATTTTACAGTGTCCTAGGTTGGGTCTTTGTGCATTCCAACACTGATTTTGCCAATCTATATGCACTCATTCTAGCCTGTCCTTTTATGAAATTGCATAGTGATGGGAGGTCTAGTAAAGTATTCAAGGCTTCTGTCGGTGTAGTTCTCATAGCCCCAGTTATGGCTATGCATGCCGTTCTCTGTAGGCTATTTAATCTACTGCTGACTTTTCTTTGACTGACTTTCTGCCACTAGATGGTTGCAGCATAGGCCATCAACGGTCTGATGATCATTGTGTATATCCACATTACTAGGGTTACCAGACATCCGTATTTACCAGGACATGCCCTTATTTTTAGCATCTGTCCTGGCATCCGTATTTATTTTTTTTAAATTATTTGCTGATTGTCTGTATTTTCATCTAATAATGTTAAAATGAACTTTTTCCAACTGGAAACCCATTTTCATAAGCTTAGACTCACTTATTCCATAACCTTTGACTTCAGCTGCAGCTTGAGCCTTTTAAATTCCTGTAGTCTTTGACTAGTATATTATCGCTGGTCATAGTCGATAGTCGAAGTTGGCGATAGCATACGGAAACGGAAGCTAAAGACAAATAATTTTCGTCCATATTGCTGCTTAGTTGTGCCACAATCCTTGTGATCTACTCTACAATATCTGTTGTGATCTGTTGGTACGTTAAATGTATTATGGGGAAAAGAAAGTGTAAGTTCACTGCTGAATTGGAGAAAATATATAAATGCTTCAAAAAGGGCCGCACTGACGAAGAAGCCATGTGTCTAGTATGTAAACCAGGAACATACGTTTCTGTGGCTAATCGTGGAGCTATGGATTTAGAATTTCACATTACAACGGGCAAACATAAAGCTAATGTTCAAAGTGCATCAACTTCAACTTCAAATAATGTGTTGACATTTTTCAAAAAGAACACATCACTATAAACAAAACTGCAATTGCTGCAGAGGGAGTTCTTGTGTACCACAATGCTGTTCATCATGGGAGCTACAAAACTATGGGTTGTATGTCTAAGCTTCCATCTAAATTATTTCCTGATTCTGAAATAGGGAAAAATATTCACTGTGCTTGTACAAAGTCTGAGGCCATTGTAAATAATGTACTTGGACCTCCTGATTAGAAAGTGCCAGTAAACAAGTCAAAGACGTGTCATACATTGGTGTTTGTACGGATGGCAGCAATCATGGGAATATAAAACTGTTTCCTGTGCTCATGCAGTATTTCGACTACAGGAATGGAGGGCTGCAAGAAAAGTTAATTGACCTGCACAGTGTTAGTAATGAAAAAGCTGCAACAATCTCTTCAGTGGTGTTAGATGTTCTGCAACAAAATGAAATTTTGGAGAAGTGCATTGCTTTTGGAGGAGATAACTGCAATACGAATTTTGGTGGCCTGAAAAGAAGAGGAGATAATGTATTTTCTAATCTCAAATCTCAGCTTAATGAAACCTTGATTGGAGTAGGCTGCCCAGCATACGTGTTGCATAATTGTGTTCAACATGGAGTTGATTTATTGTCGATTGACATTGAAAGCATTGTGTTAAAAGTGTTCAACTACTTTTCTACATTTACTAAAAGGAATGAAGAGCTAAAAACTTTTTGTGAATTTGTTCATGTGAATTACAAATCTCTATTGAAGCATACAAAGACTCGTTGTTTGTCACTTTTTCAGCTGTTGAAAGGATTCTTGAACTGTATCCAGCACTTCGGTCTTATTTTCTATCTGTGGATAACCCGCCAACAATTTTGAACAAGTTTTTCACCAATAAGTTAAGTGAAATGTATTTAATATTTTGCCACTCTTTAATGTCAGTCTTTCAAGAGAATATTCTTCATGTTGAAAAGGAGAATAATTCCATTATTGAAGTGAAACAGGCACTTGAAGAAACTGTTGGCATTTTACAAGCTTGTTTTTCAAATAATTTTGTTCCTATGAAAATGAAAGAAATGATGAAAACTTTGAAGGAGGAAGGGTTGCAGGAAGACAGTGATTCCTTCATGAAAGAAGTCCATGATGTATATAATGCATGCCTGGAGTACTTTGGAAAATGGTTACAACCACTTGAAGAATTCAGTACTTTTAAATGGATGATCTTAACTTCAGATTTCACTGGACTGACCTTGAAGATACTGTTAAATATCTTAGTGCTAAAGGTGTACACATTGATGATGTTAGATTATTTGACCAATTTGTAAATCTTCAAAAGTATGTTGAAGTGCAAAAGCAGAATGAAAATTTCTTGAACAAACCAGTCCATAAAAAATGGTGTCAATATTACATGTTCTTCCGAGCTACTGAAATTGGCAGAAGTGTATTTTGCAATTCCTGCTCATAATGCCAACGTAGAAAGAATTTTTTCTTTAATAAACGCACAGTGAACCAAAGAAAGAAATAGGTTAAGTGTTGACTCTGTGAAATGGTTGGTGTCAGTGAAGTTTAACATGAAAGACTTCACTTGTAACCAGTTTTATGACTATTTGAAAGACAATAAGGAGTTGCTCAATAAAATAAGTAGCTCTGATAAGTACAATCAACATGAATAAGGTGTCAGTGACATTCCTGCTTTCGAGACTTCACTTGTAGCCAAGCAATATGAATAAGGTACGCTAAATAAATGGTTTTAACAAAAAATTTAAGCAATTTTAATGCTGTCCTGGTTTTGTCCTGCTTTTTGAACTCAAAAGTCCTGCTTTCGAGCCGTTGTCATCTGGTAACCCTACACATTACCATTGATGATTTTAGGCCCTGTGTCTTCCCGATGGCTCTCTTACATGCATACGGCAAGTTCTTGGCCCAGGTTATGTTCGTTTCTATATGTGGATTCCAGGTTAGATTTTTATCTAACACTACACCTAGGTGCAGTGCCTGTTCTTCCATATATATTTCTTTCTCAAAAAGCTTCAGTGATCTCTTTCCCTCTAATTTTCTCCTTCTTGTAAGAGGGACCAGAGTTATCTTGTTTGGGTTGACTGATAGTTGTTTTTCCCAACACCAGTTCTCCACAGGGTTAAGTGATCTTTGCATGAGGTCCTGGATAACACTCATCACCTTACCTCGCACCACAGTCACTAGGTCATCTGCATATCCTTGTGTATAAAAATCCTGTTCGTTGAGCATGGCTATGATTTTGTTCACCACGAGGTTCCACAGCAGAGGAGAAAGAACTCCTCCCTGAACACAGCCTTGGGTGGCCCTAACCGACAGCATTTCTTCAAACAGGGTTGCTTTTATCTTCCTTCCGTCTAACATGGATTCAATCCATTTGACGACCCTCACCTTGCTCTTTTCCAATGCTTTGATCATAGAGTCATAGGTTGTATTGCTGAAGGCTCATTCTATATCTAGAAATGCCGCCAGTGCAATTTATTTATATTTTAGGCTTTCCTCTAGTTTACAAACCAACTGGTGGAGTGCTGCTTCAGTGGATCTGCCTGGTCTATATGCAAACTGGTTTTCAAGTAACATTGAGTTCAGTTGCACTGTTGTTCTGATATATTTATCCAGAATTTTCTCCATTGCTTTCAGCATGAAGGAGGTTAAACATAATGCTCTGTATGCTTTGGCTTGGGCATATTTTGCCCTTCCAGGCTTAGATATGAATACCGCTTGAGCTTCAGACCATAATTTCGGGACGTACCCTAAAGCTAGACTAGCTCTGAAGAGGTCCGTCAGGGCATTGATGAGTATCTCCCGTCCTTCCTGTAGGAGTATCGGAAGTATCACATCTGGCCCCGGAGCCTTTATAGGATGAAACTTGTCGATTGCCCATTTTACGTGGTTATGTTTTATTATTCTGTTGGCACAGTTCCAGTCTGCTCTTTGAGCTCTGATCTCTGTTCCAACTGTTTCTTCTTCTGTCATCTCCTCAGCCTCAGGAAAGTGACATGCCATTAGTATCTCCAGAGTGTCCTTTCCTGCCTGAGTAAATGACCCATCTGGTTTCTCCAGTGTCCCCACTTGATTTATATGGGTTGCTTTCAGAACCTTCTGTAGCCTTGCTGTTCAGTGGTGTGTGATTCCACTTTCTCACAGAACAGTCTGCAAGATTTTCTTTTTGCTTTCCATATATCTAGGTTATACTCAGTGAGTTTCCTATGATATACGTCCCACATACCATATCTAAATGATATTCTATACAACATCCTATCAACTGGGCGAGTTGGCCGTGCGGTTAAGGGCACGCAGCTGTGAGCTTGCATCCGGGAGATAGTGGGTTCGAGCACCATTCTCGGCAGCCATGAAGATGGTTTTCTGTGGTTTCTCATTTTCACAACAGGCAAATGCTGGGGCTGTACCTTAATTAAGGCCACGGCCACTTCCTTCCCACTCATAGCCCTTTCCTTTCCCATCGTCGCCATAAGACCTGTCTTTGTCGGTGCGACGTAAAACGAATAGCAAAATAGCAACATCCTAACCTCTTTTTTTCATTTTGGCTAGTTTGTTGTTCCACCACCTTACTTTTCTTTGGTGTTTTTCTTTTCTTTGAGAGGACAGTTGTCATGGAATGAGTCTATAATGGCCTCTTCTAATAGTTCCTCTGCCTCATCCAATTCTTTGTCCTCTCATGTTGGAATTTTTTGTACAGCCTTCCCTAGAACTTTTCTGTATCTATCCCAGTTAGTTATTTTTGGATCTCTGTACATCTCAATCCCACATAGTCTCGCATCTATTGTAAATTGGATGTGCTGGTGGTCTGCCAATGATGGTTCCTCCAGCACCTTCCAGTCTTTGATAAAGTTTACAATATGTGTAGTGCTTAATGTAATGTCTATTACCCCCCTACGAATTTTATTTATGAATGTAGGCTTGTTTCCTAGGTTTGGTATCATCAACTCAGTTCCAATAATAAACTCTAGTAAAGACTCACCTCCTGCATTGCAGTTCTTGCTGCCCCATGCCATGTGGTGTGAATTTGCATCTGCTCCAAGGACCAGGTGTTCGCCTTTCCTCTTTGCGTTGCAAATTAGGTTCTCAACTTCTTCTGATGGGGGCGGATTAGTTGAGTCATACGGGAGGTACGCAGAGCCTAGGGTTATTTCTCTGGGTCCCTTCCACTTTCCAAGTTTAACCTTGGCCACGGTTAAGTCCTGTGAACAGTGTTCCTGCAACATAACACATATTAGTTTCCTGTTCACAAGAAGACATATTCTGGGTATTGCCGATGTTGTATCGGACATCAGCTTACCTCCAGATTCCACCAGTCCTGCTACTCTGCCCTTGACTACCTAAGGCTCTTGAATAAGGGCCACGTCAATAGCCTTGGCCTTGAACTTCCTGGCTAAATTGGCCAGAGCTGCTTTTTTATGCTGAAGATTGGCCTGAAGGACCTTCAGCACCATCTTTATCAACATTGGGTTTCGTTTTTCCGTTGACGACCCGTAACTTGATCTGCCCAAGTCCAGGCTTAGGCTTAAGGCTTCTCTTTTTGAGTTCCTCAAAGTCTCACCAAGGGCCAAAACGACTGTCCTTCCTGTTTTGTCGATTGAAGTGGCTTCCAGCACTCTCCACTCTTGCGTTAGAAGTTTGGTATCGTGCTGATTGATTTTGACAAGAACATCCTCCACTTTCATCTTGTCAAAAGGAGGTGGGAACTAGGTGATGACCTTGGTCGTGTTCAGCACCTTTTTTGCGTCCGCCACCTCTAGGGTCTCCCCTTTCCATGGGTTACCTTTTGATACTGTCTGTTCCAGCCAGCTTTTAGTTTCTGGATTTGCACAGATCAGTACCACAGCCCCACTTTCCAGCCTTGGTGACTCAAGGAAGCCTGGCAGACATCCATCTGACAGCAGCTTCATTTGTGCTATCAGAGCAGATGACAATTCAGTCATGTCCTCCTCCCTGAGTTTTCCATCTGGAAAGGTCTTAGGGATTATTGCGACCTTAACTGAGGATAGTCTTTCCGAGAAGGACATGAGTATTTCCTCCTTCTGTCTCTTAGAGGGTGGTTTTATAGCCGAACTTGATGGCGTGCTTTCTTCCGACCTTGGCCTTTTGGGCGTAGTCATGGGCATAACATCTTGCCGATCCCTGTTCCTTGGCTTCTCTTCCACCCTAGTCCCAGCCGGTATCTTGGCTTCTTTCCTTGCCTTCTTCTTTTCCCTGTAGTAGGCACTTGTGCAAGGTGGTCTATCTATATGCATCCTATTTAGTTTTGATGCCAATATCTTCAGGTCTTTCTCAGTGAAATCTTCTGTTTCCTTTTGTCCAGAAGTCTGCTTTCCTGTTGCTTCTTCTGTTTCTTCTTCAGATTTGGAGTCAGCCTGCCCTTCTGTGACTTCTGTTCCCATATTTTCCTCTTGGGCCTCCTGCTGGACCTGCTCTTCTGGAGCTTCCATAGTTTCCCTTGGTATTTGTTTGGGTAGTTCATTTGGAATGTCCGTGGTTCCATATGATGTAGGGTTTTTTCCCCTTCTAGGGTCCTGAGGGGCGTTCTCACCATCCGTGATGAGGCATTCCACCAGACATTGTCCTCCCGCAACTCAGGCTCTCCGTAGCAGGTACCACGCCCCTCAGCCCTCCATCCAGGAGTCCGCTCCTGGCCCGAATCCGACCGGGTTTGTTCTACCTTCAGTAGACCTACTCTCATTGTTCCCACTTGGCATTCCCATGACTGTTTTCACAGCCATGGGTTCCCCCGAGGTTGGGTTCTCCCCTTTTCTAACTCGCGGCTCGTTCAGGCTACGTAGGGCAAACTGATGCGTTGGTTCCGATATACAGAAGTGAGCTTTCATCTCAATCACCAGCACCCACTTCACCCGAACCACTGTATCACCCATGTGGAGGTAACATGGATGCCTCTCTAGCAGGTATGGGTGAGGCTTCCACTTCCAAGCCTTTGACTTGAGCTAGTAACCGTGGGGGTATTCTTATGCCCCCCTCCCACAGGGGGTGGGTGGTGTTTTGGCTTCCTCATTCTTGTATAGTGTCTGGTTACCGTTGTGGCTCCACACAATATCTCAAGAAAGGAGCTACTAGTCCTCCTCGCAACGTAGAGGATCTTCAATTGTATCGAGTAACCTAGATTATCCCGGTGCATCTGTAGAAGCACCTGGAAGGGGTTGTATTTGTTTACTCAACTACCATATACTGTTTGATCTTGTCGGAATGCAGCAAACAATCGTCAGCAATCCAAAGACTGGTGAGAACTCTCCAGTGAAATACCATGTATTCTCTTTTTCTTTTTTAAAATTGAAGTTTACAGGCATATCATGTTATCTAATTGAATAAATTATTATCTTCTTGATATTTTGAACAGATATCTATACGAAATGCCAGGTCTGTTGTCTGCACCAATGTAAAAGGTATGGTAATTTTAACTCCTTATTATAAAATGTCTTTGTAAGCATTATACCTACAAACCTACAGATATTAAAAAAAAAAAAAAAAACTTAATGTTATTACCTAAATTATTTCCTAAACCTAAATTTGAAACAAAGCACACCTCGCTAGCCTACTTAACATAGAAAACATAATCTATTGAACACCAACTGAATTACTTGATATAAAATTCAAATAAATATACATCTCTCTCTCTCTCTCAAAAGCACATCCAGCAATGGGAAAAAGCCAGTCATTCCAAGTAAGATTTCATTAATTTCTGCTTCCGTACAGTATTAGAGATGGGGTAAATTTTTACCTAATAATATAAGAAGAAGAAAGAATATTGTCCATATATACATGTGGTTAAAAGTGATGTGATGGAATCTGAGTATGTTTACATAGAATGAAACATGTCATTCTGTTACTGATACATTTTTACAGGATTATTGCAGTGTTTTAAGTGTTTTATTTAATGTTTTGACAGACTTGAAGAATGTATATTATACTGAGTCGACACTGAAAAGGAATGGCTTCCTTCTGAACAAATTAACAAACTAAACATTTGGCTATACCCTCTGTCCTGAATTAGATTCTCCTACATCAGACTTCCCATTGCCTATACAGAAAGTAATATAAATTACAAACACTAATAAATGTAATGGATTTAATGTAACATGGTATATGTTCCAGCATTTTATTTTAGGATGAAATGACTAGTAAATTTCATGTGTTCTCTCTTCATCATAGTATTCTACACACCTTCCCATGACTACAGTTTATTTCTTTTTAAAATCTCTTTGGACAGATAATTAGGCTGGCTTAGCGGTGAAGGATTGAACTAAGCGTATTTTAACAATGATGTTGAAACCATGACAACAAATTTTCCACGCCTAGAATGCCGATATCCTGCCAGATCAGAACATTTATTCTGGCGTCTTGGTTACAAGATTCTAGGATCATTTTCACAGCATACTGGTGATCCATTTTCCATACTTGGTTACCTTTTGTTTCACAAAGAGCTCAGGTTGTTGTTTTTTTTTTTTTGATGTAATGCCAGTTTAGCAGTTTTTATCTGGTTGAGTGTTGGGGTCTGCAACAAAATAATGATATTAATCAAGATTGAATTATTGTATAGGAAATCGTTGTAAAGTGCCAAGGGTATTCCATATCTTCAGAACTGTATTCCCTGGCTGTCATACATACATCTGTCAAAAACATTGAGCATGGAAGGTAAATTTACAAACATTGAACTGGGGTGGACGTTATCCACTTAGAGTTCGGCAATCCTTAATAGGTGATGTCTCCAAATTTGGAATTTTCAAAACTAACTAGAAATTTAATTGAATGACAGCTTTCTGATTTTGTTTCAAACCAGGGATAGGGGCGTTGAACAGTACATAGCCTACTTGTCACCTGAACTCATATGGATCAAAATAAAAATTCACCTGCTTTAAGTTTTCTTTGAACTTTATACAAACTATGCCACACAGTGTTAGGCTCATTATTTCTATGACAGTATTGCATTACTTTATAAATTCATTTCAAACCTCCATCAACCATCCTGTTGAAGTCATGGAAGCTGTTAGAAATTAGTTACAGAATATCACAACTTAACAATTTGAAAAATAATATAAAATGTTCTTGGTAATATGTTGGTTACTTTCATTGTTTTTAAGGTGAATTTTTAAGGTGGATAGTTTCACCAGGTGAGTTGGCCATGCAGTTAGGGGCGCGCAGCTGTGAGCTTGCATCCGGGAGATAGTGGGTTCGAATCCCACTGTCGGCAGCCCTGAAGATGATTTTCCGTGGTTTCCCATTTTCACACCAGAAAAATGCTGGAGGTGTACCTTAATTGAGGCCACAGTCCCATTGTTGCCATAAGACCTCTCTGTGTCAGTGCGACGTAAATCCACTAACCAAAAAAAAAAAGTGGATAGTCATATTTCACTGCTTTTCTTCCCTGATTCTTCTTTTTATCATATATGTTCACTCCATGCTATTTCTAACGACTCTCTATTTTAGGCATGGAGTCAGTTATTGTCTCTCAATCATTTTTTACAATATAGGAGTGAGATATAACCTTCAGTGAGTGTTTTAGGTATATTTTATCTAATGCACGTGTTTAATATCTTAGGTAAGACATGAGCGGATTCATTTGGAAGAGAAGCCATTCAAGTGCAGCCAGTGTGAGTATGCTAGTTCCAGACGAGATAAACTCAAAGAGCATTTTGGTCGGCATCATGGAGAAAATGCTTCAGCAAAAGTACCATATAAAGCACGACCAATGAGAGGATCATCTTCATCATCATCATCCGGAAGAACTGGACATAAAACTTGCCAGGTAAAATTTTGTGGTTATCATCGGTGTGATTGATTAGATGTCATGCTTCTCAATGTTGACTTGTTAACAGTGAGGATGTGAAACATTTCCAGTGTGGTGGAACACATTTTATGAAAAACTTTAAAAATTAAGATATATGTCCTGAAATATAATCATTATTAAGCATTCACATGTCCCATCCAGTCAAGTGGATATCATCAAATTACTCAAATCACACTAATAAGTTCGAGTTAGTAAATGCATCTACATATAAAACTTCTATAGCTTTTACAATTAATGCAGTTTGAGGATGCCCACTTTGTTGGACAATAGGTGTTCTTTGATAACGTTCTTGTTTCTGCTCTTATGTTATAACATTTCATTTATATTATACATTGTGCTCTACTGCCTGGAAACCTTGTACATTCTTTCATGTCATCTCCAATAAACCGATTTCTTTGAATTTTGTGTGGTCTTAAATTAACTGAATTTATTTTAGTCCATATTCTTTCAAACATTTATTTACATCAAATATTATAATAATAATAATAATAATAATAATAATAATAATAATAATAATAATTTTTTCGTGTGGCTATTTTAGCCGAATGGAGCCCTTGAAAGGCAGACCCTCCAATGAGAGTGGGCGGCAACTGCCATGTCTACATAACTGCGTGTTATTGTGGTGGAGTATAATGTTATGTGTGGTGTGTGAGTTGCAGGGATGTTGGGGACAGCACAAACACCCAGCCCCTGAGCCACTGGAATTAACCAATGAAGGTTAAAATCACCGACCCGGCCGGGAATCGAACCCTGGAGCCTCTTAACCGAAGGCCAGTACGCTGACCATTCAGCCAATGAGTTGGACATAATAATAATAATAATAATAATAATAATAATAATAATAATAATAATAAAAAATACCCAGTTAGCTTGCGAGGGTGTTCTGCACTGAACTGAGAAAAGGCAGGCCATAACCTTGCATGAGACACAGAGGGGGGGGGGGGGTCCTCAACCCCTACACGGCATGTCCAAATGGCTGTAGATATACAGGACAGGTGTGAATAAGGCTTAGCCAAATAAACACCTTCCTATCAACTGATGAACCATTCATTAGTCTGGTCTCTCGACAGATACCCATCTGATATGGTTGCACCCACCGCGGCAAAGTCACATTGTTTGCAGGGGAGGACATATATATATATTTGTTTAATTGTCTGTCTGTCTGTCTGTCTGTCTGTCTGTCTGTCTGTCTGTCTGTCTGTCTGTCTGTCTGTCTGTCTGTCTGTCTGTCTGTCTGTCTGTCTGTCTGTCTGTCTGTCTGTCTGTCTGTCTGTCTGTCTGTCTGTCTGTTAGGTCGTCAGCCCAAAAGCTGGTTGGATCGTCAGATAGGACTACTAGTGTTATGCGGTTATAAGGAAATTGCAAAAACACCAATGGCAGCACCAAAATGAGTACTAGGCAAGATGAGGAGTGAGGTAGTTCACCACTGCTTTCCTCCCTGAGCCAGAAATTCCTATTGTAGAATGATTGACCCTATGAGCAACAATACCTTCCATAATACTCAGACGCACGAGTCGTACTCTGAATGTCATTACTCAGCACCACACATACCCCAGTAGTTTCCTTATTATCACAGCCATGGATGAGACTGGGACTTTGGTGGAATCTACATTTTGTTCTGGTCTGTGCCGAGAGATGGATGCAAAAATAATGTATCCATTAAGAAATGGCAACAATTAGTATTTTAAATTATCTAACGTAAAAACGGTGGTGATTTACAGCCCAACTGTGCAGTTCTAAATCATATAAAAACTACTTTCCTAGCTTAATAATTTCTGATGTAGACATGATATAGGCTTTTGAGCTTATGCCAAGAAAATAAGGTGAAATTCCTTACGTTTCGCAGAGAACTTTGCTCTTCGTCTTCAGAAGAAAATCTCGACTGTTCATAAGAATGGCTTCTCAAACAAATTTCTGATGTTATAACCATTTAATTTTGATGATGCTCTATCTAAAGGCTTAGAATACTGTATATAGTCCATACGCAAATGTCTGAGTACCTTCAAACCCACAATCTCTTTAATACTTTCCGATCTGGTTTCCGACAAGGACATAGTCCAACTACACTGAGGATGTTCAGCAAGCAATAGACGGAGGATGATTCACAGTTTTGGTACTACTAGATTAAAGTAAAGCTTTTGACCATTTAGACATTGACATTTTATTTGTAAAACTGAAGGCTCTACGATTCTCTCAGAGTATGATTGTTTGGATGCATTCCTATCTTTATGGATGTCAACAATACCTTTGGATGTCAACAATGTGTGAAAGGTAATAATGAACTCATTTCCTTGTGGCACCACTTGAAAAGAGGAGTTTCTCATGGCTGTGTATTCGGACATCTCCTTTCTGCATTCTTTGTGTATGACATATCATTGAATCTAAGACACTACAAATACCATATGTACCCTGATGAATTTCAACTTTACATAGACTCCACAATATGAGACCTTTAGGAAAATTTTGACGTACTGAACATTGACTTCATATAATAACCTCAAAAAGAAATAATTCTGGTTCCACTTTATTCAATACTGTTAAAATTTTGACTTACTAAACATTGACTTCATATAATAACCTCAAAAGGAAATAATTCTGGTTCCACTTTATTCAATGCTGTAAGACAGTGTACACGTGAGCAAGTTAACAGTATACAGATCCGCATGACAACATGAAATTTCTTTTATGAATACTACTAGTTCATTCACCTAATGTTTACGTTGTTCCATGTTGGTGGTATTATATCCACATTTTAAAGCTGGGCCAAAGATTTTTGAAGTTTCTGTTGAGCATTTTAACATAAGAGCATAATAGCATAATGAGATAATACCCATTCCATTGAATCACCACAGTTTTAGTGGACACTGTAGTTAATATGCACTGTAATTAATGTACACTGTAATTAATGTGCACTGTTTACGTTTCTTCATTCAGCTAGTCAATACATTTTAATTGGGACAGTTTAGTCTAAGAAAACTATTTTATGTAGATGATTTTCTAGTGAATATTTATTTTTAATGTAATGAACAAATTAGTATGGAAGTTTTTTATGTACAGTGTCTGATGTCTTTTTAAAATTCCTAATCATGTATCAGTTATTTTTATCAAGTGCAATAGCTGAAGATGTCCTGTAATATGGACAAAACAGGTACCAAAAAATGTGCAATTTGTAAATGTTAATGGTAATAATAATAATAATAAGTTAAAGATTTTAAGAATCTGATTGGTACTAAAAAAGATGGAACCAGAATTATTTCCTTTCAGTGTTATTGTATGATATTGGTGTCAGTATGAAACAGCGAATATGGGACTTATCAAACATTGACTTACAGGCTGTTGGTGACTGATCTGTTGTTCACGGCCTAAGTCACAAGTAATCCTTCTTGGCCACCAAAATCAAATGACAACTATAAATAAACGTTTGTTGCCCAGAATAATCCTTCAAGACGTTCCAGTTCTTTTGAATCACAAGTGAAATATCTTGGCGTTACCATGGATGAATCAATATTAAAAAAAATATTTTTTTGATTAGGTGGTCATTAAAAATTTTATTAAGAAAAATAAGTCATATCATCAATATGGGCCTAATAATTAATTTCATTGCTTATATCATGGACGAATGCATGACTTGGTCTGCACATGTCGTATATATCTACTAAAACATTTTCTCAGTTCTATATTCTTGATATAAACATATCATCCCAAGAAGATTTAAAAAGAAGTTAATTGAAGCTCTTGCAGTGCCACATTGTGATTATTGTGATTTTGATTTCAATGATATCAGACCAGAATTGTCCCTAAGGCTGTAGTGCGCTCGAAATTCATGTGTGATTTATGCATGTAATTTAAGAAAGTATTATCATGTGCCATCATCTTTCCTAGAATTAGAGTGGTCTCCACTCCATGTTCATCGTAACCATCATACTTTCTCTCTCTTCCACCAAGTTCTTACTACATCTTCCCCATCTTACTTTTTTTGAGTTCCCGTTACTTTTTGAATATTTATAACAGAGATACAAGGGCTCAAACATCAAACTTGCTCATAATTTCTCACCATCAATCTGGCACATATAACAGCTCATTTTCTGTGTCTGCCGCACAAGAGTGGAAGTGTTTACCTAATGACGTTGGAGAAATACCAACCACCGTGACATTTAAAAGAGCGTTAAGAGGTACAGCAGGACGGGAGTGATCTGTGCAGTTCTAGTTATTTATTGATTGCGTTATTACAATATTATATTTGCTATTGTCATTAAATTAATAATAATAATAATAATAATTTTACAATCGTGTACCTGCGTATGTCTCACTGGGGTGGAATTCTATTTCAGTTATAAACTACGTTGATTGTGTTGGGAGTAACTGTGCTTTATTTAGTATGAATTATGATTCTGATGTACAATAATAGGTGTAGTGTAAGAGAAGGCCTACTGATGTACTAGGGAAATGAGGACTGAAGTGGTTTCCTGTTGCTTTCCTCACTGAGCCAGAATGTGGTATTACATCTCAGTCGGCAAAGCCCACTGAAATGCCTTTTTGAGCAACATTTTCACAGCATAGCAGGGACTGGCTGTATAAGGAATGGCATTAATAGCATCACTCATCCCTCGGTCACTTTCATGTTGTCAAAGCCAAGGGTGAGACTGAGACGGGTCAATGAAAGTAACACATATTTTCCAACCTACACCAGAAGACATAGCGCACATTAATCACTGGGTCTTGCCAGTAAAAGGCCATATAAACCTCCAAATTTTCTTATGTAGGAACTGCAATATCCTAGAGGGAGTGTGGTGGCCTCATTAACATCCCATTTGTCTCTTCATTCTGGCCTGTATATTTGCAATAGTGTTCTTATTAGGCACAGAGATAGTGAGAGCTGCAGGAGAGGTGGGGAAAATGGTGGCTGTATCGGGTAGTGAAAGTAGTGTGAAAGGAAAGGAGGACTGCTGAAGACTGGAAGAAGGGAATGTTCAAACTGATCTTCAAGAAAGGAAAAAGAAAGAGGTGTATAAATTACAGGGGAGTCACACTAATGTCTCACTGTGCAGAAGTGTTTCAAAAGATCCTAGAGAAAAAAAATCAGGGACAGGATGGAAAGAGAGATGAGTAAAGAACGGTATGGCTTCTGATCTGGGAGGTCAACAGTGGACCTTATATTTGCTGTACATGATGGTGGTGGTGGTGGTGGTGGTGATTATGATGATGATGATGATGATGATGATGATGATGATGCTTGTTGTTTAAAGGGGCCTAATATCTGGATAGTTGTAAGGCAGTTACAAGAATGACATTATGAATATGGGAAGGATCTGCTGATGGCCTTGAGAAGGCATGTAGTGTGAGTAAAAGCAAGGTATGAGAAGCACTGGAGATCAAAGTAACCCTCCTCTTCAGTCCCGACAACAGACAACATGCAGAAAAATATATTTGTTTATGAATATTGTATATTTTAGACACAAAGTGACAGAATATAGTCAATTTTACATTTCAAAATGTCAAGTTTTTGAAAAAAGCATGGTACACATATGTGGACCTTGGGTCTCAGTTGAAATTGACAGTCTGGAATGTATTTTTGCTTTAGTTCTTATGATACTTCAGAAAACAGTTGTTCTTTAAAACACAAAGGTATACATTACACTTAAGACATACAACTCTTGATCGAGATCTACAACCTTGAAGGCGACATTTCGAGGCATTTTTATCTTCTTTGTAAACCGGAAAATGTCCCACTTTATCGTAACGAACCTCAGGAATTGGTTGTGCTATGATCTTCCGCTGTTTGATTGCAGGACCTCCAGACTCATCTTCTTTACCACTTGCTGACTGTAGCAATTCGGTGGAAGTACGAGGCCTCCCACGTTGCGTCCCTGCATTTATGGTGCCACCTTCAAATTTCATCAGGGCTTCTCCAACATGTTTCCGAAAAATTAAGAGTCCGGGAATGTCCTTCTTTGGCACTGAATTCTCTTTGTAGTATCTGACATGCATCAGCTAGCAGTTAACAATGACGAGGTCAACAAAGTGATTGAAGGGACGTACTGGCCACTTGCGGGTTCTGATATCACACCTGTAGTATGATATGTACCGGTCACACAGGTCAGTTTTTCCCATGTAAGTGTTGTACCTGTTTACGAGTGCTGGCTGGTCAATGTTTACCTTCTTCTCCTTCCCTTTGGACCAGCGTTTGCACTGAGAAACTGGCTCACTTCCAATGCATGTTGACAATAGGATAACGCTCTTGTTGTCTTTCCATTTCACTAAGCACATCTCACCATCATCTCGTACTAGTTCATCCCACTGACCTCTTTGAAGCACATTATCTCCTTTTAGTTTCTTCACAGCGTTGCCTACTCTGTTTTTCATTACAGTGCCTGTCTGATATATCTGATGCTCGAGAAGACTTTCAGTACACATTTGACGCTTGTGAAGAAGCGGTCTGTGTAAATGACATGATTGCCATCATTACGTACAGATTTTACTAGTAATCTCACAATACTAGCTCCTAGACCAAACATTCTCAAATCCTCTTCAGGAACAGTCCCTTTTCCGTGATAGATTTGGAAGTCCAACACTAGGCCATCTCTTGCGTTAAGAACAAAATTTTTCAATCCAAGAGGGTTAGGTTTGGATGAAACAAATTGCCGGAAGCCACAGCATCCAGAGAATGAGATCATTTGCTCATCAATGGCCATATGATTTGACCATTATAGGGACTGACACTTCACCTGAATTTCATTGAGAAACATACGAACTTCTTCTTCTTCTTCTTCTTCTTCTTCTTCTTCTTCTTCTTCTTCTTCTTCTTCTTCTTGCGTTACGGCCTCTGTAGGACCACGGACAGCTCCTTCACCGATTGCATTTTCTTCTTCTCCTCCCAGAACCTCTTCATCCTTTCTCTTCTTCTCTCCCGCTCTTCTTCCGAGATATTCAGTATCCTCTTCTCTTGTCTACTCCACTGGTGACTCTCAATCCTTTTCCTCACTTCGATCCTGCAGGTTGTCAGCAAAATGCAAGAAATTTAGCAGTTCGAAAAACCGATCACGTGGCATGGTATTAGCAATTAATGGCACTGCAATATCTTGAGACCAGTATTGACGGACCTGGGGAAATTTAAATGTACCCATTAACATATGCACGCCTGTAAAATTCATTATTTCAATGTAGTTCGTGTTGACGGAACGATGCCGGCTTTGCACTGAATATAGGTTAGTTTCGTATGCAACCTTCTTACAAAAATTAATGCTGAGATATTCAAGAAATGATTCCAACACTCTTTTTGGCTCTCTGTGGTCAGCTACTAATCTTTCTGGAACAGGAGGTCCACGGGATTGCATTCTGTGAAAGAATGAACAATGCACAGGTTGTAGAGGCAATCACAGACATGCTATTGTAATTTATCATCACCGTATGTCCTAATAACACAGAATAGTACAAAATATTGGCATAATGTAGATAGGGTGTACTTACTTCTTAGATTTCCACACGGGATCTCTGTTTCTAGGCTTTTTTGGAATGGGTTTCTCTCGCGATTCTTCATATTCTGAGTCACTGCTTGAAGGACTATCACTACTGCTGAATACTGGTAAATATGTTCCAGATTCATCATCACCATCTTCATCCGACACATCCACATCACTATTATTCAATATTTCAGCAATTTGTTCATCTTCCAGCAACCCTACATGCAATTGGGGAAGAATATCAAACATCGTTCAACATAACCTAGAACATTATTTCAGGTAACTGAGACCTAAGGTACACATACGTGGACCCATTTTTATTAGCCTCGCAGAATGTCATGAAGTGACCGAACTCAATTTTCAAAGAGGTTAAAACATTACTACATATTCCCTCCACTCCCTGCAATGATAATATAACACTAAAATGTGCAAGTTTTGTTGAATGATTCAGTTACCTTCTTGGGTGTAGTGCTTGGCCGCCATTTCGTGAAAACACCAATTTCTTACGCGTGCAAACGGAGTAAACACAGCAGGAGGTTCCATCTAGTGACTGAACTTAGAAGCTTGGACCTACACATACGTGGATACTCGGTTTAAACTACAAAAAAAGTTCACGAACCGCCAGCAATGGACTTTAAATCAAGGTACACATATGTGTACCTGTGGAATGAAGAGTGTAAATAAATTGAAGTAGATGTACCAAGGGAGCACAAGTTGTGTGAATGTAGGAGGACAAAGAAAAGATTGGCTAGAACAGAAAAGTGGCTTGAAACAAGTCAGTGCACCATTCATTACGGTAATGGACAAGATATTGAAAACAATAGCAAGAATCAATCACTACTGATCTGCATTTAGGGCACTCACCCAGGTGGCAGATTCCCTATCTGTTGTTTTCCTAGCCTTTTCTTAAATGATCGCAAAGAATTTGGAAAATTATTGAACATCTCCCTTGGTAAGTTATTCCAATCCCTAACTCCCCTTCCTATAAATGAATATTTGCCCTAATTTGTCCTCTTGAATTCCAACTTTATCTTCATATTGTGATCTTTCCTACTTTTAAAGACACCACTCAAACTTATTCGTCTACTGACGTCCTCCCACGCCATCTCTCCACTGACAGCTCGGAATGTACCATTTAATCGAGCAGCTCGTCTCCTTTCTCCCAAGTCTCACCTGCCCAAACTTTGCAACATTTTTGTAACGCTACTCTTTTGTCGGAAATCACCCAGAACAAATCGAGCTGCTTTTCTTTGGATTTTTTCCAGTTCTTGAATGAAGTAATCCTGGTGAGGGTCCCATACACTGGAACTATACTCTAGTTGGGGTCTTACCAGAGACTTATATGCCCTCTCCTTTACATCCTTACTACAACTCCTAAATACTCTCATAACCATGTGCAGAGATCTGTATCCTTTATTAACAATCATATTTATGTGGTTACCCCAATTAAGGTCTTATATTAACACCTAGGTACTTACAATGATCTCCAAAAGGAACTTTCACCCCATCAACTTATCAGTTAAAACTGAGAGGACTTTTCCTATTTGTGAAACTCACAACCTGACTTTTAACCCCGTTTATCATCATACCATTGCCCACCGTCCATCTCACAACACTATCGAGGTCACCCTGCAGCCGCTCACAATCTTGTAACTTATTTATTACTCTGTACAGAAGAGCATCATCTGCAAAAAGCCTTATCTCTGATTTCACTCCTTTACACATATCGTTTATATATATATATAAGAAAACATAAAGGTCCAATAATACTGCCTTGAGGAATTCCCCTCTTAATTATTACAGGGTCAGATAAAGCTTCGCCTGCTCTAAGAATTGGAGAGGGAAAAATGAGAGCAATAATGCTTGCAGATGATTTCATAATTTTGGGAAACAAGGAAGAGGATATACAGGAGCTTACCGGATGCATGGGAACAAACTATGGAAGAATATGTGATAAAGTTTGGCATAACAGATAGCAAATTTGTGGTAACTAGAGGAAGAGAAAAAATCTCAAATGGGGTAATCTTCAGTAAGAAGAAATTACAATAGGTAGAGCTCCAGGTATCAAAGAATCGTAATTGAGGATACAGGGAGGAATAAAAAGGATATAAGTGGGCACGTGAGACAAGCAGGAGCTGTTTGAACAGCCGTTTATTAGAATAAAATTGTCTAAAAAGCTAGATCCGTTCTTCCGTGTCAAGACATTCACCTCAAAAAACTGTCAGAGACAACCAGTGTGCAGAACTAACTCCTACATTGATATCCTCATATAACAACAACAACAAAAGGACAGATGTCTCGAAGCCACCCCGAATAAGTATGACAAGTACATTAGTATTACAATTGCATGTTTTTTGTGTTTCATTTATTCTTTTGGACCAGGAGTTTTGGTTAAGCGACTATAGAATTATCACCACAAAATCAAACAGGGGAAATGCAGGAGTTGGTTTAATAATGATTAAGAAAATAGGGCAGCGGGTAAGTTACTATGACCAGCGTAGTGAAATAATTATTGTCGTCAAGATAGACACAAAACCAATGCCAACCACAACAGTGCAGGTCTATATGCCTACTAGTTCAGCGGATGATGAGAAAATCGAAAGAATATATGAGGAGATAGAAGATTTAATACAATATGTAAAAGGTGACGAGAATCTAATTGTGATGGGAGACTGGTGGAATGCAGTGGTAGGCCAAGGAAGAGAAGGTAATACAGTAGGAGAATTCAGATTGGGACAAAGGAATGGAAGAGGAAGTCGGTGGTTGAATTCTCCACTGATCATAATTTAGCCCTTGCTAATACTTGATTCAGACACCACAAACGACGGATGTATACATGGACAGGACCTAGGGACACTGGAAGGTATCAAATAGACTTCATTGTGATTAGACAGAGATTCAGAAACCAGGTGTTGGATTGCAGAACTTTCCCCGGAGCGGACGTGGACTCTGACCACAACTTGTTGGTCATGAAATGCCATCTTAAGATGAAGAATTTGAAGAAAGGAAAGAATGCAAAAAATGGGATGTAGGCAAGTTGAAAGAAAAGAGTGTGAGGGATTGTTTCAAGGAACATGTGGCACAAGGGCTAAATGAAAAGGCTGAAGGAAACACAATAGAGGAAGAGTGGAGAGTCATGAAAAATGAAGTCAGTAGGGCTGCTGAAGAGATGTTAGGAAGGAAAAAAAGATCAACTAAGAATCAGTGGATAACTCAGGATATACTAGACCTGATTGATGAGCGACCTAATAGATGAACGAAAAAAATACAAGAATGCTAGAAATGAGGAGGGCAGAAAAGAATACAGGCGATTAAAGAATCAAGTGGATAGAAAGTGCAAGGTAGCTATGGAAGAATGGCTGAAGGAGAAGTGCAAGGATGTCGAAGGTTTGTATGGTCCTGGGAAAGGTAGATGCTGCATACAGGAAAATCAAGGAAACCTTTGGAGAAAGGAAATCTAAGTGTATGAATATTAAGAGCTCAGATAGAAAGCCACTTCTAGGGAAAGGAGACAAAGCAGAAAGATGGCAAGAACATATCCAACAGTTGTATCAAGGTATAGATGTAGATAATTTGGTTCTGGAACAAGAAGAGGCTGTTGATGCTGATGAAATGGGAGACCCAATTTTGAGGTCAGAGTTTGACAGAGCTGTGAGAGACCTAAATAAGAACAAGGCACCTGGAATTTATGACATACCTTCTGAATTACTGACTGCCTTAGGAGAAACCAGCATGGCAAGGTTATTCCATTTAGTGTATAAGATGTATAAGACAGGAGAAGTCCCATCCGATTTTCGGAAGAATGTTGTTATACCTATTCCCAAGAAAGCCGGTGCTGACAGGTGTGAAAACTACCGCACCATTAGTTTAGTATCTCATGCCTGCAAAATTTTAACATGTATTATTTACAGAAGAATGGAAAAACAAGTTGAAGCTGAGTTGGGAGAAGATCAATTTGGCTTCAGAAGAAATGTAGGAACACGTGAAGCAATCCTGACTTTACGTCTGATCTTAGAGGATCGAATCAAGAAGGACAAGCCCACGTACATGGCATTCGTAGATCTAGAAAAGGCATTCGATTATGTTGATTGGACAAAGCTATTTACGATTCTGAAGATGATTGGGATCAGATACCGAGAACGAAGAATTATCTACAATCTGTACAAAAATCAGTCTGCAGTGAAAAGAAGCAGCAATCCAGAAAGGAGTGAGGCAAGGCTGCAGTTTTTTCCCCCTCCTTTTCAAAGTTTACATATAACAGGCAGTAAAGGAAATCAAAGAGGAATTTGGAAAGGGAATCACAATCCAAGGAGAGGAAATCAAAACCTTGAGATTTGCCGATGATATTGTTATTTTATCTGAGACTGCAGAAGATCTCGAGAAGCTGCTGAATGGTATAGACGAAGTCTTGTGTAAGGAGTACAAGATGAAAATAAGTAAGTCCAAAACAAAAGTAATGGAGTGCAGTCGAACGAAGGCAGGTGATGCAGGAAATATTAGATTAGGAAATGAAGTCTTAAAGGAAGTAGATGAATATTGTTACTTGGGTAGTAAAATAACTAATGATGGCAGAAGTAAGGAGGACATAAAATACAGACTAGCACAAGCAAGGAAGAGCTTTCTTGAGAAAATACATTTTCTCACTTGAAACATTGATAGAGAAATCAGAAATATGTTTCTGAAGACCTTCATCTGGAGCGTGGCATTGTATGGAAATGAAACATGGATGATAACTAGCTCAGAAAGAAAGAGAATAGAAGCTTTTGAAATGTGGTGTTACAGAAGAATGCTGAAGGCGATATGGATAGATCGAATCACGAATGAAGAGATACTGAATTGAATAGGGGAGAGGAGATCGATTTTACTAAATTTGACCAGAGGAAGAGAGAAAATGATAGGACACATCTTAAGATACCCAGGACTTGTTCAGTTGGTTTTTGAAGGAAGTATAGGCAGTAGGAACAGTAGGGGTAGAGCAAGGTATGAATATGACAAGCAGATTAGAGCAGATATAGGATGCAATAGTTCCATAGAAATGAAAACGTTAGCACAGCATAGGGTGGCATAGAAAGCTGCATCAAACCAGTCTGTGAACTGATGACTTAAACAACAACATGAAGGAAAGTAGAACTGGCTGAATCTGCAAAGATGATTCATCTCGATATGTTAAGACTACATGATATTTGGTTAATGGAAGATAATGAGGAAGAGATAGGAGATTATAAAATGTACTTGACAGGTGTTAACACTGCAACCAGTGACTATATTTCCTCCTACTGCTAACCATTTCTAGGAGTTTTGCATGCAGCTTTTCATAGATTCACACAAAAGAAAATAGTTTACTAATAATTAAGTATTACATGTCATTTTATTCAGGAAAATATAGAGAAAAATATAGTAAGAAATCAAACTCACCAATTTAGTTTTTTAAGGGTATGTTGATGAAATATTCCGCACAAAAGGAAAGAAAAGTCTGAATAGTCCATGAAGTTGTAGGAAACACAGAGGTAAAAAACAGCTTTATCACTGTTATATTATATACAAAATGTGCACCATTTCATGCTGATCAAGAATATATACAGTTTTCACTATTCTGAACCGTTCTAAAGATAAGAGAAATAAGAAAGGACTGAATAATATAATACATGCACTTCACTCCAAAAAAACAGACCGCTTAGTTGGCCTCATCCTCGGCATCTTCAGGGTGGCTTCTCTTTCTTCCTGTCTTCATGGGTCTCCAGTAATCTTCTATTTTATGATAGCAGCGTTGATGAACACCACAGTTACATCCTAGGCATGAGAAGTGGCTATGTGATTTTTTCTCTGGAATCAAAGAGACAGGGCACAAGCGCATTTCTTTCCTGGATGGTGTATCAGCTCATGTCGGAATCATCGTTTCCTTCTTTCAGAAGGGCATCACTATGTTCTTTGCCTTTTAAATCTAATACAGTCAGGAATTTCACTGCTTCGTGACAATTCAGTCATTGTAGATGCAAACACCATGGAAACACGCGCTAGGTAACCACAACAAATGTCTGCAATATGTTCTTTTCTCTGCGAGTTTGCCAGTCTTCTCCATGATACTACATTACTTTACAAATGTGTTATAATTATAAACAGACTTTCCTCTTTAAAGTGGTGTATAATATCTGTTTAGTACATTGACAATGAAGGAGCCATCGCAAGATTAGTAAGCGCTGACATAATGCGTCGCGATGGCGACTTTAACGGAAGAACTAAACAGAAATATGTAGGGTTAAAAAGGGAAGGGCAGAATGTGGGGTAGGACTGTTCATCAGGAATACTATTGCATGCAGCATAGTTTCCTTTAGGCATGTAAATGAATGAATGATGACGGTAGCTTTGGCAGTTGGAGGTATTAGGACAAGGATTGTCTCAGTGACATTGTAGTCAGGATGAAGTGCAATTATAGAATATTGTTGATGGATGATTTCAATGCAAAAGTTGGAAATAGAACTTAAGTATACTAAAGGGTGATTGGTGAACGTGGGGGGAGATTTGGAACCTAATAGGAATGGGAAGCGTTTGCTGGACTTCTGTGCTAGTATGGGATTGGCAATTATGAATACATTCTTCAAGCATAAGGCTATTCACCGCTACACATGAGAGGGTAGGGGCACCAGATCCAAAATAGACTATATCTTGACAACTTTGAATTCAGGGAATCTGTTAGGAATGTGCG
Organism: Anabrus simplex; assembly: GCF_040414725.1. Classification (NCBI taxonomy): domain Eukaryota; kingdom Metazoa; phylum Arthropoda; class Insecta; order Orthoptera; family Tettigoniidae; genus Anabrus; species Anabrus simplex. The sequence continues at coordinate 185,968,918 of NC_090266.1, forward strand.
GGTTTTCCGGGGACTTTTCAATGATACAGACCACTATCTAATCTGTAGTGAACTGAGTATCTCTAGACATAGGATAGAGAAATTGAAATCTGTCTGCAGGTGAATAAGGGTAGAAAATGTCCAGGAGGAGGATATTAGACAGAAGTACGTGGATATGATTGGTGAGAAGTTCCAAACAGTGGACAGTAAGCAGGTTCAGGGTATAGAAAGAGAAGGGTGGCATATAGGGATGCTGTAGTAGAAACAGCAAGGGAATGCCTAGGAACAACTGTGTGTCAAGGTGGGAAAAAGGGAACATTTTGGTGGAATGATGAAGTGAGAGCATTTTGTAAATGTAAAAAGAAAGTATATCATAATGGCTCCAAACAAGGACTGGTGCAATAAGGGAAATGTACGCAGATGAAAGAAATAGAATGAAACAAATATTTGTTGAATTCAAGAAGTCGTCATCGGAAGATTTCGTTAATAACCTGGAAAGGCTAGGTCAAACAGCAGGGAAACCTTTCTGGACAGTATAAAGAATCTTAGGAAGGGAGCAAAAAAGCGGAAATGAATAGTGTTTTGGGTAAATCAGGTGAACTTATAACAGATCTCAGGGAATAACTAGACAGGTGGAAAGAATATTTCATTAATCTTCTCAGCGTAAAAGGAAATCTTTCTGGTGACATCGCAAACAGCCAAGCTCATGGGGAGGAAGACAATGATGTTGGTTAATGTGTTCACAGACGCACACAAAATGCTGTCAATTGAGTACACTGTTTTATTTACAAGTTATTTACACATATTCACATGCACTAATAAACTGCCATCATAAACAAAACACTACTACGAAGAATAAGGAGAAGATTGCAACAGTTGCATGTCAACTACCAACCCAACAAAATTCACATACTTGACTTCAAACACTCGGCTATCACGACTTCCACACAACTCTCCTTAAAGCAACTCAACTCTACTCCCAGGACTGCTTCTTATATATACGTTGCCCGGCCAGGCTTCTAGAAGAATATGACACAACATGTTTTCTCGTAAATTTGATAGTCTCCAATAGCCTATTTACAATGTAAGGAAGTTTCTACATAATTCTAGCTGCACATAGCGTTGTTCTGGACTTACTACAGTGTTGCACAATATCGCAGTGGATTATACATCACATATACAGGTATTAATAATTATATACTATTAATTACATGTTCTTACATTAAATAAACTCATATTAATATATATATATACACACACAGCAGATTTTTCATAACAGAATCTCACAAATAATATGATCGTGATTTATACCAAATAAAGTCCGGACATAACTATGTAAATAATAATAGTACTAATACTCATAGATGTAAACAACTTCATAGTCACAACTTACAAGTAATAATAATAATAATAATAATAATAATAATAATAATAATAATAATATAATTATATATATTATTTCCAAGTTATATTCGTCTATTACACTTGCGTCAATATCACCCCTATAACTTGAAACAATTTCAACAGTCTATCACACTCGTCGACTTTGCCTTGGTCGTAGATTGTATCTTCTCTCTTCCTCGATGTTGCTGAATGTGCTCTCCTCCTCTTGACTGGATCGTGCCGTGTCGGGGGTCAGTGTTGCCTCGCTGCCAACCTCTTCCTCGATGATAGTCGATGCATTCTCCTCATGACCAGATTGTGCTGTGTCATTAGTAGCTTGTCATCTAGGTGGACCCGTGGCAGTACCAGGCTTACTCTGTATGCGCAGCTGTTGGGTGACTCGCCGCAACTCCGGTGCGTGGACCTTGAGAGGAGGGTTGGTTTTTAGTAAGTTTACCCCTTGGCCCAGCTGCTTATCCACCTCGATGGGACCAACCCACTTAGGTGCGAGACCTGCGTGAAACCCTCCAATCTTATTACTTACTGGGTAATTAGGTCGCAGTACTTGTTGGCCTGGTAGGAAGATCTAGGTCTCTTCAATATCTTGAGCCTTGGTCTAGGTAAGGAATCTCTTCTCGGCCAAAGCTTGCTTTTCCTTGATGTCCTGGTGCTGCATATGCTGCCACTCTGCTAGGGAACAGCTGCATCATCTTGACCAGAAGGGGGTGGTGGACAAATCTCCCAATCCCCGGTGCCATATAGTTATCGACTGGGGAATAGGCGGTAACACGGTTGATGCGTTGTCGCAGGGCAAAGAGTGACTGCGGTATCTGACAGTCCCACAGTCGATGTTCTTTTCCTGGCTGGTGGACCCGTAGCATCCTTTTTAGCTCATGGTTCTGTTGTTCCGTTGGATTGGCCCTTGGGTTGTAGATAAGGATTGTCTAGTACTCTGCACCCCATTCGGTCATCATTTGCTGCCACTTCCTTGACTTGAAATGACTCCCGTTGTCTGACAATTCATCGTGGATAACCATAGCGGCTGAATACCTCATTTTGTAGAAGACTGGTGATGCGTCCCGCTGTGGCTTCTGGTATCGGAAAGGCCTCAATCCATCTAGTGCAGTCGGTGATTTCTAGGAGTCCTATTTTACCCCTTTGTGTTCTAGGGTAAAGACCCATCAAGTCCAGGGCTATGACCTCCGGAGAGGTCCAATAGACTGATATGTCTCTTCACCTCCTGGATGTCCGTCTTCAGTGCTGTCGTGGAACTTCTCAAGGATGTCCAATGTGTGCTGTCTAAGGATCACCATTATTGCAGGCGTGTCAGAGAGGTGCAATCTGTACATGAAGAGTCCTCCATCAACCAGGAAGTTCTTGTAGCACATCTTGAATTCCCTCGGGACGAGTCGGCTATTGGTGTTTTGTCTCCTAATCCACTGCGTCACGGTCCTACAGAGCTTGTCTTGTTCTTGCCATTGCTTAATTACTTCCAGATCAAGTTCCTTCTTGATGGTGATAAGGGCAGGTTCATTGGGTTCGCTCTGGTGATTTTGTGGAAACTCCCTCTCGACAATGGTGCTCCTAATTTCAGGTTCCATCGCCAAGTGCCTAGGTAAACTGTCTGCTCTTATGTTCGTTGGTCCTAGGACATGACGCACATCAAAGTCAAATTCTGCGATTAACAGAGCCTATTGCATCAATTTAGATTTTGAGCCAGAGACAGAATTCAACCATTTGAAAGCTGCATTATCGCTGTAGAGTTGGAACTTCCTTCCCACCAAGTAGCCTCTGAATTTGCCTATGGCCCACACCATGGCTAAGGCTTCTTTCTCGGCAGTGCAGTAGCATTGCTCGGTGGGAGATAGCTTTCCGCTGGCATACTCGCCGATGTCCCTTCTGCCATCACTCGTCTCCTGGAATAACACTGCTCCTAGCCTGGAGTCGCTGGCATCCGTCTGCAGGCACATCTTCCGTTGATTGTTGGAATGAGCTAGACCGGGAGCGTTGCATATCGCAGCCTTAATGCCTTGGAATGCTGCCTCTTCCATACTGGTCCACCGGAATGAGCGGTTGTTATGGAGTAGATCAGTGAGTGGTATTACCTTCCCTTGAAAGTGTGGCACGAAGCTGATATATCATCCACACAAGCCAAGGAACTGATGTACTTGTCGCTTGGTCCGCGGGTGTTCAGCTTCTTTGATAGCTTGATTCTTCTCCAGTTACCTTTCTAAGCCTTCAGATGTTAGGACATGGCCAAGATATTCTACACGCAACTGGGCGAAGTGACACTTCTCCAGTTGTCAGGTCAGTCCATGAATTTTCAGTTGTTCCAGCACTTTCTTCAGGTGTACAAGTTGTTATTGAAAATTCTTGCTGTGCATTAAGATGTCATCGAAATACACTTGGCAGAAATCTCCAACATACCCTGACAATACCTTACCCATCAGTCGCACGAAGGTTGCAGGAGCATTCTTCAGTCCAAAAGGCATTACTGTAAACTGGTACAATCCTCTCGGTGTCATGAAGGCGGTCACTGGTAAGAAACTTTCCTTGACCTCCACTTGCCAGTATCCGGAGTTGAGATCCAGCGTGCTGAATATCCTAGACCCACTTCTTTCAGTGAGTCTTTCAGGTCAGGCATGCGGTAGGCATGCGGTATGTATTGCTAACGGTCTTCTCCTTCTGCTTGCGAAATGGCTGTGGAAGTAAGGAGAAATTGAAGGAACTTACTAGAAAATTGAATCTAGCAAAGAAGGCAGCTAAGGATAACATGATGGCAAGCATAATTGGCAGTCATACGAATTTTAGTGAAAAATGGAAGGGTATGTATAGGTATTTTAAGGCAGAAACAGGTTCCAAGAAGGACATTCCAGGAATAATTAATGAACAAGGGGAGTGTGTATGTGAGGATCTTCAAAGGGCAGAAGTATTCAGTCAGCAGTATGTAAAGATTGTTGGTTACAAGGATAATGTCGAGATAGAGGAGGAGACTAAGGCCAAAGAAGTAATAAAATGTACATATGATAACAATGACATTTACAATAAGATATAAAAGTTGAAAATTAGAAAAGCGGCTGGAATTGATAAGATTTCTGGGGATATACTAAAGACAATGGGTTGGGATATAGTACCATATCTGAAGTACTTATTTGATTATTGTTTGGTTGGAGGAGCTATACCAGATGAATGGAGAGTTGCTATAGTAGCCCCTGTGTATAAAGGAAAGGGTGATAGACATAAAGCTGAAAATTACAAGCCAGTAAGTTTGAAATGCATTGTATGTAAGCTTTGGGAAGGTATTCTTTCTGATTATATTAGACATGTTTGTGAAATTAATAACTGGTTCGATAGAAGGCAATTCAGTTTTAGGAAAGGTTATTCCACTGAAGCTCAACTTGTAGGATTCCAGCAAGATATAGCAGATATCTTGGATTCTGGAGGTCAAATGGACTGTATTGCGATTGACCTGTCTAAAGCATTTTATAGGGTGGATCATGGGAGACTACTGGCAAAAATGAGTGCAATTGGACTAGACAAAAGAGTGACTGAATGGGTTGCTATATTTCTAGCAGAGAATTAGAGTAGGTGAAGCTTTATCTGACCCTGTAATAATTAAGAGGGGAATTCCTCAAAGCAGTATTATCGGACCTTTATGTTTTCTTATATATGTAAATGATATGAGTAAAGGAGTGGAATCGGAGGTAAGGCCTTTTGCAGATGATGTTATTCTCTATAGAGTGATAAATAAGTTACAAGATTGTGAGCAACTGCAGCGTGACCTCGAAAATGTTGTGAGATGGACAGCAGGCAATGGTGCGTTGATAAACGGTGTTAAAAGTCAGGTTGTGAGTTTCACAAATAGGAAAAGTCCTCTCAGTTTTAATTACTGCGTTGATGGGGTGAAAGTTCCTTTTGGGGATCATTGTAAGTATCTAAGTGTTAATATAAGGAAAGATCTTAATTGGGATAATCACATAAATGGGATTGTAAATAAAGGATACAGGTCTCTGCACATGGTTATGAGGGTGTTTAGGGGTTGTAGTAAGGATGTAAAGGAGAGTGCATATAAGTCTCTGGTAAGACCCCAACTAGAGTATGGTTCCAGTGTATGGGACCCTCACCAGGATTACCTAATTCAAGAACTGGAAAAAATCCAAAGAAAAGCAGCTCGATTTGTTCTGGGTGATTTCCGACAAAAGAGTAGCGTTACAAAAATGTTGCAATGTTTTTGGGTTGGGAAGAATTGAGAGAAAGAAGAAGAGCTGCTCGACTAAGTGGTATGTTGAAATAATAACATTAAGTTATTTATTAGACCACCTAATCAATACAAAATCGTCTTGGATGATTTACATAAATTTGTTAGCTAATAGTGGGACATGTTTCGCCTTCTCTGAAGGCATCATCAGCCATAGTCTTAACCTTAAATTAAAAATAAGCGTCTAAATAACATGTAGTGATGAAATGAATTTTAAAATCTTGAAGAGATTTGAAGTAAAATAACATTAAAAATAACAATGATGGTTTGAAAATACAATGTGATGAGATACAATAGTGGAAGTATTAACAAAATTAACCTTAGAAGGCTGCTAAAATAAGTACAATGGAATAAAACAACAGATTGTTATACAACAAGTAGTAAGATTGCATAAAAGTAAAGTTGATAGTAATGGCGGTTATAATTAGACGATGGCGAAAAATCTTATGTAATCAAAGTAAAGAGGAGAGAGTAAAAGTCAAAGTTAGTCGAGAGATCCGAAGTTCATTATGATCTTGAAGATAAAGGATGAAAGTCAGATGCATATGGTGAAGTTGTAGAACACGTTGAGGATATGAAGTTGGTGAATAGAAGTTGAAGAACAGTTTCAAATAGGATCACTATGGACCATCTCAAAATTTGAAGTGATGTTCAAATGTTGTAAATTGTGAGTTTGTAGATATTCTAGTTGAAAAAGCATATACAAGTGGAATTACTTGACGGTGACAAAGATAGCTTGTAATATTATGAGTAAGAAGTATTTGCAACAGTAGACTTCTTGAGCAAGAAGTCTACTGTTGCAAATACTTCTTACTCATAATATTACAAGCTATCTTTGTCACCGTCAAGTAATTCCACTTGTATATGCTTTTTCAACTAGAATATCTACAAACTCACAATTTACAACATTTGAACATCACTTCAAATTTTGAGATGGTCCATAGTGATCCTATTTGAAACTGTTCTTCAACTTCTATTCACCAACTTCATATCCTCAACGTGTTCTACAACTTCACCATATGCATCTGACTTTCATCCTTTATCTTCAAGATCATAATGAACTTCGGATCTCTCGACTAACTTTGACTTTTACTCTCTCCTCTTTACTTTGATTACATAAGATTTTTCGCCATCGTCTAATTATAACCGCCATTACTATCAACTTTACTTTTATGCAATCTTACTACTTGTTGTATAACAATCTGTTGTTTTATTCCATTGCACTTATTTTAGCAGCCTTCTAAGGTTAATTTTGTTAATACTTCCACTATTGTATCTCATCACATTGTATTTTCAAACCATCATTGTTATTTTTAATGTTATTTTACTTCAAATCTCTTCAAGATTTTAAAATTCATTTCATCACTACATGTTATTTAGACGCTTATTTTTAATTTAAGGTTAAGACTATGGCTGATGATGCCTTCAGAGAAGGCGAAACATGTCCCACTATTAGCTAACAAATTTATGTAAATCATCCAAGACGATTTTGTATTGATTAGGTGGTCTAATAAATAACTTAATGTTATTATTTCAATCTACATCATCAATACGGACCAAAAATGATATTTATTACATGTAAGTGGTATGTTCCGAGCTGTCAGCGGAGAGATGGCGTGGAATGACATTAGTAGACGAATAAGTTTGAATGGCGTTTATAAAAGTAGGAAAGATCACAATATGAAGATAAAGTTGGAATTCAAGAGGACAAACTGGGGTAAATATTCATTTATAGGAAGGGGAGTTAGGGATTGGAATAACTTACCAAGGGAGATGTTCAATAAATTTCCAATTTCTTTGAAATCATTTAGGGAAAGGCTAGGAAAGCAACAGATAGGGAATCTGCCACCTGGGCGACTGCCCTAAATGCAGATCAGTATTGATTGATTGATTGATTGATTGATTGATTGATTGATTGATTGATTGATTGATTGATTGATTGATTGATTGAAAGTCCACACACAGTCGATACTCCCCATTCTTCTTTATCGGTAGGACAATAGGCAAAGCTCAACAGGATGTAGAGGGTTGGATGAGATCTTACCTTTCCATCTCTTGGATCTTCTGAATGACAAATTTGCACTTATCCTGGTTGATGAGGTATGGGTGTTGCTTGATGGGTGAGGAAGTGCTGCATTCACTGTTATGCATTACAGTGGTAGTCCAGCCTATTTTATTGGGGATGATTTCCGGAAAGTCCTATAAGGCGCGTCTCAGCTCCTCTTCTTCACTTGGTTGAAGATGCGTTGACTGGGTATCTCCCAGGTCAACGTCAATTTCTGCATCCTTGCGAGTCTGGAAATTTCCATTGTGCCAGGTGACCCTCAGATGTCTGTCATTTCCCAAAAAGACTTCATGAGCTGCATAGTCTAGTATCACCTTGTATTCTACCAGAAAGTCATCATCTTATATGATGTCAGGTATTAGGTTCTGAATCACTGCAACGTCAGTTACAATAGGCAGGTCCATGCATTTAGCAGTTCGGTTAGTCGGTCCTTGTTTGGAATAGGTTACCCCGTCTGCTGCTTCCATAACCTTTCTGAGATGGTGAGACTTCATAGGGGGTAGTAATCAGGCAACAGTCCCATTTACAAATGGGTGGCTTGCTTGGCTGCCTTTGGTTGTGGTACCATACACAACCATTAACCCGACTCAAGGGAGATAGGGCCACCTTCCCTATGCTCCACTTGAGTAACTCCTGCCTGGCGCATCCACGTTGCGGGTGTGGGCATCCTCTACTAAAAGGATGGCTAAGTTCAGGTGGGGACCCAGTCCCGCAGGGTATAACGCGGAATCCATGCCCAGGGTTGCGGGTGAGGACCTTAATGGCGGATCCAGCGGAGAAGGAGACCTTCGGAATGGTGGAAAAGGTGGATGAGGCAACCCATCCTCACTGGGGTTAATTATTTGAGGACGTAAGACGGGGCAGACGGGACTCCTTAGTCGTGGTGAAGACAACCTGTCTAGGTGTAGGATGCTCCAAAATCAATGTCCCCAGCCAGTGGATAGGGTTGAGCGTGGGGTTAACGGCCTCACCTTGTAAAAAAAGCATCGTTCAGAAGACTTCTACGAGAAAACCGGACGGAAATCAAAGATGACAAAAGCTTAGGAAAAGGACACGAGTAAGGAAAGCGGATATAAACATGGCGACATGGAATGTAAGAACAATGTTGAAACCGGGAAAAATGCAAGAAATAGTAAATGAAACAAAAAGATTTGGATACGACTTAGTAGCGATTCAGGAAATAAGATGGAAAGGGCAAGGATGTATTGAAAAGGAAGATTATTACCTCTATTACAGTGGGCCGGAAGAAAGAACAGGACAGTTCTGTACGGGATGTATAGTACATGGGAAATTGAATAAGAGTGTAATAGGATTTGAACCCATCTCAGATAGAATATGTAAGCTTTGGATTAAGGGGAAGTTTAGGAACATAACTGTTATATCAGCACATGCACCAATTGAAGATGCGGATGAGGAAAGGAAGGAACAATTTTATGATGAGTTAGTACAAACCGTTGAAGAGGGATCAAGATATGACATGATTATTATTTTAGGAGATTTCAATGCCAAAGTGGGAATGGAAGAGTGTATGAGACCAATAGCAGGGAAATATACACTACATGAAGAATCAAATGAGAATGGTTTTCACTTGGGACAGTTTGCAACTACGAGTGGTCTTATAATTAAAAGCACGTGCTTTGATCATAAGAAAATACATAAAGGAACGTGGAAGATGCCAGGAAGCACAGTGGTAAATCAAATAGATCATGTACTAGTGACTACGAGGCATGCAGCATCCATTATTGACGTAAGGACATGCAGAGGGCCAAACTGTGATTCTGATCATTATTTAGTAAAAGCAATAGTGAGACAAAAATTGGCAACAGAACAGAGGAGACAACCTACAGAAAGAAGGAAATGGAATTTGGAAAAACTACAACAACCAGAAGAAAGACAAGAATTCCAGTCAAAAATGAATAATACTTTACAGACTATTGGACAAGTATCTGGAATAGAGGAAAGGTGGGCAAAATTTCAAAGGTGTATACAAAATGAGGCACAAGAAACACTGGGTATAGCTAAAAAGAAAAGAAATATTTGGTTTGATATGGAGTGTGAGGAAGTGATTGGAAGGAAGAATGCAGCAAGAGCAAAAATGTTACAGAGAGATACAAGGTCAAATAGGGAAAAGTATGAGAAATGCAGATGTGAAGCTAATAACATCTGTAAGAAGAAGAAAAGAGAGATGATTAAGAAGAAACTAGAGAGTATAGAGACACAAAGGTTACAGAAGAGGACAAAGGAATTCTATAATGAAAATAATTATTTCAGGAAGGAGTATAAGCCAAATTGAATGGCTGTAAGAATAAAGCAGGCAAGCTATTACAGAATGAAGACGAAATAAGTGAAAGATGGACCGAATACTTCCGACAGCTCCTTAACAAGGAAAGAGAAGAGGTGGAAGAAAGTGAAAGGCATATGGAGCAGAGTGGGCCAGAACAATGGATAAATGCCCCCACATTGAAAGATGTAGAAAATGCTATTACAAAATTAAATAACCATAAAGTAGCAGGAGAAGATGGAATAGATAGATAAATAGATAGATAGATAGATAGATAGATAGATAAATGTCTTTATTGGCGTAGTTAAGGCCATTAGGCCTTCTCTTACACTAAACCAATTTGTACATAGAATCAAAGTTAACACTACCGTAATTAATACTAAGTATAGCACAGTTAAAGACAATCTAAATATTTTATAACAGAAATAAAATTCCACCCCAGTGAGATAAACATACTTACAACAATAATAATAGGCCTAATAATAATAATAATAATAATAATAATAATAATAATAATAACAGCAATAATAATAATAATAATAAGAATAATAATAATAATAATAATAATAATAATAATAATAATAATAATAATAATAATAACAACAACAGCAATAATAATAATAATAATAATAATAATAATAATAGCTAGTAGTAATAATGTACTAACACCATCAGTAAAGGACTAGAAATGCACAGTTCATTCGTATCCTGCTGTACCTCTTAACGCTCTTTTAAATGACCTGGTAGTTGGTATTCCTCTGACATCATCCGGTAAGCGATTCCATTCTCGGGCGGCAAACACAAAAAATGAGTTATTATATGTTGCAGTTCGATGGTGAGGAATGACGAGCAGGTTTGATGTTTGAGCCCGTGTACCTCTGTTATGCACATTTGAGAAATAATGGAAATGCGAAGAAAGGTAAGTTGGGGAAGATGTAGTAAGGACTCGGTGGAGGAGAGACAGAGTATGATGATTACGACGAACGTGGAGTCGCGACCACTCTAGTTCTAGGAAAGATGATGACACGTGGTCATATTTTCTTAGATTGCATATATACCTCACACATGCGTTTTGAGTGCGTTGTAACCTTAGGGACAGCAGTGGCCTCACATCATTGAAAACAACATCGCAATAGTCGAAATGTGGCATTACAAGAGCCTCGATTAATTTCTGCTTAAGTTTTATCGGAAATATGTATTTATATTTATATAAAGAATGAAGAGCAGAGAAAACCTTCTGGCAGATATGTGAGATATGTCCAGACCAAGTCATGCGTTCGTCCATGATAACGCCGAGGTTCTTCACTTGTGGTACAAAAGGAATTGCAACATTCTGAAGGATTACTCTCGGCAATGGACGTTTATTGATACTTGCCATTTGATTTTGGTGGCCAAGAAGGATTACTTGTGACTTTGTAGGGTTCAATTGCAGGCCGTGGGCAGCAGACCATTCACTAACAGTCTGTAAGTCAATGCTTAGTAAGTCTGTATTTTCCTGAAGGTCTTGTGCTGTAGAGTCTGTGTAGAGTTGAAGGTCGTCAGCGTACATGTGGTATTTGCAATGTCTTAAATTCGATGATATGTCATTCACAAAGAGTGCGCAAAGAAGTGGTCCAAGTACAGAGCCTTGAGGGACTCCTCTATTCACGTGACGCCATGATGAAACAATTCCATTATTACCTTTCACACATTGTTGACGTCCGTAAAGATAGGAATGCATCCAAGCAATCGTACTTTGAGAAAAATGTAGAGCCTTCAGTTTTACAAGTAATATGTCAATGTCTACGCTGTCAAAAGCTTTACTGTAATCTAGTAGTACTAGAACTGTGACTCGTCCTCTGTCTATTTCCTGTCGAACGTCCTCAGTCACTTTGAGTAAGGCTGTAGTTGTACTATGTCCTTGTCGGAAACCGGACTGGAAAGGATTAAGGAGATTGTGCGTTTGAAGGTACTCTGACATTTGTTTATGGACTATATATTCTAAGATTTTAGATAAAGCTGATAAAATACATATTGGACGATAGTCTCCCTCGTTCGAAGGCGTTTGACTTTTCGGAAGAGGTAGCACAATAGCCTTCTTCCAGAGAGTTGGATAGGTGTAGTATAGAAGAGAGAAATTGATTATATGGGTTAAAGTTGGTAATATAAAATCAAGAATTAGTTTCACCATGTCAGTCCCAGTGTCATCAATTCCTTTCGCTTTTGTGCTTATCTTAAGGACTGCTTTACTGACTTGGAGGGGTGTCACGTGACTGAAATAGAATTTATCTCTGTCGGGGGTGGGGTGTACATCGTAATGGTTCATAAGTTTCTGTTTGTCGACAGGTCGTACTGCGGAGGAACTAGCAATAGAGTACTCGTTAAGAGCCTCGAGAGGTACTGTAATTTCGTCTTTGTTTTTGTTCTTCGTAAGTCCAAGGTTATTAATAGATTTCCACAATGTCGTCGCTGTTCTACCGTTAGGCGTAATTAAACTGTAAGCGTGCCGCAGTTTAGCATTCCGTATTTGTTGTGTTGTCTTGTTTCGTAACTTCCTATATTCGTCAAAATTTTGTACAGTAGGGTCATTTTTGTATTGTCTGTGGGCGCAGTCTCTTTGTTTCATTAGTTGTCTAATTTTGTCATTTAACCACGGAGAGGGTTCTTTAGATATTCTCGCTCGCCGCTTTGGGGCATGCTTGTCAAATAATTCCGTTACTTTGCTGTTAAAGAAAGTGACTTTGTCGTCTAGTTTGTTATATGTCGTTATGTTATGCCAGGGTATGTTGCTTGCGTCCTGGAAGAGTCTATCTTTATTTATATTTTTCAATGGTCGATAGGTAATAAATTTCTGGGAGCGTTTCAGTGGCCGGAGGTCATACGAGATGTATATTGCGTCATGTGCAGAAATACCAGGTACAGAGGTTTGACCAACATTGACAACTCTGTCTGAATTGCTGGTAACTATAAGATCTAACAGAGTGTGCGAATGAGATGTGTGGTGAGTTGGAGAGAGAGGCAAGATGTCCATATTATAGGATTGAAACAATGTTTTAAGTCGCGTGGTTTCGGGAGAAGTTACGCCAATTATGTCCGTATTAAAATCTCCCATAATTATTGTGTGGGGGTAGTCTGGCAGCAGTTCAGTTAAGTCAGCTTCAAAGTCTTCTAAGTGGCCTATATTCGGAGGTTTGTAAACTACTCCTACAAATGCTTTAATCCCGTTTGCTGTTATTTCTATGAACATGTATTCTGGTTTTCTCTCATACCTGCCTGGTGAATGACCTAACATTTTGGGTTTGAGGCTGGTTAAGAAATAGCCACATACCCCTCCACCTCGCTTGTGTGTGCGGTCATTTCTCAGAAGCGAGTAGCCTTCAAGTTGACACAAAGAAGACGGGCTCTTATTTGTCAACCATGACTCAGACACTAGTAGGACATGGAAAACAACTGGGGTGAATATTTCTGTAAGCTCATCCATTCGATTGGCAGCTAATAAGCTTTGGCCGTTTATATGACAGACGTGAAGGGCTCTAGGATGTTGCGAGACGAAGTTCTTAAGAATGTTAGCGGTACTTTGGTCAGGGTTGGAACTAGAGGGTGGGGGGAGCGGGGACAGCGGAAGGAAAGGAGAGGGTACATGGCCTGGTGGCTGCTGAGATAAACAGGTGACGTCAGAGGAATGTCCATTGTGACTCGTGACAGTAACCAACTTGGTAGAATGTAAATCACCAAAATAGACAAATAAACACTAGGGGCTAGGAGAAAATTATCGTTAACTGAAGTACAAGGGTGCAGGTAATGAATTAACTGTGCATAAAATTACCTAATATTTTTAAAGGACAACTAAACTAGGGGTGTCTTGTCTTAAATTAATGAAGTATATATTACTGCTAAAGTATTGAAACTATTTAAAAATATTACATTAATACTAATCATAAAAAATAAGAACGCAAATACACGTATTTGGTTAAATTCAAAAGTTAATTAAAATTAAAAATGAAGTGTTACGAATAGGAAATGTATATACAAATATGGTAATACTGAAATTTCAAAGTTACAGTTCAGAATAGTGGGCAACGGAGTTTCATAACTATGGAAAATAATGTTATCTTAATATTTACAATGTGATGTGTTCCATCCGTGTTGCTCGGATTTTGCTGCCGTCTGGTTTCCGAATGATGACCGTGCAGTCTTTGGTCCACACGTTACGCAGTCCGTGGAGCTCCACTGCTGCACGAAGGATGCTCAGCCGGCAGGTCGTCAGATCTTCCTGGATGGTGACCCCACTCCCTTTAAGCTTCCTCTTATTATGAAACAGTCTGCTGTGATATCTGTATGACACAAATTTAACTATTATTGGGCGAGGTTTATGCCCCGCCTTCAGACCAACACGGTGGCTGCGCAAAATATCGGCTAACTGAATGTCAGCTCGTATTTTTCGTGCAACATCCAGTACAAGATGGTCAGTGTCTTCCCCTTCAGTCTCAGGCACACCAAACACTCGCAGATTGTCTCTCCTCTGATACTGCTCGAGGTCATCAGTCCGAGAGATAATTTCTTCTTTAGACGATGTCCTTAGCTCCTCCAAGCTTTGCCTCAATTGTTCAATTTCACTGTCCTTTAAACTGAGTTGTTTTCTAAGTTCCTCATTCAAAGTCTTGAACTCGGACAGTGCCTCCTCCACTCTATTTAAAATTTTAGTTTCTATGCTGGCTGCAATCGCATCGGCTAGGACCTTCGCTACGTCCGGCTCCTGGAGTACGCGCCGAATGGTGTCCTCCACGCTAGGGTTGGCAGCACTTCCTCTGGGCTTGGATGCAGGCATGATGCTACTTCACAAAGCAATCAATAATTTAAAGATAATTATGAAACCGTAGCTTTTTCGTATGTGGTACTTAGCTATCAGTTAAACACGCTTTACACACGGAACACAAGCACAGTTTCAATGCACACTTCACTGTTTTACCCCTCCTATTTTTACTTTCTCCAGGATGCTACAAGAGGTACATGAACTGATTATTAAGATTTGGGAGGAAGAACGGATACCTGATGAGTGGAATACAGGAGTAATTTTCCCAATATATAAGAAGGGAAATAAATACGAATGCACTAATTATAAGGGAATTACATTACTGAATATCATCTATAAAGTATTTTCAAATATACTATTACGATATCTGATTCCATATGCTGAAAAGAGATTGGATGAAGTACAGTGTGGGTTCAGGCAAAATAGGAGCATATTGGATCAAATATTCGTGGTATGTCAAACGATGGAAAAATGCTATGAGCATAATATAGATCTACATATTTCATTTGTAGATTTTAGACAAGCATTTGACAGTATATACAAGGATAAGCTATATGAATATATG
Source organism: Anabrus simplex (assembly GCF_040414725.1). Lineage (NCBI taxonomy): Eukaryota > Metazoa > Arthropoda > Insecta > Orthoptera > Tettigoniidae > Anabrus > Anabrus simplex. The sequence goes on from NC_090266.1 coordinate 185,984,241, forward strand.
GAGACGATAGGAATACCACAGAAACTGATTGGGATGATCAGAATCACTTTAGGAGAAGTAAGGGCAAAGGTGATGGTGGATGGAAGAATAGGAAATGAGTTTGCTCTTAATACAGGAGTCAGACAAGGTGATACACTCTCAGCTACTTTGTTTAACCTGGCAAATAACCAAGTCCTTGAAAAAATAATGGATACCAGAAATATTGTATATAAATCTAAACAAATTTGTGCGTATGCAGATGATGTAGTCCAGGAATGATAGATATTTGAAGGAAATGTTTCTTGAAATGGAGGAAGCAGGAAAACGGATGGGATTGAGGTGAATGACAGTAAATCTAAGTATATGCATGTGACTGTTATAGAGGGCAGAAGAAGTCAAGATAATCTGACAATAAATGGGCATAATTTTGAGAATGTACGAAGTTTTGAGTATTTGGGAACCATGTTGACAAACAATAATAGAATAAGTGAGGAGATACATCGTAGAATAATAGCTGGAAACAGGGCCTATTATTCAAATCTTACATTATTTAAATCTCGTCTATTGTCTAAACCTACAAAATTCAAAATATATAAGACCCTTATTAGACCTGTAATGACATATGGCTCAGAAGCCTGTAACCTTTTAGTTGATGATACAAATAAATTAAGAATATTTGAAAGAAAGATTATTAGACGAATATATGGCCCAATTCAAGACCAAAATGGTTGGAGGATAAGGACAAATGCTGAAAAACAGAACATATTAGACCAGGAGGATATAGTTAGATTTATTAAGGCACAGAGACTGCGATGACTTGGCCATGTGGAAAGAATGGAGGAAGATCGAATGCCAAGAAAAGTAGTTAAATCCCGAGTAGATAAAAGACGGCGACAAGGAAGGCCCCGTAATAGATGGAGCGATGAAGTTGAAGCCGATGTGAGGGCAATGAACATCCGCCCATGGAGAGCAGCCGCTCAGGATCGAAGTGGATGGCGGACTATCTTAGAAGAGACCATGGCTCACACAGGGCTGTAGCACCGGGTAAGTAAGTAAGTAAGGCTTGCTTGACTGTCGAGTATGGCTGAAAAGTTCTCATTGCCTATCCTCAAGATGATAGCTGAGTGAGGTTGGCCTGTTCTGCTCACAGTCTGACCAATCCCTCTTGTGCTTTTCCAGGGCTGCTTGTCTGTGAGGTCTTGAGGTGCATTCCTGTTCCCGGTCCCATCCCTCCTCAATCCAGAATGGGCCAGACCTAGTTTTCCGACGTCAGGATTGGGCACTTGTTCTTAAGGTATCCCGTTTTTCCACACTAGTACACTTCCTAACTGAGCTGGTCTTTTCCGTAGCTTTGCTCTTGTATTTTTCTTCCAACTGGGTGATGATTCTATTCAGATCATCAAAGGATTCTCGGTTGTGACACTTTCACTAGAGGTCGAACCTTATCGTGGAGTAGCTCTGTGATGTCTGGTAAGATCTCGTTCTCGCTCTCTTCCGGGTGCAGCCCCTTGAAGAGCTGGTACTTCTGGAGGATGAACGCGCTAGCTCTCATATAGGTGCGTTGTGCTTCAGTCAGTAGCTTGCTTTTCACAGAGCTCTTCACCCTTTCGGAATTAAACCTAGCAAGGAATTCCCTCTTAAAGTCTGTCCAGTTTAAATTTAAGCCCTTCAAGTTATTCCACCAAGTAGCGGCTTGCCCCTGTAACCACTGTGTGATGAGTTGAACGAAGATGTCCTCCAGTAGATTAGTCCTTCCTAGTAGACCGATTTCTCGATGAAGCTAGTTGGTTGCAAGTGACAACTCTCATGTTGATCCGTATTGAAACTGACTATAAGCAAAATTATCACAAAAATAATTTTTATCACCACCTATTCAATACATGCCACGTGTTACATGGTTGAAATTTACATAATACTACATAAAGTTCTCAGGGACATGTTTTGCGCCTTCTTAAGAGCATCATCATAATTTTAGAGGTCTTTAATATGTAAAGGAACTTTCATTGTAAACCATTTATGGATAAACAAGGTTTCAGACATTTGACCTTAAGGTTGCCTACAGGCTGGTGATGCCCTTAAGAAGGGGCAAAACATGTCCTTGAGAAGTTTATATAGTATTATGTAAATTTCAACCACGTAACACGTGGCATGTATTGAATAGGTGGTGATAATAAATAAATTATTTTTATGATAATTTTGCTTGAAGCTAGTCGGGTTCTCTTCCAGTTGTCCGTGGAATTACAGATGGCTCTCTATAATCACCTTCGGATCTAGGTGTCCTGTGTTGCCGGTTAGGTTTGAGGGGGTTGAAGGTGTAGTGATAGGTCCTGTTCAAGTTAATCTATCTTCTACCGCGTGAAGGATGCTCTTCCTCATATCCTGCATATCACACTTGATGGTCAAATTCTGGTTTTCTAACCTTCCGTCAACAGCAGAAATATGGCTTTAAAAATTTCCTCCACGGTAGATATTCTCCACTCATCCTGTTGTTTTATGCCAGAAATCAGGGTTTTCACCTTCTCCTTGAGGTTTGAGATGTCCCCTTCCAGCGGGCTTATTGTACTATCTATCTTCTCAACCTGTCCCAGTTTTGACTTATAGTCCGATATCTGTTGTGTTAATTGATTGGTGATCTCACTAATTTGGGATGAAATGTTATCATCTATGGTTGAAATTTTCGAACCGAGCTCGATAGCTGCAGTCGCTTAAGTCCGGCCTGTATCCGGTATTCGTGAGATAGTGGTAGTGGGTTCGAACCCCACTGTCGGCAGCCCTGAAGATGGTTTAACATGATTTCCCATTTTCACACCAGGCAAATGGCGGGGCTGTACCCTAATTAAGGCCATGGCTGCTTCCTTCCCATTCCTAGCCCTTTCCTCTCCCATCGTCATCATAAGACCTGTCTGTGTCGGTGCGATGTAAAGCAACTTGCAAAAAAAAAAAAAAAAAAAAATTTATTCTAGGCCATGTTCTACTTTGTAAACCTGCTTGTACACTTGTGATATTTGTCCGGTTAAAACTGAATTAACTCGAAAAATTTTGTCTCAAAATTTTGTCTGAAAGTTTGTCATTCTATTCCGTTAAGGTGGAATTAACTTGTGAATCAACGTCTGAGAATTTGTCATTGAGTGCCTGCATTATGCTTATTAAGTTTGAACACATTTTGTTAATATGTACCTCCTCTTCCGATGCTGAGTCCGATGTTTCGTCCACCTCGATAAAAAACTTTTCGGGATCTTCGCCTTTTCCGATGAGATCTTCTCGTAACCGCATCTTCAGTTATTTCTCCTTGCCGTTTGTCAGAAGATTTCACCTTGCGAGTTCATCTTTAAGTTGTTGTGCAGACATATTTTCTAGTAAAACTTGCATTATGTTCTAATTCGCACTTACACTCGTATTCACTCGAAAATTATTCTTTAGTCCTGTGATGGTCGTCAGCTTATGTATTCACAAAGATGCACACAAAATGCTGTCAGTTGTGTACACTGTTTTATTTACAATTTATTTACACATATCCACACACACTAATAAACTGCCATCATAAACAACACACTACTACAAAGAATAAGAAGAAGATTGAAATAGTTGCATGTCGACTACCAACCCAACAAAATTCACATATTTGACTTCAAACACCCAGCTAACACGACTTCCGCATAAGTCTCATTAAAAACAACTCAACTCTACTCCCAAGACTGCCTCTTTATATATTTGCCTGGCCAGGCTTCTAGAAGAATATGACACAACATGTTTTCTCGTAAATTTGAGAGTCTCCAATAGCCTATTTACAATGTAAGGAAGTTTCTACATAATTCTAGTCGCACATAGCATTGTTCTGGACTTATTACAGTGTGTTGCACAATATCACAGTGGATTATACATCATATGTAGAGGTAATACTAAATCATATAATATAAATTACATGTTCTTACATGAAATAAACTTTTATTAATGTATATACACCAGATGTTTTATGACATAACCTCACAAGTAATACGTTCGTAATTTATACCAAGTAAAGTCTGAACATAACTACGCGAATAATAGATGTAAACATCTTCATAGCCACACCTCACAAGCCATAATAATAATAATAATAATAATAATAATAATAATAATAATAATAATAATAATAATAATAATAATAAATATTCGCATTATTTACCCATGAGTTAAAGGATAACAAAGACATTTACAATAAGATACAAAAGTTGAAAACTAGAAAAGCGGCTGGAATTGATAAGATTTCTGGGGATATACTAAAGACAATGGGTTGGGATATAGTACCATATCTGAAGTACTTATTTGATTATTGTTTGGTTGAAGGAACTATACTAAATGAATAGAGAGTTGCTATTGTATCCCCTGTGTATAAAGGAAATGGTGATAGACATAAAGCTGAAAATTACAGGCCAGTAAGTTTGACATGCATTGCATGTAAGCTTTGGGAAGGCATTCTTTCTGATTATATTAGACATGTTTGCAAAATTAATAACTGGTTTGATAGAAGGCAGTTCAGTTTTAGGAAAGGTTATTCCACTGAAGCTCAACTTGTAGGATTCCAGCAAGATATAGCACATATCGTGGATTCAGGAGGTCAAATGGACTGTATCGCGATTGACCTGTCTAAAGCATTTGATAGGGTGGATCATGGGAGACTACTGGCCAAAATGAGCACAATTGGACTAGTCAAAAGAGTGACTGAATGGGTTGCTATATTTCCAGAAAATAGATCTCAGAGAATTAGAGTAGGTGAAGCTTTATCTGACCCTGTAATAATTAAGAGGGGGATTCCTCTAGGCAATATTTTTGGACCTTTATATTTTCTTATATATATAAATGATTTATGTAAAGGAGTGGAATCAGAGGTAAGGCTTTTTGCGGATGATGTTATTCTCTATAGAGTAATAAATAAGTTACACGATTGTGAGCAACTGCAAAATGACCTCGATAATGTTGTGAGATGGACAGTAGGCAATGGAATGATGATGAACGGCGTTTCACAAATAGGAAAATTTTGGGTAAGCATGGCATCGGAAACAGGAATGATAATGGTGTGATTCGTTGAAGTTTATGAAATATACCACAGGTAGTGGTATAGTCTGCCCTATCAATATTTATTATAAAAGACTTTTATACACTTATATTCTGAATTAATACTTATTACTTAATACTCGTACATGTTTCAAAAGATATCCACTTTCTTCATCAGCGAGCTTCATAAATATAAAATCAAAATTTCCATGTTCTAAGATCATCTTAATCTAACGTATGTTAACACATATAAATACGTAGAATGTGTGATCAATGTTCGATAAATTTCCAATTTCTTGGAAATCATTTAAGAAGAGACTAGGTAAACTATTGATCAGGAATCTGCCACCAGGACAGCAGCTTAAATGCATTGATTGATTGTTTGATTGATTGATGGATGGATGGATTGATTGATTGATTGATTGATTGATTGATTGATTGATTGATTGATTGATTGATTGATTGATTGATTGATTGATTGATTGATTGATTGATTGATTGATTGATTGATTGATTGATTGATTGATTGATTGATTGATTGATTGGAGCAGGGTAATGTCTTCATGAAACATAATATTTTACATGTCATAAATTATATCTATAATATGAAGTGTTATATGTGAATTGTTCTATCCAAGTGGTAATTTATTATTTCCATGACTTAGAATCCTACAGTGTTGTGTGAGCCTCACATAGACAGGCCAAATGTAATCATTTTAATTACATTTCTTTCCATTTGTTACTTAGCAGGTTTACTTAAATCAGGCTTTTATTTAACAGGATAGTCGAAGTAGTTACAACAGCAACAATGTCGAGCGTACTCCTCATCAAACAATGGCAGGCAGCGGTGAGCTTGAGCTTATGATGCAGCACCATATTCCAACATCATCTGCAACAAATAATCCCACAACTCCTCATCAACAACCCCCGGCATATCCAGGCTTTCCCGATTCCCATCATTCGTCACTTGATTTCCATCACCATCAATTGCTCAATTCTAGAACATCATCAAAGGCTGATCATCACAGTGTTCATCATCATCAAGCTCCACCTCATCATCATATGCTCCCCCCTGCACGTTCTCAGCATTCAGCAGCAGTTGCAGCTATGATGTTTCATCACGCTAATCCTGGAGGGACGTATCATCCAGCACCACCACCTGCCTCTATGGCAGCAATGGTTGCACAGAGTGGTGCAAACCAAAATCAGGCTTTATCTGGACAGCATCACCAAGGAGAGTACCCTTGCATGCCTCTCTTTTAATTGTATTATATTCTCGACACAGTTGCATATACACATTTTTTTGTGAATCTGTATTGTGCATAGTTAACCCTACAATGCATGAATTTTTATTTTTGAATTTAAAAATTTATATAGATTAGGACATGTAAATAAAACAAAGGAAAAATACTAGAAAAATTCTTGACAACATTTTCTTGATATTTTTATCCTTTTCTAAAATGTGCCAAAAGGCTACACTATGCATTGAGATATATTAAAAATGATTATATATGCACTTTTAAATTATAAATAAAGATGAGTGTCTTTGCTTAAATAATTTTGAATCAGACTGTTAAAACACTTTTTTCATTCTTTCTAAATAGTGCAATGTGCAATATGATGAACCAACATGCATGGTGAATCACATTTATCTACCCTACGTGGAACTTTTTGAAATAGTTGCTCACTTTCTTCAAACATAAAGGCACTTGACATTTTTCACACTTAATGGTTGTGAATCCCTTACAGGAAGGATATTTACACCGCTGCTTGGTTTCGATGATACTCGTCCAATGATCAATGGAGTCTTTGCGAACATCAGGAGGAGGAATCCTAGCCACCTGACTCTTTCTCATTTTAGGAGGCATAAGTGCTTCGTGAGATTCATTGCTTGGACGACCTCTTCTTTTACAATTTGAATATCCCAACTGGCATAAAGTTTTTCCCAGCTCATTCCTGAATTCTGAGAGTTTGATACATTTCTCCTTCCCATGCACACGGCAGAACAAGATCCATGCATTGATGACAGCAAGATCGGGAATATGGTAAAAGAGGCAGGAGTACCACTTTCTACTTCTCATTACGATAAAACCTCGTTAATTCGAAATCGTTGGGACTAAAAAATCGGACTTCAAATTACGTGATTTCGAATTAACCGCCAGTTCGCAATTCAGAAGTGCTAACCCTGTACTTTGAATTACAAATTATCTGTATTTCGAATTAAACAATTTAAATAACATGCAAAACTGTAGCTCATGTTTCCGGGAACGAGAGCTTCTTCGAATTAGGCGGGATTTTGAATTAACGAGGTTCTGCTGTATTATGTTATACCTTCCTAGCAAGCTATTGAGGAGATCTATCCCTCCCATATGTTGGTTATATTTCGAGATAAGGAATGGACATGGAACTAATTCATGTTTCCTTTCCTTTCGATTAAATCTTTTCACTCATCTCATTGGTTCACTTCCAGCAAATGTTGAAAGCAGCATGATGACACACTTATTATCCTTCCACATAGTGTTGGAAAGTTTGGTACCATCTTATAAACTGGTTACATATTCGTATGTTGTACCCTTTGGTTCTTTCTTTACGTCTGATTCGGATGGTAGCTTACACCCTGGTATCCTTTTTCGCCTTACTGTTCCTAGAGCGAGTATGCCTCCTCCTGACAGATAGAACATAACATGAATCGAGGTATAAAAGTTGTCAAAATAAGCCTCATGGTACTGGTTTCTAGGCACTTTTCTTGTCAACCGAATTACAGTACCATGTTGCTACTAGCATCAATATCAGGTTCTGAAAGTGGACGTTTGTAGGGATCATTTTCTTGTCCTGTGTATATCTCCATCACATAATAGTAACCTGACACTCCACTCAAGATAAAATGTTTGTAACCATACTTATGCAGTTTATCAGGCACATACTGTTTCAGATGATGTCTTCCACATCTGTTCATCAACACTCAATCTCTCTTCAACTTCAGGGTATCATAAACAGGACGTATTTTATGAAGTTTGTCATAGTTTGGCTGGTCATGAGGTATTTCTGCAGCGTTGTAATTAAAATGCAAATACCCTCCGAGTCTCTCAAACGCACTTATTGGCATTGCTTCAGTTATGATATTTACCCCTATATCACTATTCAATAAGTTTCTAACATTTCTCATAGGAATGACAGATGAAATGATACAAATCCGTAAGAATTTCCTTATATCTAATGCGTTTACTTGAAATGTATCACCCTGGGTTTTTTTGTTTAGTGTAAAGGTTAGTTTGGTCTGCAATATGATTTAATAGATCATCAGTAAAGAAGAAACTAAAGAAATCATATGGTGTGCATAATTCAGTCACTGAAGAGGGAAGACAATCGCTGCCACTGAACTGTCTATTTGTATTAGAACTGATAGATCCTCTGCACCATAGCAAATCTCTCTTCTTTGTTGCATCAACAGTAGCTGCATGTGAATCTGACTCAGGGGGTGTAGCTTGATGGGGTGAAGTTGGAGAGATATCATTTGCCTGAAGTACATTCCTTTCACCACTGCTCTCTTCGTCACTCTCAGATGGAATTTCCTCTGGCAATAAACTAGGTTGGAAATCTAAATCAAATCATCACTACTGTTGTCGTAGAACTCATTCTCACTCCCCGAAGGAGTTCTGATGTTCAGAATATCATCTTCTGTCAAATTTACTAATCGTTCTTTCAGAGAATGAAGCTTTGTTGTGTTATTCATAATAGGCCTAAAATAAAACAGAAATATTTTCACTCTGCTGTCCCTGATTATAAATGGCATTGTAACTGTTGCTTATAGCATTCATTTAAACTGTTTCAGCTAAGCTCCTGGCACGCAGGAATATAAAAACACTATTTTCAATATTCTACTGAAATTCTAACCTATATCTGCCATGTGCTCGTAAATACATACTGTAGTCAAAAGGATACAAACATATAACTTGCAAAAAGAATGACAGTGTATCTTGCAGATATAATTAAAATGGTTCATATCACTCAGAAGACACCGAACATAATGTACATAATTTTAAAACCGAGATTCACTTTGTAACTCTTTCGCACTTAAATAATAAATAACACTCCCGCGCAAAACTACTGTATGACTCAGCCATGGAATAAACATGACACGGCTATTCTCTAGCAGGGCTGCCAATACATGCATATAACTTTTGTCTGCACGCAGAAAGGCCACCTCATCACATTCTCCACCATGTGGTGACATCTGCAGTCCTTTTCAAGCACTTGTTTGAATTCAAACCTGGTGTAGCCAAAAGGCTTGTACGATCTGCTGCCATTTTGTAATACTCTGGTACCATTTTGTAAATGAGGGGGAATAAGGGGCCGTGGTGATGATGATGATGATGATGATGATGATGATGATGATGGTAATAATAATGTACACTCTAATGACAACTCAAATAGAAATTAAGAACAAAGCAGTGGAACCAATAACTGGGAATACAAAGAATAAGGTTTGAAATATATGTCCGAATCAAACGAGGAGCACAGTAAACAAGTGTTAGGCTCAGAAGAAGGATTGCCAAGGCAAGAGAAAAGAACACCGCTAGCTTTGACAACAAAATCTATTTAAAAAGGACAATACCAAAATTTACAAATTTACAAGCAATCTACTGATCTTTACAAATATTGATTGATGTTTCCCAACCATTGCACATACTTTATATCGAAAAGACAAATAAGAGATTAAAAAACAAGGGGAAAGGGTGGGGAGGGGTGGGGGGAGATAACAGAGATAGATACCTGCCTAAAGGCAAAGTAGTAAACTAACCTGGAATATAGCCACAACACTTTACATAATTTTAAACATCAAGCGGAAGAAAACGTTACTAGCGGAAATCTAAAACAAAAAGAAAAAAAGAACACTTCAAAGATGAAGTTCATTGGTTACACATGTAGAAAATATACATTTCAAAAATGAAAGAACGTGAACAGAAAACTGCATCCGCTGACTGTCTATCGGCAAGTGTGAATAAATATTAGCAATGTCCACTAGGTTATCAAAAGTTCCAATTATCAGCTAGGGCTGTTCAACGACAGTCTCAATTAATCTTAAATGGTGCAGAACGGGAAAACAATTGTATGGATCAAAATATATTTCATGCTTACAGACGAAGCGAAATCGAAGGCAATGGAAACCAAACGCACACACACCTCAGAAAGCTTGAAGCCTTATTCATCATGCGTACACTGGTCAAGAAAGATAGAGGTTTTGCTTGGAAACGGCATGCTCCCCATTAGCCATTAGGTAAATAAATGTGCTCATTTGCCATATTTTAAGATATAAATAAAAATGTCAGTCATACCTTACGTCCAAGTGCATGATACCGGAGCAGGAAGAAGAAAAATTATGTACACAGCTCCATAAGAAAGAATAAAAACACTCCTTGTTCCACCCTCTACACAGGCTAGTAGTCCATCTCAGTTGGATATGAGCAAAGCCGCAATTATATACGATACTGCAGAGGGGGAGAAATAAGGGGAGGAAGGACTAGCACTTTCTGGAAGGTTTTAAATATTACGGCAACATGTGGAAACAGCTGTCCATTGTGACGTCATCAGGGTATCAGGGTATCAGCTGACATGCAGAGCAGTTAGTTGGCGATGCACAGCCGACGTGAGTAGCTGAGAAGATGAAGGTTATGTGTATGCGGCGTATTTCCATTTCTCGGAGATATTGGCTATAAGGTGAGTCCATTACAGGCTACACTATGCATTGTAGGGTTAAAAGTTGACCTTTTAGAAATCAGACTTGGAAAAAGTCTTCATCTTTGTTTCCAAGTCAGATATTTTGCAGTGCCTAAAGGTTTGTGAATGAAATATGTAATTTGTCACATTTTCCCCCCCTGATTCCTGATTGAAAGATGGAACAAAGTTCGACTTTAAGTCAACCTGTTGCCTATAAGGTTATTGTTGGGATGTCAGTTGCTCATAAATGAGACAAGTTTTATAATGTGATCCTCCTATTTAAGAAATTTTATGCAAAAAACATATTTATTTATCCTTTCATGTTATGTATTTTCTTTGTTTGGTAATTATTTTTGTTGCTCTAATTTACTCATATGAAAACCAGGATTTTGTATAAGAATTTGATTCTAATGTTAACCTGTGTTCATTATTCTACGTTGCAAAGACTGTTGAGTACAATATAATTTCTTATCAGTGTTCTGAGGGACAAATGTGTTTCTCTTTATAAGTAATTAATGGATGTTCTTTCCTTTCTTAAAAATTGACAGAGTATGATCATGAAAAGAAGTGTATCTTTAGAAAAATGAATCATGATTGTTATTTATGCAGACCGTAGTTTAGAACTATGTTGGTGTTTTTACTCTGAAACTCAAGTTTGAACAGTGTGTTCTAGTTGTAGGGGCCTAGTTGCTAGAGCTTAACAACTGCAGCTCATCATTTGATTTTGTGTGTTTCCTTGAAATTGCTTGTGGCACTAAATTTGTTGATGAATTTTATATTGTTTCTTAAGTCACATTCTTCCTCCTTGTTATATAACTAAAAATAACCTTACCGAGCTCAATAGCTGCAGCCGCTTAAGTGCGGCCAGTATCCAGTATTCGGGAGATAGTAGGTTCGAATCCCACTGTCGGCAGCCCTGAAAATGGTTTTCTGTGGTTTCCCATTTTCACACCAGGCAAATGCTGGGGCTGTACCTTAATTAAGGCCACGGCTGCTTCCTTCCCACTCCTAGCCCTCTCCTGTCCATCGTCGCCATAAGACCTATCTGTGTCGGTGCGACGTAAAGCAACTAGCAAAAAAATAAAAAATAAAAAAAATAACCTTTACATTCTGCTGTAATCTGTTGGAATATATCAATGTATTATGATGGGAAATGATCACATATCACACCGAAGGGAAAATAAGTGACTTATCTGTAGGTAAAAAGAAAACCACATTAAATTTGTTATTTCATGTGTTAGACTTTGTATTACTCGCACACTTTTTAGTGATAGATTTATGTACGGGGTTGAGGAGTAAGGAGGGAGCTCTCCCGGTTCTGGTAATATTGCCAACTGAATGGAAATGAAATCTGCCTTGAATTGATAATATGATTGATCGATATGAATTTTCTAAACCTTTATTATCTTACACCAACAACTGTGTCACACACATGTTATATAACATTCCTCCATGCAAATCTTGTTCCTAGCATGAATTCTATAGTTTGGCTTTGCTGTGTAAACAACAACAATACTAGTACGTAAAGTGTATGCCAGATGTTGCACAGCGATGCATAAGCAATTTATAGTTTGTGTTTCAAAGGTTGCCAATACGAATCTTGAAGATTGTCAAGGTCGATCGATTCAGCACTAGGGTGTCCATCTATCACGAAAAAGTGTGTGAGTAATACTTGTTTCTTATGTTGAAATTAATACTGTTATTGGTGTCCAAACTGTCTCTCCTCATTTCATGTATGTACCATAATTATGTAGGGAAATGATTTTACATGAAACTTCTTCCATTGAATTGTACTACCTATATTATGTAATATAAATATTCTAAAGGTCCTCCAAAGAAACTTGGTTGTAATAATGTATAGTTCTTACTATTACAATGTTTAATATGCATGTCTTTCTGGTCAGAAGTTGGTGGAGCAGTTATATGGGCAGGTACTGAAGTCTTCTTGGTAGATTTTGACTCGTATATTCACAGACTGATGAGATTTTTGACTATAAGAATAAAACATTTAGTTTTCCTTCTGAAGAGACATTTCTTCCTTTCATGGGGAAGAGAGGAATATGTACAGTTAACTCTTTTGCATATAAATTAAATTTTCATGATTGTTCTTGTATAGGCCTCATTGTGGAAATTATGGTTGATTACCAGAAAGATTTTGACAGGTTTTGCATGAAGGAAATGCATTGATTACTCCAGCAAGGAACACTTAGTAACCTCTTTCCATTCTCCATAATTACACATTTCACTTACATTTACGGTAAACCGTCTCTGCATTTTTCTTATTTTTCTTGCTAGTTATTTAATGTCACACTAAAACAGATATATTTTTGGTGATAATGGGAGAGGAAAGGAACAGAATTGGAAAGAAAGCAGCGTGGCCTTCATTAGCTTGAAAATGGGGTACTACTGAGAATTGCAGGGCTGCTGACAGTTGGTTTTGAAACTAATGCAAGCTTTCAGCTACACAACCTGTACTGTATAGCCAACGTGTTCAATCCTCTATATATTAATTGAAAGTGCTCACTGGATATTTTAGAATCTCTGTTGTTTCATTGTTTGTCATTTGGCTCTCCTTTCAATGTACAGTATGTGTTCTTACTTCAATGTACTCAGCTCATTAATTTATGATACAGTATGCAAATTTGGCTAATGTGGAAATGGGAAACCATAGAACCCATCTTCAAGGCTGTCGACACTGTGGTTCAAACCCACCTTCCGAATGCAAACTCACAGTTGCATGACCTAAACCGCACAGCCAACTCGCTCGGTCTTTGTAAGTTTCTGCTTGTGGTCTGATGATCACTTAAGTGAAATAAAGTCTTTGAACTGTACACAGGCCAGGAAAACTGCTACTAAAGAAAGCCATTATTCTGCATGTTATCTATACTTGAAAAATTACCTAAAAGTTGAGAGATTATGAATTCTTTGATCACTATGAACCTTATACTTTGCCGTTGTAAGGGAAAGGAAGGATATACAGGGTGTGTTTTAAATAGTAAAGGAATCCAAGCTCAGAATAATGCTGGGTGGGAAAGGGTGTTAACATAGATTATTTTAGACTGTTCTACGTTGAGCAGTTTGGGAATAAATTATGAATTTGGCAACAATGCAAAATACCTTCGCATCGCCATGTTATAAACAGTGCAGGAAAAGCAAATGCGTGTGTAGTATGTGAGTCATCTGCTGACTTCCTCTGCTGTACAGTTATGACATGCGAGACAAATGGAGCAACTGCCTGACTGAGCCCATGCCAAGCTGCTTCTGTGTTATGTGCCGGCCACAAACGTTACTAACTCCTCACATTCACCACTATTTCAATGGGCTGTATCTTCAAAACTACATCTCTTGCGATTTTGCGACAGTGTGTGTCACATTTTATTTTCAGAGAAGTCTCATGCTCCTTTGGCTTGCTCTACCATTTATTGGGCACTGTGTATATATCTGAGTGACTTAGATGGTTGAGGCACTGGCCTTCTGATCCCAACTTGGCAGATTCAATCCTGTCTCAGTCCGGTAGTATTTTAAGGTGCTCAGATATGTCAGCCTTGTGTCGGTAGATTTACTGGGACGTAAAAGAACTCTTGCAGGACAAAATTCCGGTGCCTCAGCATCTCCGAAAACTGCCAGTTCATCAGTTGGATGTAAAAACCAATAACATTGTTATTGTATATATCTGCTTAATTATTAGCCTTTCCATGAAGGTCCTTGTCTCTTGAACTTCTGAGTTGTGGTGTTTTGGACAGTGAAAATTTCTTTGAGATGTCACTCCTATTGACATACTTACTTTACTTACTGTTGTTCCTCGTGGAACATAGGGCATCAACAAAGCATCTCCATCTGGTCCTGTTGACAGCCAGCCTCTTTCCCTCACTCAAGATCTTGCCTTCTTCCATCGCTTCCATGTGAACAGATCTTCACCACGTTTGCTTGGTCTCCCTCTCTTACTTTTACCTTGCGGATGCCAGTCCAGTGCCTCTCCCTCGATTGCTTCCTTTCCCTTCCTCAGTGCATGCCCGATCCATTTCCGCCGCTTTATCTGTATGGTCATCTCATTCTCTCCCGTCCTACTCCATAGTTCATTGTTGAAGATGTTAAGAATCCTTCGCAAACAGTGGTTAACAAAGGTCTGCAACTTAGATGTAATTACTCCAGTGCTTTTCCAAGTCTCAGACCCTTATAATAGAACAGATTTGACATTACTTTAGCAGATGTGGAGTTTGGTCCTGATAGATATTCTGTTGTTCTTCCACACTGGATAGAGCCGAACAAAGGCACCATTTGCATTTTGAATCCAATGCAAGACATCTTGTGCTGTTCTCCCATCTTTGGCAACTGCACTGCCCAAGTAAGTGAAGCTATCCATATCCTCGATAGATTCACCATTGAAAACAAATGGGTCTGATTTGTTGGTGTTAATCCTTAGGGCCTAGGT
Source organism: Anabrus simplex (assembly GCF_040414725.1). Classification (NCBI taxonomy): domain Eukaryota; kingdom Metazoa; phylum Arthropoda; class Insecta; order Orthoptera; family Tettigoniidae; genus Anabrus; species Anabrus simplex. The sequence continues at coordinate 185,999,404 of NC_090266.1, forward strand.
CTTCTGTGAGTTGATCATTATTCCCACCCTTTTATTCCCCTTCCTCTACCAAATCTTCGAGCTTTGCTTGCATTTACCCATGTACGTCAGACAGGAGACAAATTGTCAGCAAATTCCAGATCTTCAAGACTGTTGACTAATCCCCATTGGATACCATGTTTCACATTTTGAGTCACATTCCGCATTACCGCATCGATCACAGCCAAAAACATATTTGGCGACAAGATACACCTTTATAATACCAATATAAATGGTCCATTATTGGACATTATAAATTTTCCAGCTAACTCATTCTTGGTTGCCAGCGTTTTGCCCTCGTGTGCTAGGGTGGGCTCATCAGTTGGTACCTAGCACACCTACCAATACGCTAGCTAGTGCATACCGTGGAGGCCACTGCGTAGGCTAACTGGAGCCACCGGCAGTGCCAATACACTAAAAGACTTCGTCTCATTACCAAAAATTGATGCCTGCTTGGCCATCAGATGATATAGATGTTGATTCCCATAGGGAATCTGATTTATTTGTCCTGAATGAGTAAATTTATAATACCAATATAAATGGTCCATTATTGGACATTATAAATTTTCCAGCTAACTCATTCTTGGTTGCCAGCGTTTCGCCCTCGTGTGCTAGGGTGGGCTCATCAGTTGGTACCTAGCACACCTACCAATACGCTAGCTAGTGCATACCGTGGAGGCCACTGCGTAGGCTAACTGGAGCCACTGGTAGTGCCAATACACTAAGAGACTTTGTCTCATTACCAAAAATTGATGCCTGCTTGGCCATCAGATGATATAGATGTTGATTCCCATAGGGAATCTGATTTATTTGTCCTGAATGAGTAAATTTATAATACCAATATAAATGGTCCATTATTGGACATTATAAATTTTCCAGCTAACTCATTCTTGGTTGCCAGCGTTTCACCCTCGTGTGCTAGGGTGGGCTCATCAGTTGGTACCTAGCACACCTACCAATACGCTAGCTAGTGCATACCGTGGAGGCCACTGCGTAGGCTAACTGGAGCCACCGGCAGTGCCAATACACTAAGAGACTTTGTCTCATTACCAAAAATTGATGCCTGCTTGGCCATCAGATGATATAGATGTTGATTCCCATAGGGAATCTGATTTATTTGTCCTGAATGAGTAAATTTATAATTCCAATATAAATGGTCCATTATTGGACATTATAAATTTTCCAGCTAACTCATTCTTGGTTGCCAGCGTTTCGCCCTCGTGTGCTAGGGTGGGCTCATCAGTTGGTACCTAGCACACCTACCAATACGCTAGCTAGTGCATACCGTGGAGGCCACTGCGTAGGCTAACTGGAGCCACCGGCAGTGCCAATACACTAAGAGACTTTGTCTCATTACCAAAAATTGATGCCTGCTTGGCCATCAGATGATATAGATGTTGATTCCCATAGGGAATCTGATTTATTTGTCCTGAATGAGTAAATTTATAATACCAATATAAATGGTCCATTATTGGACATTATAAATTTTCCAGCTAACTCATTCTTGGTTGCCAGCGTTTTGCCCTCGTGTGCTAGGGTGGGCTCATCAGTTGGTACCTAGCACACCTACCAATACGCTAGCTAGTGCATACCGTGGAGGCCACTGCGTAGGCTAACTGGAGCCACCGGCAGTGCCAATACACTAAAAGACTTTGTCTCATTACCAAAAATTGATGCCTGCTTGGCCATCAGATGATATAGATGTTGATTCCCATAGGGAATCTGATTTATTTGTCCTGAATGAGTAAATTTATAATAACAATATAAATGGTCCATTATTGGACATTATAAATTTTCCAGCTAACTCATTCTTGGTTGCCAGCGTTTCGCCCTCGTGTGCTAGGGTGGGCTCATCAGTTGGTACCTAGCACACCTACCAATACGCTAGCTAGTGCATACCGTGGAGGCCACTGCGTAGGCTAACTGGAGCCACTGGTAGTGCCAATACACTAAGATACTTTGTCTCATTACCAAAAATTGATGCCTGCTTGGCCATCAGATGATATAGATGTTGATTCCCATAGGGAATCTGATTTATTTGTCCTGAATGAGTAAATTTATAATTCCAATATAAATGGTCCATTATTGCACATTATAAATTTTCCAGCTAACTCATTCTTGGTTGCCAGCGTTTCGCCCTCGTGTGCTAGGGTGGGCTCATCAGTTGGTACCTGGCACACCTACCAATACGCTAGCTAGTGCATACCGTGGAGGCCACTGCGTAGGCTAACTGGAGCCACCGGCAGTGCCAATACACTAAGAGACTTTGTCTCATTACCAAAAATTGATGCCTGCTTGGCCATCAGATGATATAGATGTTGATTCCCATAGGGAATCTGATTTATTTGTCCTGAATGAGTAAATTTATAATTCCAATATAAATGGTCCATTATTGGACATTATAAATTTTCCAGCTAACTCATTCTTGGTTGCCAGCGTTTCGCCCTCGTGTGCTAGGGTGGGCTCATCAGTTGGTACCTAGCACACCTACCAATACGCTAGCTAGTGCATACCGTGGAGGCCACTGCGTAGGCTAACTGGAGCCACCGGCAGTGCCAATACACTAAGAGACTTTGTCTCATTACCAAAAATTGATGCCTGCTTGGCCATCAGATGATATAGATGTTGATTCCCATAGGGAATCTGATTTATTTGTCCTGAATGAGTAAATTTATAATACCAATATAAATGGTCCATTATTGGACATTATAAATTTTCCAGCTAACTCATTCTTGGTTGCCAGCGTTTTGCCCTCGTGTGCTAGGGTGGGCTCATCAGTTGGTACCTAGCACACCTACCAATACGCTAGCTAGTGCATACCGTGGAGGCCACTGCGTAGGCTAACTGGAGCCACCGGCAGTGCCAATACACTAAAAGACTTTGTCTCATTACCAAAAATTGATGCCTGCTTGGCCATCAGATGATATAGATGTTGATTCCCATAGGGAATCTGATTTATTTGTCCTGAATGAGTAAATTTATAATAACAATATAAATGGTCCATTATTGGACATTATAAATTTTCCAGCTAACTCATTCTTGGTTGCCAGCGTTTCGCCCTCGTGTGCTAGGGTGGGCTCATCAGTTGGTACCTAGCACACCTACCAATACGCTAGCTAGTGCATACCGTGGAGGCCACTGCGTAGGCTAACTGGAGCCACTGGTAGTGCCAATACACTAAGATACTTTGTCTCATTACCAAAAATTGATGCCTGCTTGGCCATCAGATGATATAGATGTTGATTCCCATAGGGAATCTGATTTATTTGTCCTGAATGAGTAAATTTATAATTCCAATATAAATGGTCCATTATTGGACATTATAAATTTTCCAGCTAACTCATTCTTGGTTGCCAGCGTTTCGCCCTCGTGTGCTAGGGTGGGCTCATCAGTTGGTACCTGGCACACCTACCAATACGCTAGCTAGTGCATACCGTGGAGGCCACTGCGTAGGCTAACTGGAGCTACCGGCAGTGCCAATACACTAAGAGACTTTGTCTCATTACCAAAAATTGATGCCTGCTTGGCCATCAGATGATATAGATGTTGATTCCCATAGGGAATCTGATTTATTTGTCCTGAATGAGTAAATTTATAATACCAATATAAATGGTCCATTATTGGACATTATAAATTTTCCAGCTAACTCATTCTTGGTTGCCAGCGTTTCGCCCTCGTGTGCTAGGGTGGGCTCATCAGTTGGTACCTAGCACACCTACCAATACGCTAGCTATTGCATACCGTGGAGGCTACTGCGTAGGCTAACTGGAGCCACTGGCAGTGCCAATACGCTTGTAATGTGATACTTTCATCTTTTGGTTTTAAATTGATATTTAAGCTATAACTGATGTTGTCCACGATATAAGGACAAAACACGTATTAATTGGTTTCATTTAAATTGGCGTTTGTATTGTAAGGTGGGACTTCTATGAACTTTCTTATAAGCTAATAATCAAATTAGAAATGATGCTATTGTTTACAGTCTAACATGCATTGTAGTACATAGTTTGAATGTGTGTTTTAAATTCTCTGTTTACTGTTAACTAATGTTCATTGTTGTTGCCAGTATCAACATAGTAACTGGGGGCTTTCTGAGTTTTTATTGGTAGAAGTATATTCACTATGAAGATTAAAGCATTGGAAAACATTGTTATGGAAAAAATTGATTGAATGAAAGTCCTGGATCGGAAAAATGAAATGGCATATGGCTTTTAGTGCCGGGAGTGTCCGAGGACATGTTTGGCTCGCCAGGTGCAGGTCTTTTGATTTGACTCCCGTAGGCGACCTGCGCGTCGTGATGAGGATGAAATGATGATGAAGACAACACATACACCCAGCCCCCGTGCCAGCGAAATTAACCAATGATGGTTAAAATTGCCGACCCTGCCGGGAATCGAACGTGGGACCCCTGTGACCAAAGGCCGGCATTCCAACCATTTAGCCATGGAGCCGGATGCCAGGATCAGAGGTTGCACATATTATTGCCTTCTGCTACCCTGAAACATATCCTGTTTATGGCACCATACTGATACATCTCCATCTTTATACTAACTTATATATGTGCCTAAAATTGCAGTTTCATATTCTAAAAATCTGTATATTGGCCTAAATTATAATTTCACAATTTATATGTTGTTGATAAATAAAGAATTGTTCACTAACAAGGGACACTCTTGACCTTGAATGCCCTGAACTGCACAAGCAAGTATTCACTTAGAACTACTCCTGGACATACAGTAACTAAAGTTGAGAATGGATGCATTAGAAACATCCTTAGAATATAGATTGTTCATCACAATAACAGTAATCCGAGTCATTCTGATGCAAAACAGTGCATTGTACCATAAGGGACATCTGAATAATCATCTATTTATATCCTAAGAGAGGAACTTGGGTAACATAAGGAAATGATATAATATAAGGAAAAGCACGCACAATTCAGTGCCATGAGTATGTTGTTGCATTTTCCATCAGCAGTGTCACAGACCCTCTGCTTAAAGTAGTTGTGATATGTACAACAAATTTGTTCTACTGACCTGGTAGTGCTGCTATTAGTCTTCAAAGAGCTGATGTGAGATTTCAATGAAGTGATTAAACCAAAGTAGAAGCGAACAATATGCACATCTCACTAAGGCCTCAGTTTTACGGTCACCATAATTTTTGCATTCAAGCAGTCCAGTATCAAAAACCGTACTAATAACATTTCAAATAATTATATGGGTATGTCATTGTCATAACCTGCCCTTTGGCAAGAATATTGCAGCATAGGCTTGTGCCTTGTTTCAGGAAATTAATTGTGTATCACAAAGAGTGAATTTGAATGATGAAATGCTGATTATGCAAATTTGCTTGTGGTTTTTTGCATTGTAGCGATCCTTTTCATATACAGCTGATATTGACAAAAGTGACACACATCAAGAGGTTGGCAAAAGTTTGTTGTTTTTGGTGGCATTGTATTGGAATGCATAGTCACAGGATTCTGTTAATTGATACTAGTTAATATGGATCAAATAGAACTGAATATGGTCAAGTTTATTAACATGTGTATCTGTGTTGTCCCCATTTGTTTTGGCATTATTATGGAATGCTACATAACATATTTGCACCTGGTGAGTTGGCTGTGCGATTAGGGACGTGCAGCTGTGAGCTTGCATCCGGCAGATAGTGGGTTCGAATCCCACTGTCGGCAGCCCTGAAGATGGTTTTCCATGGTTTCTCATTTTTACACAAGGTAAATGGTGGGGCTGTACCTTAATTAGGGCCATGGCCACTTCCTTCGCACTCTTATGCCTTTCCTATTCCATCCTTGCCATAAGACCAATCTGTGTTGGAGCGACATAAAGGAAGTAGTTGTTGTTTGTTGCAAGTTGCTTTACATCACACCGACACCGATAGGTCTTACGGCGACGATGGGACAGGGAAGGGCTAGGAGTGGGAAGGAAGCGGCCATGGCCTTAATTAAGGTACAGCCCCAGCATTTGCATGGTATGAAAATGGGAAACCACAGAAAAACATATTCAGGGCTGCCGACAGCAAGTAGTTAAAAGGAAAGACCAAACACACTTGCGAACTCCATATCCTCCACTCCAATTACATTTCCATTTTCATAACGTCGCAATTTTGTCTCCAATATTTTGACAACATTCATGAAATTCATTCTCCTCATGATGCCAATGTATACAGTTCACACTGTAACCTGCAAACAAACACTCCAAGAGAGAGACTCTTACTCCAGCTATACTTGTCAGTGTGTCTACAACATATCACTGTCTAATAGTGCTAGTTTTGTATAGAAAATTCACAAACTACTGTATTCGGGAAAAGTGATCTATATTGTAAGCATGTTTCTATGTGGTTTGGAATGTATGAGGTCAAGATTGTCACTTGTAAGTGGAATGGAAGTTCCAGACTCAGGTCTTCCTCTTCGTATTGTATGTTTGTCAGATCATAGAAGATCAGTTTTCCCCTGTCAGATTACGTATTGTTGTGCCTAGAAAATCTGCTATGTGGTAATATTTCATCTTAGAACTCTGATCAGAAAGGTTCTGTTATCTAAGTTTCAGTATTGCATGAAATATATCAACAACTTTTTTTTTTTTTCAAAGTTATGCATATACTGCGGGTCAGTATTTCTCCCCTCAACATTGTCACATAGCGGTATTTTGAGGTGCAAAAGTGATATATAAAATAAGATCGTTGAAGTTTTACTGTGACAAATAGTTCCCTAACTAAATTAATTATGTCATCATAACAGTATGAACTGTATCACTTTTTGTAAAATAAGTTTTTCAGTTGTCTTGATTTTTTGTAATGTTACTTTATCATTTGAGCTATTCATTTCTTTAGATTTAATTTTGATGTTCATTTTTGTGCAATATTCGCAGATCTGCTTGGTAATTTTTTGATGGTGTTCATTCAAGGGCATCGTTATTTGTTGAATTTCATGTATAATTACAACTTCGTTGTTATAGATATGAATAAATAATTGCACCAATTTCAAGTGTCTCATTGTATTGATTTATTTCTTTATATTTCAGCTTTGTACTTGTAAGAATTGTGATGTAAGCTAATATTTTTGCTGAGAAATCCCCAGTAACCCTTAAACATATATGCCAAACAGAAAGACACCATATCGATTTCAGAGAACATTGAAGTTTGATTGAGGTAAAAAACTGTCTCTCACATTCAGAAACCAAAATTCTCATAAAGTTGTAAGATTCACAAAATTTCAAAAACAAACCTTGCAGTCAAGTTTTTTTGATGTCAGAGTTTTGTTTTAGATGTTGTGCAGCATCAGCATATTTTTGTAAGAAATGTTGGCGATGAAAATCCAGGATCAATGCTGCTTGGAAATTTTATTCATTTCAAAATTTAATTACTTACTAACTTGTTCTGAATATTTTATTCATTCATTCATTTTGGAGGTATTGAACTAAATAAGGCCACTGAACTCATTACAACTAGAGGATTGTGGCAGCGATTAGTAAACTCACAGAGGCTTTCAGATTGAACGCTGAAAGGCATAAATGTCTATAATGAAGTATGTCCTGTCTGTCTGTCTGTCTGTCTGTCTGTCTGTCTGTCTGTCTGTCTGTCTGTCTGTCTGTCTGTCTGTCTGTCTGTCTGTCTGTCTGTCTGTCTGTCTGTATTGTACCAGGAATGCTGGTCCAAGATAAAGTCCCCGCACTTTGAACTTGAATTTTGCACTGCGCGCTGACTCAACAGCTAGCTGCAGCATGCAGTCCGTATGCGACACGGAGCTTATGACGTCACAGCCTACCTCACCTTGCGACAGAAAGATTGCATCAGCCAGAGAACGTTCGAAATGTTCACTTTCCTTAGGATAAGAATTAAATTATGAGAACAACATTATCATGTTGCCAAATTTTATGCCTCCATATCCACCAAGTTTTGTGTAAATCTGATGAAAGCTAAAGAAGATATTCAATGAAATACAATTGCTGCTATCTTCACGATTTGCGTATATAAGGAGGGCTAATTCCCCAGGCAGATCAGTGTGTCAAGTACCATGGTCGATCCCAGTTGGTCGGCTTGTGGCAGTCGTGATGTAGTCTATGACTTTCTTCAAGTGTTGAGTGACAGTTTAATTTCTTTGCGTTCAGGAACTTTAACTCTACAGTGTTGAAAGTGGACTTATAAATAAATTTTCTTCGGTATTCCTGTTCGTGAGTGGTAAAATTTTTTACTCAAGCTGAGAGCGATATTATACAACTTGTGCTTCGCCGACATTAACATTTACAAGTGATTGATTATTTAGGATGGGTTTTTTAAGACGTGTGTTTATTTTCCAAGTGCTCATCAAAGTGAATGAGACATTCTGTTCAGTGATAGATTTTGGAACGGTGCTTGTATTTCGTCAAGCGATTGAAATATTTCGACAGTTTTCATTGATATAATAGCGCTATAAGACTTGGAATTCCTCAAGTGTCGAACACTGACAGGTGATTGAATATAAAGTTAATTTAAACTCTGTAACTACGTCACCGGACTTGCACTTTTCTCGTGTGTAAATAATTCTCAAACACTTGGAAATATTTTCATAGTAGACTCCGAACTGTATATTTGAACTTGTATTTATCAACCTTATGAGTGATTGAACCAAGGACTGTTAACGAACAGAGTCAGTTTCAATTTACTTTTCAATTAATACATGTGAACAGGACTAATTTCATAAGTAAAATATTTTTGTTTCCATCCAATCAAAGTGATTGCCTTCAAAACTGTGTAAAACTTAGGAATATTTGTCAAGCAAGAAAACTTCAACTTATGCCAAGTGTCGCATTCTTCGAACTTACTAGGTTGATTTCATTGACTTTCGGCAATCCAAAGTTACATTATCATATAGTTTTAAGTGGCTATTTATTTTGCGAGTTCGATTTTATTGACATTCAACTCCGCTTACTTACCTTTCAAGTGTTAAGACTGAATTGCGTGTTCAATTTTATTGACATTCGGCCGCATAGAATTCACTTCAAATTATTAGTGTCAGAACATTGAGTAGATTCTAGTGACATTCTACCGTGTGATAGTTACTGATTAATTCTTTGAGTACATGATTTGCACGTGTTATAAACCTTGTTTAAGATCATTATTATATCTCTTTCCCATCTGTGCAAATGCCGCTTTCCAAATTAATTCATCCAGGGCATAAGCGCGTGTATTCACGTTCATCCTATATGTGACCAATCTTGATGCCCATACTACTAGAACTTCTAGACCATCTAGACCTTCTAGAAATTCCAGACCATCCAGAATGTCTAGAATTTCCATCGAGGGAGGAATCGTGGTTCCATGTGTACCATTACATTACATTCAAGGCGATCGTACGCACGAAGAAAGGAGTGGACAAAATGGCGCGCGGCAGCTTCATGCAGCACAGACACACATGAAGTATCACTGAGATGCAAATCAATCTTAGAAGACGGAGAATCATAAAAGACCATCGAAAAGGAGTTTCAAGATGGAACAACTATTGTTTTGAAAAATAATTGAAATCAATTAATTCTTAATACCTTGAGAAAGAAGATCGCTTTTAAAATATAATCCACTTGGAAGCAAGAAGAGGTTGTTATTCAGCTAACAGGAAGAGAACTGCGAAGTAAAAATATAAATATTTATGAAGGATTCAACCATACATAGCTAAAGACTAAGTCAAGTCGTAGAGAATCGAGTACCTTTCAATTTAAAATTATTAGAGAGAAGGAACTTAAGAGCCGCTGCAGGAAAACGAGAAAGGGTGCTATAAGTGACTGATTATAGTCAAGAATATTTAAAATAATAACTAGAAGCTGCAGTCATCCTGAAGAAAAAGATATATTTAATAAGAATAAGCCGCGTTTGAATAAATATAAACGCGCAGTTTCGAGATATAAAAGAAAACACTAACATTTATTCATATCTGTTAAAAGGCTTAAGATGAAGGAATCAGTTATTTATTCTGCCCATATAATATCATTTTCTTCTTTCATGGACACCTGCAGTATGATGAGAACCACCTAAACAGATGGGAAGAAGATTGCCCAGGCCACCATAACGAGGACCAATACTGCAATGCCGAGAAACCAGCTGTGATGTGTCCAGAGGTGGAATCCAGCTTCATAGAGATGGCATAGCACGCAAGCAGAAGCCAGCAGCTGCCGGAGACGAGACGAGATATGAGATAAGCTTCCTATATTAAAATATTAGTAGTATTTGTTGAAGTTAATTTATATCAGTGGAATATTACCTATAAATGAATCATATGTGCCAAATATTGAATGTTGTGGTAGGTCCTAAGCATTTAACCGCAAGTGAGTGCCAATTTAAGTAACAGATATACTCAAACATGAAATGATAGGGTTATGTCAACATATGTGATGTGTGTATATCAATTTCAATGTACCAATCTACACGGAAAGTTTAGTTAGCTAAGAACTGGGAGATATTGAGAAGAATTCATGAATTGCAGAGTAAAGTCTAGTTTTTGAGGAAAACAGATTGACAGACATGGTCGTAATTACTTTATTAATACAAAGAAATGGATCATACTGGGAATATGTGTTTATTATGAAGAATATATCATCGAGGGAGTATCGGACCATAACAAAGTTGATATTTAAACTAAGCGAAATTAGATTATATATATTCAGAAGGATTAATAAGAAGGGATGGATGTGAAATATGTGGTAATGAGAGTATTGAGATGTAATGTTTGTTTTGTCGTAAGGTTATATGAAGGAAGTTGTTGTTACAGATTCATATGATAGATATTGGTAATGCATGATAAATAAAATGAAGGTGATCAGGTTAGGTTATGTTGAGATGAACATGGAGCAACAGTCTAGCTGTTTTAATGTCGATTTGTGACATAACGTAACAGATTATGTATAGTTATTGAGTTTCAGATACTTATTGGTGTAGATATAGGGACATTAAGAATTATCATCCTACAGAGAATAAATGTCTCCCAAATAAATGCTAGATTGAGGAATTAAATTACATTGAATTATTGGCACAGCGGTATATGAAATGAGATCATTCATCATTAATGATAGGACATATATAAATGATTGGCACAATTTCTCAGTTAATATTGATAGATTATTTTATGAAAAGCACTGATTAACTATATATTATGATTTCCACTGTCGTGAACGAGTTGATATAGCAATGTCTAGTTAATTTTTCTAATTATAATGATATTTTAGAGTGTGGTAACAGTTAATAGCCACAGTTAGGAAACTTGTTGAATATCTCATATCTTGTAAGTTACAGTAAAATACCAGTATAACAAAATTTTGGGGACCTCTGAAATTAATTTGTTATACTGAAATTTTGTTATACTGAAATAAGTCAATTCGTAAGAACTCGCCTAGTATTATATCCGTCAGTTATTGTTGTTTTTAGGGGCGGAACTACGAGGTCATCTGCCAAGTTATATCAGCTGCAGGATCTATGTAACTTCAAAATACCATTATAATAATAAGAGTTACAGTACTGACAGATGTTTTCAGAAAATCTATTTTTACATTGTACCAGCAAGTCTACACACACTGTTCCAGAACATCATTTTATGAAAAAGTCTCTGATTTTCTCCTGAACAGATCCAGACACAAAAGCTCGTTCCAAATAGTCACCAACCACTGCACATGAAGTTAAAACAGATTCTGGCACATCACTTCGTGACACAAGAAAATCTTGAAGGCTACGTGCCATGTTCGTTGCCTGCTGAAGAGTCAAGCTCTGTCGATCACAATCATTTTGGGGGTTGTCTTCCTCCTCATTGCATGGATCTCTATCATTCATAATGTCCTCCACAATTTCCTCATTTGTGATTTCTTTGTGGACTATTACATCACTATCTACATTGATGTAGTCGGTAAGACTTACCGTAGATGGCACATCCAACGTTGTACACAAACGCTACCAATTCTCCTCGGTTTCCACATCATCCAACACTTCACTTTCTGCGATGTCTTCTGTAAAAACCACTCCAGCTTTTCTAAAGCAGTTTGTGATGATGTCTGCATTCAGGGATTTCCATGCAGCATTAAACATCTGCATTGCTTCCAATATATTGATGTTAATGGCTCTATTCGTGGCAACGTTGCACAGCATTCGACGGACTACACGAGCTCGGTAATACTGCTTTACTGCATGAATTATACCCTGATCCAGTGGCTGCAGAATTGAAGTTGTATTTGGAGGCAAAAATAAAACTTTTACATGCTCCAAATGGCGAGGCACACAATTATGAGAAGAGCAATTGTCCAATAATAGAAGAATTCTCCTCTTTTGGCCTTTATCCGACGTTCCAAGTCCAACAACCACTCTTTGAATAGCACAGATGTCATCCATGCCTTAGAATTGTGCCTGTATTCACAGGGCAGATGTTGCACTCCCTTGAAACACCTTGGCTTCCCAAATTTCTCAATTATGAGAGGTTTCAGTTTGTCCGTCCCTGTGGAATTGGTGCACAAAAGAGCCGTGATACGTTCTTTTGAACGTTTGCCCCCAAAACACTTATTTCCCTTAAAATCAAGGGTTTTGTTCGGCATTAGTTTATAAAATAAAGCAGTTTCGTCTGCATTATAAATGTCTGCCGGCGAATATTCTTTCAAGGCATCCTTTAGAGTCTCCAGCCGCCATGAAGACGCAACTTCCTTCGGGGCATCGTTAGCTTCACCATTTATAATTTTGTGGGATATGCCATATCTCTCCCGGAACCTATGAAGCCAACCAGCACTACCCATAAACTCAGGTGACCCAAGCGAACGTGCGAAAGATCGCGCACGCTCACATAACAGTGGGCCATTTATTGGAATGTTTTTACTCCGCATTTCCACAAACCACGTAGTAGTCGGCTGTCCTGATCTTCTTACGCTGTGGACCTAGGGCATCAGCATCAATGTTTTCCTCTATCTTGCTTTTCTGTTTTAAAAACGCAGAAAGTGTTGACGGCTAATGCCATACTACTTCGCTACATCTCCTTTCTTTCCGCCTTTCTCTACTTCCGCAAGTATTTTACGTTTTTCAGTCAACGAAAACTGCTGTCGCTTCTGCCTATCCATTTGCGATGATATGTACGGTACTTATTTATTTAACGAAATGTACACGAAATTTGCAAGTTTAATTATATAACCTTAACAGCAAGAAGAAGTAGTTCTCCAAGAGAGAAAGAGAAAACAAGCAGAAATCAGCCTGGATTTTTATTCATCTGATTGACCGCAGCTGGACCGGTCCAAATAATGACATGAGAAGTGCTTTGGATAGGCTTTGCGAATTAAATACGAAGAAGAAACATGCAATGCATCCGTCGCGTTCATTGGTGGATTACAAACATCGCGATCCTACTCAGCCAATAGTGTGACGTCTTACATTGGTTGATGGGCCAAGCCTATTGGTTGCGCAAAGCGTAACGTTCATTGGTGGATTGCAAACTTGGCGCTCGTACTCAGCTAATAGAGTGACGTCTTACATTGGATGACGGGCGAACCATATTTATTTATTTAATAGCGTACAAATGTGCATTAAAAGAAAAAATACATTAATCTTTCGCATATTCTAGTGAAGATTTCGTTCTTTTGTTGCACTTACTGAAATGATTGCGATCGCAATGTTTATCACACAATGTAGGGACGGTTCATGAAAGTCTGATCGCCGGCATAGACTATGGTGAAACTCATGTACCGCCCGCCTATTCAAAGCACTTCTCACGTCATTATTTGGACCGGTCCAGCTGCGTCAATCATAGCATCAGCTGAATAAAAATCCAGGCTAATTTCTGCTTGTTATCTCTTTATCTCTTGGAGAACTACTCGCTGCGTATGTGAAAGCTGCATTCTTATTTTCAAATCTTCCCGTAAAAAAAGTTTCTTTCGATGATTCATACGCAAGTCGTGATGGTGACATCCTGGAGATGCCCAGTATTCGTTTCAGAAATCTGGCCTTTACATTTTCAATAGTTCGAAGGTCGGACACCGTTAGTCTTTCCCAAATAAGTTCCATACCATATGTGAGAACTGGGCGAAGCGTATTGGTTACACAAAAGCGATTGCCTTCTCGATCGCGTACGGTGCATGTATGGAAAATGGCGATCATATCGTCTGAATAACGAAATAATGTAACAAGAAAAATGTTGGTCATAAAACAGGATGAATTTTGGTTTTAATTTGAGAAAATATGGTCAAACTGGTAAATAAATGAGCTCAATTTTAATTCGTTAAACTGAAACTACGAAATTCGTTAAAATGAAATATTTTAACATACAACAAATAGGGAAAAAGGAAGGGACCAAAAAAATTATTCGTTATTCTGAAAATTTCGTTATACTGGTGTTCGTTACAGCGGAATTCTACTGTATATACGAAGCCCAAAATATGAAGAATCCTCCGTATCCCAATAAAAATAAAGGAAATGACCTTGTAAAAATAACCCCATGACCAATTATCAATTTTATTAAGCAATTTGGAACATTGAACATTATTATTCATGTTATCAACATGGTTAAACTTTAGCTTTTCGCTACTTGAACTGCATCACAAGTTAGGAAGGCAAATGATGGATTTAATTAATTCAGTGAAGCGTTTATTGGCAAATAGTGTGTGTATGAATACAGAAGGCCCCATTTCAGCTGTGTCAACAGCAAGAATCAATGTAGATAGGATGATTATTTATCAAATATCCATTTTCTTTTCTCTACAAGAATGATTTCAGTTTTATTTTCTTTTTCCCAAAGTTAGCATGCTAATAAATTAGTGTAAGAATTATTTCAGAGTCTTTATTTTGAAATATAGGTTTAGATATGCAGCTGTAAGGTAATATAATCATTGATGTTAGAAATTATTCATGATATATGACGAATGATGAAGTCCACTGGCAGAGTTTGGGGGTTGAATAATATCTTAGTGGACATGCCTCTACTCTTCAGCGGAACCTGCGATATTATTATATTTTAAGGACGAGGTTAATGTCTTACCCTGAGAAGCTACAGGGAATTTATACGAATGCCTACTTGGATGGGAATGGTATACATGGTAGTATGAGAGTAGCAGCCGAATTTCAAGGAATGTCGCCAGCCGTAGGACAAAGAAAGGACATTTCCCAGTATTTCTTCTGTACAGAGGTGATATGAAATTAGAACTTTTGTTAATAAACTCAGTTTTTGTTGAATCAGACATAGTTTCAACAAACCTCTCTCCCTCTGTAGCACTCCATTTCTGTACCGCACATGCCCTGCATTGAAGCTTATGCTCTTCCAGCCCAAGTACGGCATTTATGGTTACAGTATGTATGTATGTATGTATGTATGTATGTATGTATGGGAGTGAAAGTGTTACAATAAGAGGCAACCTTTTATTACATATTTAAATTGAAAATTAGGTTTACATATTTTCCTACATGTACATACTGGATTTCTGTGAATTTTTACATTGGTATTTCATGCACCATTCATCATATTCCATGTTAAAATGTTTCAAAAGCTTCTCTCAGTTTTATTTCATGCTGCACAGTAACTTTTCTTCTATCAACTACCCTATATGTTGAGAAATTTCTTCTTATTACTACTAACACTGTTAATAAGTGCGCAATGTTTCACTGTACTGCCAAAGTCATGGAAGTTAGATTCCTATATTAAAAGTTTTAAGAGGAGAAAGAGCTTCAGTACGTAACCCTCCTCCTGTATTAAACATGAAATCAGTTATGTCTCTTCAGAACTTTAGCAAATAATTACTGTAGATGAGGTGCCATCAAGTAGTCTGTTCTTTCTATAGTAGGGAAAAGGAATAAAATATATGGAAATGTGACTGATTATGTACTTGCTGAAAGTTGGAAATAAACATCTGCGCACTTTCATTAAAAATTAAGTTACCTGTTTGGTTAGGATATAGACCATGTACAGTGAGTTTCTCTCATCGGTTGGCCAGCAAGCGTGCCCAGATCATCTGCCTCCTATTGACTCATCACTTCTTGCTCCGCAGCATAGGAACAAGGACAGCACTTCGCTCACTTTATCCATGCATGACATGAGATACAATTAAAATTAAGAAAATTAATAATTGAGAATTAAGAAAATAAGCTTGTACCTAATGACAGGAGATGTTGGAAGTGTTCTTCTCCTGCATCTACACATTTCTGGCATCATCTTAGGAAACTGCAATTCACACGCATAAGTTCGTCTTCCGTCTCAGTTTTAACATTTTCGTAGCCCGCCATGCTAAACCCCGGCTTCTTGTCCAATTCGTCTTAGTGATTTTGTAGGCATATGTTCTAATCTTTCTGCAATTTTATTTACTTTTCCTTGTTAAGTCCATGTTTTTTAACACTTCACTTCTTATCGAGTAAAGAAAGAGTTCCTCTCAATTTGTTTACGAGTTTCTGCACGGTCTCTCTATGTAGAGGGCGTACACCTTGAAATTGTGTTACAAATCGCCTAATGACTTCCCTGCAAGACTCTGTTTTCACATAATTATTGTACATAAATACTCCTTCCTCTACTGTGTACACATGTGGAGGCATTATGAGAATTATACCCCGAAGTAACACTTCACAACTCAAGAACAGTTGGTGCGACAGATCAGCACTTAATACATGTCGCTGCGTTGTTTAACGGGAAGTGATGTCTCAGCGGGAGGTAGATAAGCTGGGCGCCTGCCAGCCAACCGATGAGAGAAACTCACTGTATATTTTGAAAGTCATTTATATCATGCAGTGCATATTACAAAGTACTATAGTGTCTTCATTACTATTTACTGTTAACAAGTTAAAACACATGATTGTTTGCAATCATTTACTTGTTCAGAGAGGAGATTTATAGAAGTCCGACTTGTTGGCTGAATGGTCAACGTACTGGCCTTCGGTTCAGAGGGTCCCGGGTTTGATTCCCAGCCGGGTCGGGGATTTTAATCGGTTCTGATTAATTCTTCTGGCTCGGGGACTGGGTGTATGTGTCCGTCCCAACACTCTACTCATCATATTCAGACAACATACTGTACCCTGATGAAATAGGCCCTAGTTTCATGATTTGGTTTTTTAGAAGATAAATACAGATATATAGGAATATTAAATTGAATACAGTGTCAGTTTTGTGTGGACGGGAGAATGTCAACATAGCCAGCCGTGATCGCGACAAGCCATCGCCACAGTTAAGCTTGTCATTATGGGGAGAATGTTTCTTGGCCAGAAGCTAAGAGGATTAAATCTAGAGCTCACAACAACAGAATAATGACTACGAGGAAGTGAAAGAGTATATATTTCGGACCAAGGGCGAGCAGATGTATCACCAGTACCGAGAATATGACGACCAGTTTTTCCACGCCCCGAGGCATTTGGTGTTGTCATGTTACAAGGAAGAGATTTTAAACTAACCAATGCGGTGTTGACCAATGGGAAAATTTATCATAGGCCTGCAGGTAAACCAACATAAGAAAAACTCAGAGTGAACTCCAGTTAGCTTCTCCGATAACAATAATTAAATTATTCCAACCACATAATTGAATAGAGGGGATTTTTGTGATATCGTTCCCATGTTGATTAATTGTAATCGTAATAAATTAAAGTAATGAATTCGTGGAAATGACCCACGCTATCTCGCCATTGGTCGAGATGAGCACGCCATCAGGGACGCCGAGTTAGCGCGCGAAAGGTGGAGGACAGGAATTAAGTGAAATTTCCATGATCACCGAACGATATGAGTTCAGAATACGACACATGAATGTGTATCGCCAGTTTATTAAGTAGGATAAAGCAAGAGATCCAAATCCACCTGCATATGCCGATTTAGGATAACCAACCAGCCTCCCCAGGAGATGACCGCGGATGACCCCGGCGGGAAACCATATCGTCCATAAAAGTCCAGTAGTGGGACCTCACATGACCCAGTCGTTTGAAGTCACCAGTTGTGACCGGTCGAACCTCACATCACTCAGTTCTTACCAGTCACCAGTCGTTATCGGTCACCAGTCGTGTCAGTCGTATGAAGTAGTTGAAACTCTGAGACGTTGACTCTGTAAGTCAGTACCTCGGGACGCATTCGAAGTCAGTCAGAGCTGAAAGTGCGTGAGTTATTAGGAGAATGAAGACGAACAGTGAGATTATTCATAGTACCGAGTGTAAATAATCAGTACAACTGTATGTTGAATTTAATAAATGTCATGTGATTAAATAATAAATAATTAACGGAACGCCGATAGTACCTTTGGAAGGCAGTGTGTGGAGCCTGAAGTAAATAGCTCAAGATAGACAGTGAATAACCATCCGAGCAGGGAACTATAGGAGTTAGGCGATTATCAAGACGGCTTAGAAATAAACCAGGAAGTGCCGGTTGAAGACGCGATACGCGCCGGTTCAAATGAACTACATTTCGTCGTAATGTGTCACGACGTGTGTTTCGGGCATATATGAAGAGTATATTGTGCGAGTGTCAGGGGTCTAGGAGCACCTATAAGTGTTTTTTTTATTAGTATTCTTGTATAAAATAGTGTAATAAGGTGTTAATCATGGGTAGTCACCCAGAAGTGTTTTATTGTGTTAAATTTATATTGTGCGACATGATGGACGAGTAAATCACCATGGGGCCGTAAGGCCTATATCTCATCCGCTATGAGACAATGGAATTCTACATAGGAATGAGTACACAAATTTGATACTTGGGGATGTTATCGCAACTAAACGGGGTTCAGTGTAAATTAATTATGGTTACTTAACATGGTCCGCCTCCCGAGTCCATGATTTTATTTTTTCGTTAGACGGACGAACTAATTTATATTAACGTAATAATGGGTTAGATTAATTAATTTGAGTATTTGTTTGTTGTATATAATGTAAATATGGGATGTATTTCTTTCAATTAATGCATGCTGTTTGTAAGACTTTGACTTAAGTTCATTTCAAGTGTTAAATGCTAACCCATTTAATTGATTTTCAATCACTGCGGTGATTATTTGTATGTTAGTTAGGAATATTTTCTACCTGATAGCCAGATTATGAAAGTGCCGGAGTATGTAAAATTTGTGTTGCGTACGGAAGGTCATAAATATAATAATGGTCTATCTGCTGTGGGCGTTCGTAAGTTCTATATAATAATAATAATGCTCGGTGTGTTTGCGAGAAAGAAATAATAATCATGTTTGTGTGTTGACAAAGGAAAGTAAATTAATAATAATAATAATAATAATAATAATAATAATAATAATAATAATAATATTTGTGCGTTTGCAAGTTAAAGTATAATAATAATAATGACAGTGCTTCGTGAGTTGGCTAGTGCAAATAATAATCAATGTGGAGATGACATGTAGCGTTAAAGACTTTCATTCGCGTAATCAGTTTGATTTTACGTAAATTTTTGATTTCACGTTTTTGGACTTTAATTTAACCATTAAAATTTGTTTAAAAGCGATAGAGGCACGTGAATTAGAATGGTCACGATATGTTAAAAGCCCAGAATGATTTGAGCCCATATTTAGAGTTGGAAGTCATGAGGGACGAATATCCGGCGTGAAATAAATTGAGCCGTATTGTTTGTAATGATGAAATAGATGAATCTCAAGGCCTAAGATGATATAAAATGCATATGCCAGTGTTATTAGTGGTAGAATCCACGCACCGAGGATTAATTTATGAATTAAATGTTTGAAGAGTTCCGATAAAAGGAAATGGACTTCAAATTGGAAGGAATAGTTCAGCAATCGCCGGCATTGGAGGTATTTGCCCAGCTGCGATGTGCCATAGGTTGTGAGATGTGTCTTGGGAGGACGTGTGTCCCCATATAAAATTAACGGCAGTACGAAATTGAAGGTACGGTCCCGAATACCGTGTTGTCCCGACCGATATAAAGCAGATCTTAGTGGTTCATAACGGGATTTAACATATGTGACTAAATTCTAAAGAGTGGAAATTAAAATATCATCTTTCCATTTTTAATAATAATAATAATAATCATACTCCAAGTGAATCTTGTCGTAAATCAATTGCTTAGTGCCAAAGTAGACTGAAATTGTGAAGGTTTATACATTTAACCATAAATATCGCTAACGGTAGTGTAAACGTGAAATAATAATAATAATAATAATAATAATAATAATAATAATAATAATAATTAATAAATATTTGAAGAAGGAGAAGAAGAAGAATTTACTTTTTATATTTTGGACATAATAATGATGTTGGGAGTAGAAATGAAAAATTTGAGATTTTTAACTAATAATAATAATAATAAATAAAATATTTGAAGAAGGAGAAGTAGAATAACCAATGAAGCTACTTTTTTTTTTTTTCATTTTTTGATGAGAATAATAAGAGCGAGAAGTTGAAGTATTATAGCGAGGATGATTACGGGTTGCGATAATCACGATTTCCACTATTAATAATAATAATAATAATAATAATAATAATAATAATGAAAAGTTGAAGAAGCAGAAGATAAAGAACTTGCAATAGTAACTTGAGAATAATAATTATGATGAAAGGAAATTAAGATATTTAATGGGCGATGATTCATTGTTACGAATATAATAATAATAATAATAATAATAATAATAATAATAATAATAATAATAATAATAATAATAATAATAATAATAATAATAATAATATTTTATGAGGAAGCTGATCATTAAATTGTGCGGATAAATTACGAGGAAGAACGAACCTTCGTTTGAAACGTCGGCAAGGGTTGGCACATAATCATCCCGGATGACAAATGATAATAATCAAATATAGGATTATAATTGAAATTAATGATAATAATAAATTAATTGCTGGTAGTCACAGAATATGATAATGATCAGATAAAGAATGGTAATGATATTATTTAATAATCATAGGAGGATATGATAGGGACAGTCGTCCTGTGTCGAACTGCTCAGAACCAGATGTTGGGTTTTCACGGGGAGATTGTTAGCGGTAGATACGTAAATAACCCACGGGCGGCACATGTCTTCATTGTCAGAGCATAGTAATGAACCTTTCTGTACGTCTTGTCGTATTGACAAGTGTAAATATTAAAATAGGCTTTGAGTTAATGAACTCTACCTGGCGTGTTTGTGAATCTGGAAATAATAGGCTAGAGTTTGTCCGTACTATAAATTCCCGTTTTTTCGAGACGATAACATTTCCACGGTGGGTGTCCGGCTCACCAGAATGTACATACCGGAAGTGTCTCGTGTCCAAACGGAACGAGGAGGTGACAGTAAAAAGTTACTGTCCTGCCTTCGTCTCCGAAAGAAGATCTCCAGCGGTGAAACGTCCACTCATACGGATGTGAATTCGATCCCAGTAACCAGTTGGGGCGAATTCACCAGATGTTTACACTACCAGAGTAGTGAGGTAAATCCAAGTAGTATGTCATTTATTTTTCAGGATGGAAGTGTCCCAATGTAATAATTGTCATCAGGTGTAGTATGCAAAATAAGTGAATAAATTGCTCCTCATTGCAATTTCAATAGGAAACAGTTTCCATATCTTTTTATTGTAGTTAGTCCAGTATGCCCATGGAATTTAAGTTGTTACTTCCCAGTCCTATTGTGGAGTCAAAAATTTGTATCCATGAATGAGTTATCCCCCGTAACCTAAATTTGCATGCCCCGTTCATCCCTGTGTTCATTTGATGCGCCGATATATAATTTGATTTTCTTTATATAAATTTTTTTTATCGTTTTCGAACTGATCACCCCTGAGATAAATGCTAGTCTGGGACTCAGGAAGTGAGCGGGTGCAATACAACACTACCAATCACCACAGAAACACGCAATCATGATTACATTCCTCCATATAGGGTTGGTGTCAGGCAGGTCATCTGTCTGTAAACAAAGGCCAAATCCACATGTGCGACACAGTTCGCACCTGCGACCCTACAGGTATGGGAAAAAGCGGTAGCGAAAGAAGAAGAAGAAGAGATTTATGGAAAAAAGTGGAAGGCTGAAATAACTTCTTGGATATGCTGATTTCTGTGGATCTTCCACCAATTGAATGCATTTCTCCTTCATTTTGAAAGTTGTATTTTCATTCATTGAGTTGATCTACATGGATGTTACCTTAATGCCAAAGCGTTGTAAAAGTTCCTCAGATTCCAAAGAGAAGTTATGTACCTAGGTATGATCAAAACACTTGTTCACTTGTCACATGTTCAATTGTTTTAACTGGTTGTTTACAGTGATTACATGAATTACCTTCTTATTGCTTTATTCTTGTCATTGATAATCAGAGTATACTTGTTGCTTAACACTAGAGGCTCATAACTATGCAGACTACTACTCCTGACATGAGACCCCTCTTTACCGACTAATGTATACAATAATAGAGATACAAGTACTTCAGCTAATTTGATACTCGCACATTTATGCGCTTGTTACGTAATATTGAAATACAAAGAAGGATGGAATGGGAAGTAGGTGGAAATATAATATAACTTATGGTTTTCAGTCTGACAAAGCACAAAATATAATGCTTAGAAAATTATAACAGCTGGGCTGAGTAGCTCAGATGGTAGAGCACTGGCCTTCTAAGCCCAACTTGGCAGGTTCGATCTTGGCTCAGTCTGGTGGTATTTGAAGTTGGTCAGATACGTCAACCTCACGTCAGCGGTTTTACTGACATGTAAAATCACTCCTGTGGGACAAAATTCTGGCACCTCGGTGCCTCCAAAACCCAAAAGGTAATTAGTGGGACATAAAAATCAATAAATTATTTCACAATAGCATATATGAAAAAACTTTTAACAACAGAATGACATGTTTTGTTCTACAAGAACATCAATTGTATCAAATCCCTTTTAATCATGCATATATACTGTATGTATAATCCTGATCTGCATTTAGGGCAGTCGTCCAGGTGGCAGATTCCCTATCTGTTGTTTTCATAGCCTTTTTGTAAATGAACCGGGCAAGTTGGCCGCACGGTTAGGAGCGCGCAGCTGTGAGCTTGCATCCAGGAGATAGTGGGTTCGTATCCCACTGTCAGCAGCCCTGAAGATGGTTTTCCGTGGTTTCCCATTTTCACACCAGGCAAATGCTGGGGCTGTACCTTAATTAAGGCCACAGCTGCTTCCTTCCCATTCCTAGGCCTTTCCTATCCCGTCGTCGCCATAAGACCTATCTGTGTCGGTGCGACATAAAGCAAATAGAAAAAAAAATTCTTAAGTGATTTCAAAGAAATTGGAAATTTATTGAACATCTCCCTTGGTAAGTTATTCCAATCCCTAACTCCCATTCCTATAAATTAATATTTGCCCCAATTTCTCCTCTTGAATTCCAACTTTATCTTCATATTGTGATCTTTCCTACTTTTAAAGACGCCACTCAAACTTATTCGTCTACCAACGTCATTCCACGCCATCTCTCCGCTGACATACCACTTAGTCGAACAGCTTGTCTTCTTTCTCCTAATTCTTCCCAGCCCAAACTTTGCAACATTTTTGTAACGCTACTCTTTTGTCAGAAATCACCCAGAACAAATCAAGCTGCTTTTCTTTGGGATTTTTCCAGTTCTTGAATCAAGTGAACCTGGTGAGGTTCCCATACGCTGGAACCATACTCTAGTTGGGGTCTTACCAGAGACTTATATGCCCTCTCCTTTACATCCTTACTAAAACCCCTAAACACCCTCATACCCATGTGCAGTCTGATCTTTTTAATTCCTTATATATGTCTTACTGAGGATGACCCTATGCCAGGTCAAAACATGTCTATGTAAAGTTTTGTCTTAATTGGATGTAAATATTGTAACCTTGACTAGGAGGATAGTCAACATAATTTTGTTTGATTCTGTAAGAACATCACTACCTTATCGAAAGAATTGGACCAAACTCTGGCATTTTAGATTGCATGTTCCATTCATGCGGAATGGTGGTTGAATATGCAGCACGGCGCATCTTGCCCCGTCTCGCATTCGAATAATGCACACCTCTAGTATCCAAGTAGGTGTTCATTCTATCTATAGTTATTCACAAATTATGTAGGGTTATTCAGCTAAGATGTCACCTCAAGCAAGTCTTGAATAGTTTAAGATAATGGCATTCTGTTTTCCCTTTCGTTAATGGTATTAAGGGGTTCATAGTTGAACATGCAGTACTTTTCCAGGCTTTTGAAAAAATTTATCGGCACACATGTTTCCATATAAGAACATTATTTCATGCAATAACTGCTGATATACTGTCAAACTTACACCCGTTGTTACTGGAACTTCGCACAGATCGCAGCACATGAGAACCGGTCTCGAGATCTGTGACATCACTTCTGCATTGGTTTGGAGTGATGGGAGGTTTCTTTCTTTTCAGAGGCTCTTGGTGAGAGAACATTGTGAGAACACCATTACATTTTAGAATTCCTTTTCCACCCTCCCGTACTTTCTCCCCACTTATGCGGCTGAAAACGTCCATAGTGAAATAAAATAACATGCCAGTCATTCCAGCAAACTACATTGTAGGTACTGAGATTATCTCAAAAAAATATCATTATCATGGACTTATTTCATATGAACAGGATTCATCAGTATAAGACCACCACCCTTCTCTTTTAACTACACCAGCCCCTTGCTTCCTTTGAATTGGGTTCCTGGGAAACACATCCATGATAAATCTTTTCTCTGGCCTGTTAATACAGCTGACATTTTCACGGCATTTTCACCAACTCTGCAAACTACGACCATTAAAACAATATGTTTACAATACAGTGCTAAGGAAGAATATGACAGATCGAGGGCAAGTCCAGGTGCGGAAAAGCAGAAACAAACCGACTTGGACATATTGTATCAATATAATCACTGTATCTAGAACAAACAATGTGGACAGTATTATAGTTCCACTTTTGTTTGACTCCTGGGCAGTTAATAGAGATAATGAACTATACAACTCTTCAGTTCCTAATGGCATTGAATTAATCAAGAAGCTACTTCTAGTGAAGTGTACAAGCATTGTACAGCCTGCTGATATTTTCTTCTTCCATCCATACAAAAATATTGTGAAATTTAACACGGATACAATTATGGTATCTTCTGGCAATAACATTAACATATGGCAATCATTGTTTGTGTATTTCCAGTTCCGGGCACCAAGAGTCTCTAAATCAAATTTGTAGACATTATAATAAGCTTTTGGGCGAAGAATTTAGTATTTATTTTAGCGCTTTCGTCCCTAATTCGCCTGATGACCTTGCTGTTTACTTCGCACACACATACGATGGAACAAGAAACATCTTAACTCGAGCTCAGAAGGCCATCTAGTGACGAACGTAAGTACCACTTACTCCAGACCAACAGTAAAGCATTCTTAAATTCAAAACTTCATTATTAGAGAAGTCTTGCTCGTGAACAGACGAGATTTTCTTCTGAAGGCGCGGAGCAAAGTTCTCTGCAAAACATAAAGAATGCCACCTAGTTTTGTGACGTGGCATAAGCCTAAAAGCTTTTTATCATGCCTATTATTAAGGGTCGTGAAAGCATAGATTCAAATATTAATAATTTTTTTAAAGACTTTCCTGATGTATTCAAACGCTCTTGTAGTCTGCTTCAAATGGGGATTAATGGAAGAGTGTTTCTGTGAGAAATGTGACCAACCTATTTTCATCAAATAGGCACACTGCGAGAAATGAATACCTATGCTTTAATTGTTGACTTGCATAATTTTTGTCTCTGACTGTCTTGTCAGGTCAAAAAACTCTGTTGTCGAATTTTCGATATCGTATTATTGACTATTCGTCACAAACACCATAATCAATTTGTTTCATAATAATTCATATGTCGTCTCCATAGTCATAGTATTTTCATCGTCACTATGACGACTCATATCTCCAGTAGTAATAGTCCATAGCAGCTAAAATTTATATGGTGTATGATATTCTGTTTCCCTATTTTTTTTTTTTTTTTTTGGCTAGTTGCTTTACGTCGCACTGACACAGATAGGTCTTATTGCGACGATGGGACAGGGAAGGGCTATGAGTGGGAAGGAAGCGGCCGTGGCCTTAATTAAGGTACAGCCCCAGTATTTGTCTGGTGTGAAAATGGGAAACCACGGAAAACCATCTTCAGGGCTGCCGACAGTGGGGTTCGAACCTACTATCACCTGAATACTGGATACTGGTCGCACTTAAGCGACTGCAGCTATCGAGCTCGGTGTATACTATACAGGTGTATCCGTGATGATCTTACAAACTTTCAGAGATAATGGAGGATGACAAATGGATCAATTTGTGATAAGGAACCGTCAGTAGCGGCGATTGGGTATTAAAAGTGCGGGGGCAAAAAAAAAAATATACAGACAACAAAGTGCCTGGGTTTGTCGGATATAGTGGACGAGGTGGGGAGGGGTTTTTTTATTTTTTTATTTTTTTTATACGTTTACATCAAAGATGGTTCATGTTTGTGGGTTACTGTAGTCACGTCCTAGTTCGTGAACTATGGGCAGCGGCTGAGTGGCCTAGTAAGTGGTCCTGAGAGTCGGGATACCACTTGCTATGGAATGGGAGTGGGCATCTCGGACATATTCTGAGTACTGGCCCTCCTTGTGCTCAGGCGGCTAGGACTATACAATCCACCGGTGGTCCATAACCCGTTAGAGGAGAGATCCTCACTTGGGCTATGTGCAAGCAGGGCAGCATCCTGCTTCATGAATCGACCGAGCTCAGAACATTTTAAGCAAGCCTCGGACCTATGGGAGTAACGGAGTCCCACTCCCATTTGACAGGCGAGGGACTCCTTGGAAACAACTTGGCGAACGAAATGGAATTCGATGGGGAGCTATCAATATCATCTGGATGTGCTAGGAGTAAGTGATATTCGGGTAAGGGGAGATAACGAGGAAGAGATAGGAGATTATAAAGTGTACTTGACGGGTGTTAGAAAGGGAAGGGCAGAGTCTGGGGTAGGACTCTTTATCAGGAATACCATTGCACGGAACATAGTTTCTGTTAGGCATGTAAATGAGCGAATGATGTGGGTACATTTGTCAGTTGGAGGAATTAGGACAAGATTTGTGTCTGTGTATTCACCATGTGAGGGTGCAGATGAGGATGAAGTTAAGTTTTATGAAGCATTGAGTGACATCGTAGTCAGGGTAAACAGCAAGGATAGAATAGTGCTAATGGGCGATTTCAATGCGAGAGTTGGGAATAGAACTGAAGGATACGAAAGGGTGATTGGTAAATGTGGGGAAGATATGGAAGCTAATGGAAATGGGAAGCGTTTGCTGGACTTCTGTGCTAGTATGGGTTTAGCTGTTACGAATACATTCTTCAAGCATAAGGCTATTCACCGCTACACATGGGAGGCTAGGGGTACCAGATCCATAATAGACTATATCTTAACAGACTTCGAATTCAGGAAATCTGTTAGGAATGTACGAGTTTTCTGGGGATTTTTCGATGATACAGACCACTATCTGATCTGTAGTGAACTAAGTATCTCTAGGCCTAAGGTAGAGAAAGTGAAATCTGTCTGCAAACGAATAAGGGTAGAAAATCTCCAGGACGAGGAAATTAGACGGAAGAACATGGATATGATTAGTGAGAAGTTTCGAACAGTAGACATTAAGCAGGTTCAGGATATAGAAAGTGAATGGGTGGCATACAGGGATGCTGTAGTAGATACAGCCAGGGAATGCCTTGGAACAACTGTGTGTAAAGATGGGAAAAGGCAAACATCTTGGTGGAATGATGAAGTGAGAGCAGCTTGTAAACGTAAAAAGAAGGCTTATAAGAAATGGCTCCAAACAAGGGCTGAGGCAGATAGGGAGTTGTATGTAGATGAAAGAAACAGAGCGAAACAAATAATTGTTGAATCCAAAAAGAAGTCATGGGAAGATTTTGGTAACAACCTGCAAAGGCTAGGTCAAGCAGCAGGGAAACCTTTCTGGACAGTAATAAAGGATCTTAGGAAGGGAGGGAAAAAGGAAATGAACAGTGTTTTGAGTAATTCAGGTGAACTCATAATAGATCCCAGGGAATCACTGGAGAGGTGGAGGGAATATTTTGAACATCTTCTCAATGTAAAAGGAAATCATCCTGGTGGTGTTGTGAACAGCGAAGCTCAAGGGGAGGAGGAAAATGATGTTGGTGAAATTATGCTTGAGGAAGTGGAAAGGATGGTAAATAAACTCCATTGTCATAAGGCAGCAGGAATAGATGAAATTAGACCTGAAATGGTGAAGTATAGTGGGAAGGCAGGGATGAAATGGCTTCATAGAGTAGTAAAATTAGCGTGGAGTGTTGGTAAGGTACCTTCAGATTGGGCAAAAGCAGTAATTGCCCCTACCTATTAGCAAGGGAACAGGAAGGATTGCAACAACTATTGAGGTATCTCACTGATTAGTATACCAGGCAAAGTATTCACTGGCATCTTGGAAGGGAGGGTGCGATCTGTCATTGAAAGGAAGTTGGATGAAAACCAGTGTGGTTTCAGACCACAGAGAGGCTGTCAGGATCAGATTTTCAGTATGCGCCAGGTAATTGAAAAATGCTATGAGAGGAATAGGCAGTTGTGTTTATGTTTCGTAGATCTAGAGAAAGCATATGACAGGGTACCGAGGGAAAAGATGTTCGCCATACTGGGGGACTATGGAATTAAAGGCAGATTATTAAAATCAATCAAAGGCATTTATGTTGACAATTGGTCTTCATTGAGAATTGATGGCTGAATGAGTTCTTGGTTCAGGGTACTTACAGGGGTTAGACAAGGCTGTAATCTTTCACCTTTGCTGTTTGTAGTTTACATGGATCATCTGCTGAAAGGTATAAAATGGCAGGGAGGGATTCAATTAGGTGGAAATGTAGTAAGCAGTCTGGCCTATGCCGACGACTTGGTCTTAATGGCAGATTGTGCCGAAAGCCTACAGTCTAATATCGTGGAACTTGAAAATAGGTGCAATGAGTATGGTATGAAAATTAGCCTGTCGAAGACTAAATCGATGTCAGTAGGTAAGAAATTCAACAGAATTGAATGTCAGATTGGTGATACAAAGCTAGAACAGGTCGATAATTTCAAGTATTTAGGTTGTGTGTTCTCCCAGGATGGTAATATAGTAAGTGAGATTGAATCAAGGTGCCGTAAAGCTAATGCAGTGAGCTCGCAGCTGCGATCCACTGTATTCTGTAAGAAGGAAGTCAGCTCCCAGACGAAACTATCTTTACATCGGTCTGTTTTCAGACCAACTTTGCTTTACGGGAGCGAAAGCTGGGTGGACTCAGGATATCTTTCTTATTCATAAGTTAGAAGTAACAGACATGAAAGTAGCAAGAATGATTTGCTGGTACAAACAGGTGGGAACAATGGCAGGAGGGTAATCGGAATGAGGAAATAAAGGCTAATTTGGGAATGAACTCGATGGATGAAGCTGTACGCATAAACTGGCTTCGGTGGTGGGGTCATGTGAGGCGAATGGAGGAGGATAGGTTACCTATGAGAATAATGGACTCTGCTATGGAGGGTAAGAGAAGTAGAGGTAGACCAAGACGACGATGGTTAGACTCGGTTTCTAACGATTTAAAGATAAGAGGTATAGAACTAAATGAGGCCACAACACTAGTTGCAAATCGAGGATTGTGGCGACGTTTAGTAAATTCACAGAGGCTTGCAGACTGAACGCTGAAAGGCATAACAGTCTATAATGATAATGTAATGTAATGTAATGTAAAATGTTTACATCAAAACTGAAGCCGGGCTGAGTGTATCAGACTGTTGAGGTACTGGCCTTCTGACCCCAACTTGGCTGGTGTGATCCTGGCTCAGTCCGGTGGTATTTGAAGGTACTCAAATACGTCAGCCTGTTGTCGGTAGATTTACTTGCACGTTAAAGAACTCCTGCGGGACTAAATTACGGCACCTCGGCATCTCCGAATACTGTAAGAGTAGTTAGTAGGGCCTAAGACATAAAGCCAATAACATTAATATAATACAAAACTGAAGAAGAAAGCTATAACATGGTAAATTTCTTATGCTCTCTGAACAAATTTTGACAGAGAGGAAAAGGTTGACAGTTTATACATTTAAGTGTGGTAATAATAGTTTTTTGAGATTTTGATTGGATATCTATATATATAAAATAAGAGTTTTGTCTGTACATTGCTCAGAATTTGAAAAGAATGGTATTTCTTTATCGGTCATGTCCACAGTAACAAGGAAATACATGTTTTACTTTTCCGTAATTTCTGTCTGTCTGTATGTATGTACACGCATCACGAGAAAACGGCTGAAGAAAATTTAATGAAAATCGGTATGTAAAGTCGGGTGATGAACCTCTACAATCTAGGCTATAAATTATTTTATTCACACTGAGTGAAATGGTAGTTTAGGGGAAGGCCTTAAATTTAATTCTCAAATATTTATGTTATTAGGGGTCGTGTCTTAATGAAAAATGGGATGCAAAGTCGGGGTAATAAGTCGATATAATCTAGGCCATAAATAATTGTATTCACGCTGAGTGAAATGGCAGTTTAGGCTAATGCCTAAAATTTAATTTTGAAATTTTTTTTTTTTTTTTTTTTTTTTTTTGCTATTTGCTTTACGTCGCACCGACACAGATAGGTCTTATGGCGACGATGGGATGGGAAAGGCCTAGGAGTTGGAAGGAAGCGGCCGTGGCCTTAATTAAGGTACAGCCCCAGCATTTGCCTGGTGTGAAAATGGGAAACCACGGAAAACCATCTTCAGGGCTGCCGACAGTGGGGCTCGAACCCACGATCTCCCGGATGCAAGCTCACAGCCGCGCGCCTCTACACGCACGGCCAACTCGCCCGGTAATATTTATGTTATTAGTGGTCGTATCTTAATGGAAATCGGTAGACAAAGACGGGAAATAAGTCGCTACAATATAGGCTATACATAATTGTATTCACGCTGTGAAAAATGGTAGTTTAGGGGAAGGCCTAAAGTTTAATTTTCAAATATTTATTATATTAGTGGTCGTATCTTCACAAAAATTGGTATGCGAAGTCGGGAAATAAGTCGCTATAATCTAGGACATCAATAATTTTATTCACACAGTGAAATGGTAGTTTATGGGAAGGCCTGAAATGTAATCTTCTACATATATATAAAATAAGAGTTTTGTCTGTACATTGCTCAGAATTTGAAAAGAATGTTATTTCTGTATCGGTCATGTCCACAGTAACAAGAAAATGCACTTTTTTCTTTTACGTAATGTATGCATGTACCGGTATGTATGTATGTATGTATAGTCCGCACACTTTATGTTGGTGCATTTGTGTACGGGGTGAGGAGTAAGGAGGGAGGTGTCCCGGTATCGATAGTGCTACCAACCGAAGGAAAATGAAATCTGAATTGAATCGAGAATATGATCGATCGATACGAAGTTTCTAAACCGTTATCATCTTAAGCCAACAACTATGTCACATACACATTATACAACATTATAAAAGATTTCTCGATGCGAATCTTGTTCCTAGCATGAATTCTATACTTTGGCTTTGTTGTGTAAAGAACAACAGTACTAGTACGTAAAGTGTACGCCAGATGTCGCACAACGATGCTTAAGCGATTCATAGTTTGTGTTTCAAAGGTTGCCAGTACGAATCTCGAAGATCGCCGAGGTCGACCGATGCAGCACTAGGGTGTAAATGCACCAACATAAAGTGTGCGGATAGTATGTATCACTAGAAAACGGCTAAAGAGAATTTAAAGAAAATCGGTATGCAAATTTGGGGAATAAGTCGCTACAATCTAAGCCATAAATAATTTTATTCACGCTGATAGAAATGGTAGTTTAGGGGAAGGCCAGAAATTTAATTTTCAAATATTTATGTTATTAGTGGTCCTGTCGTAATAAAAATAGGTACCTTACGCAAAGTCGGTAAGTAAGTCGCTACAATCTAGACTATAAATAATCTTATTCCCCCTGAGTGAAATGGTAGTTTAGGGGAAGGCCTAAAATCTAATTCTTAAATATTTACGTCATTAGTGGTCATATATCATTGAAAACTGGTATACAAACTCGGAGAATGAGCCACTACAATCTAAGCTATAAACCATTTTATTCACCCTAGATGAAATTGTGGTTATGGGCAAGGCGCCTAAAATTTAATTTGGGTCCTATCGAAAAGTGCTAGATAACAAAAGTTACAAGGAATACAATTTCCGATCATTTATGTTTTATTCAGTTTTACCGCAACGACTATGATGGGTGGTATTTGAGAGTCGGGAGAAAACTAAATGTGAAGGCCTACAATATGGAAAGCGCATAACATTGATCAACAATAACATTACATTGACCATTGTTTGTTGTGATGTTATTTGTCTCGTATGCTGCCTTTCAACTCCGATAGATGGTTTTACTGCTGCGTCCCGCGTATAATAGCCTGAGTGAATATTGGCCGGAAATAGCTGAAGAGTTAGAAAACTTTCTTCTTTAGCATTCCATTCCTCTGGTTCATACATTTCCTGATTCTGCTGGTATGTAACACGCTGGTTCATCATAGGATTCCAGCTATTCAATTCCTACTCTTACGCGCTGTTTTGAATGAGCAGTGTGCATACTTAAGGCAGAGGCTGACTTAGTAGTAGTAGTAGTAGTAGTAGTAGTATGACCTAGTCTAGAATAACAATTTAGGGCTATTACAAATTATAGCACCACAATTCACTAAATAACTCAAAATTGAACCCTGAAAAGAGCCGTTTTTTAAGAAAAGCTTCTTCGTCTTCTTTTTCTGCACTTTTATTCAATTTTACATTAATTTTATTCCAAATTAGCAGTGAAGAGGGTGTTTCTCCTCTGGCTTGGAGGAAAAATTTGCCTCCAATTCAGATAGATTTTTCCGCCGCCAGTGCCATGAATTGATATTTTCCGACTCATCGGGTACTCCTAGGAAACAAATTAGTAAAAGGGTATAGTTTTTGCCCTGGGAGTCTCCACTATTCGACCCTCTCCCCGCCGAAAGAAGACGAAGAGTGTTCACGGATCACGGCTGTCTGCGGCTTGGTCATTCCAGCTCTGGAACTTTGGACTGTTAGATCGGCATTGTAGTCCAGTTCATTAAAAGTGAGAAAATGTGTGGTGTTTCATTTGATCGAGTATTTCACATGAAAGCATTGCTTTTAATCGCGACATTCCTACTGACGCCATTGTAATGTATGTTCATTTCAGTTGGGAAAACTACTAAGACAGTCTTTCTGAGGATGTAAAAAGGCAGGTGGAGAGTGAGTGTCTACCATTATAAGGAAAACTCCCCAACCTGATTGTAGCTGATGGTATGCAAGTGAAAATTCCCTAACTCAATCTTCATATGAGAAAAGACGTTTGGTGACTTCCCAGTTGCGTTTCTAGGGTAACGTTAATTATGAGCTATGCAATTTAATACAATCTTGCTCACAACGTGTACACTAGAATTCTGTATGCAATGTAGAATTCCGTAGCGAAGCACGGGTACATCGGCTAGTTTTCTGATATTACTGGTACGTAATACACTGATTCATCATAGCATTCGAGCTATTCAATCCCTACTCTGAGGCACTGATTGGAATGCGTAGTGTGCATATTTAACGGAATAATGACAGAGGAGTGTTCACGGCAGCCTGCGACCTGGTTATTCCAGCTCTGGAACTTTCGACTGTTAGATCGGCACCGTAGTACTGTTCGTTGAAAGTGAGAAAGTGTGCGGTTTTTCATTTGATCGAGTATTTTATATGATAACATTGCTTTCAATTGCTACATTCCTACTGACGTTTTTGTAATAACCTATGTTGAATTCAGTTAGGAAAACCACCAAGTCAGTCTTTCTGAGAATTCCGTAGCGAAGCACGGGTACATCAGCTAGTTATACAATAAAACTTTCCCGAAAGGAACAATATTACACATTTATTACAATTAAGAAGAAGTACGGCGAGATTATACAATTAAAAATAATCTAGTATTTGACTACACACTAAAAAAGTTACAGACACTACAGAGACCGCCAGACTGACAAATGCGCGCGGTAAGCGGGTGAATTAGATCTCAATGCCCATGACCTTAGCATAAAAAGTATACCCCTGTTGCCGTTCCTCACAGCACATGCAAAGTCTCCACTACTTGATGTGGCGCTATAGGACTACAAATCGCTTAGACGAGTCGAACGATATTTTCTGCGTATTTCCGCTAATAATTTAGTTAATAATTAAAGAAAATAAAGGAAATAATTAGCTGATAACTATTAATAACCTTGATCATAGTGGCCGGTATTTGATCCGTATTAACTTGATCACAACAAATATGTAGTTGGATGGTCGGCCTAGTCAATACTAAATATTAATTATTTATATTTATTTACATAAGTCTAGTACATGTTTCGAGAATCTTAATACATTCCCTTCATCAGCTAGTCAAATTAAAATTCCTGTACACAAAAAGACCTAATTAAAAGGGGGCCCCCATTAAGAAATCCAAAACTGTTGCCAATACAATTTGACATTTTAAAATCGAAGAGTGGATGCATGGAATTTAATTCCATCCAGTCGAATACGATAAAACACAATAGAATAAAGTCTGTATGAATTAAAATGTTGATCACTATTTTCTTGTTATGGCGTTAGATCACTGTGTACTTGATGATCCGATGATATTCTTGTAAAATTCAATTGGAGTTAAGAATAAGATAAAATAGTGCAAAAACTTTTAGTCATGCCGAAACCATCCGTTAATGGGTGTGTTATGCAGCCAGGTGATATGAGCTTAAAATGATCTGTAAGAGGGAAAAGTAAAATAGAAACTATAATTGGAAGACTATAACAAACAAAATGAGAGTACAACGCATAAAATTATTAAAACTTACCAATATAACGATACAAGAGTACGTGAGGCTGTCATGTAACTATTAAGGATATATAAAAGGGGCTGAAGTAGTTCGGCGACTGATTGCGGAGTTGCAGTGGGAGGCGCGGTGACGGATGGAGGAGGGGAGAGTGCTGCCCCTGTGTTCTAACGTCATACCTCCCCTCTTACGCGCTTTTCTTCCTTCTCTTTTGCTCTCTTCATAGCGTATTCGGTCACCAACTTAAACAACTGGTTATCCTCTGCCATGTACTCATTAAGGCCATTTTCATTATCAAATTTTTGTAACATGTAAATTTCTAATTTCTCAAGGGTATTAATTTGTTTACCTTTGTTTGGCGGGTGTAATAGAACCATGTCCCGTTCAATATCAATGAAGTGATGATTGTTTTCGTGCATGTGTTCGCACATGGCAGAGTATCTAGAATGTCTTCGTGCATTCACATGCTCTTTATACCGTACCGACACACTCCTTCCCGACAGTCCTACATACTTTTTTCACAGTCTTGGCAAGATAGTTTATATACTCCTGACTTACTGAAAATGCTATTGGTGTTTACGCTATTTGAGTTGAACAAAATTTTATTATTATTATTATCGGTCCTAAAGGGTACATGGATGTTGTGTTTCCTAAAGAGTTTAACCAAGCCATATGATTGTTTATTAATATAAGTGAATGTAGCAAATTTCTTCTTTTCTTCCCTCTTTACAAGTAGAGTGTTAGGCTGTTCGCGACCTTACTCTTTATCCTATTGACATAGCTCGTAGGGTAGCCATTTCTTCTGGCAATGTCGTGGATAATGTTTATCTCTTTATAAAATTCACTTTTATATAGTGGCGTTCTTACTGCTCTGTTGATCAAACTATAAAACGCCGCTTTCTTGTGTTCTCCCGGGTGATTTGAGTCTTTTCTGATAATAACATCTGTATGTGTAGGCTTTCTGAATACATGATAAACAAGGTTTTTATTTTCTCTAGTTACTGTTACGTCTAGGTAGTTTAGGCTTTTATTATCTTCCGATTCAATTGTAAACGTTATGTGTTTATCTAAGTTGTTGAACTAGTCTAACAGTTCGTTTGGTTTGAGGTCCTGTTCGTTAATGATAACGAACGTGTCATCAACACACCTCAACCATAAATCTAATCCTCTTATTTTACCGACTATTTTATTAGATTCCATGTGGTCTATATATATATCCGTGAGGATGCCAGACACTGGTGATCCCATGGCCAACCCGTTAACTTGTTTATACACGTTGTTATTAAAAGTAAAAAAGTTGTTTTCTAGTGTGAACGTTAATAAGTTGATGAATTCGTCTATCTCTACTCTACTCAACGGGCTGTGCGTATTCAAGTTATCTTTAACGATGTTAATAGTCTCCGTAATCGGGATATTCGAGTACATATCTTTAACATCAAAGCTATGGATGGTATTATGTTGCGATAAAATGACGTTTTTTGTCCTATCACAAAAATCTGTGGTGTGCGGAGGGTAGTGTCTACATTAAATATATAGTATTTCTTTAAAAACGTGTGTTTAATTAAATCTTTTTGTGCACAGGAATTTTAATTTGATTAGCTGATGAAGGGAATGTATTAAGATTCTCGAAACATGTACTATACTTAGGTAAATAAAAATAAATAATTAATATTTAGTATTGACTAGGTGGACCATCCAACTACATATTTGTTGGAGTTAGCTGATAAGACAACAGGGCTTGTACGAATTGCTTTGTGTAATAATTCCTATAATTCCTAGTTTCAGTCGGCTAAAATGGAATAAAAATGTAACATTTTCTCCAAAAAAGTGGGGGGTGGCCACTGCCCCCCTCATCACCCTAATTGCCGCTACTGGGAACCGTAGTCTGGAAATGTTCGAGTCAAAAGTTATTAATAATCCGAGTTGTTTAGCGTCCGTTCGTTCTTAACAGACGCCGGGGTATCGGAGTAGTTCTTTAACGTGCTGGAAGCCAACGACATGGGGTTGAGTACGAGACACCTGTCGAGACTGAAGAGGATCTCTTTCCAAGAATTCTCGCTGCCTGCGTCGCTGTTCAAACCAAAGATGTTAATATTACTTATCAAACGACACCAGGGATATTCGAGCTGGTACGACAGAACTTTGTTCTAAATGGAGCAGCTTGTGAAACATGTGCAGGTAAACGGATTTAAATGAGTAGAATGTTGTTTAACTGTTGACTCTATCTTTTTCGGATATGGTTCCTTATCTCAAATTGATCCATTTGTCCTCCTCCATCATCTGAAAATTTGTAACATCATCGCGGATACACCTGTATATTAAAGCCTAGCGCGACAACATATTGTGAGCCTCCCTTGTCAGAGAGAGCGAGAGAGAGAGAGAGATATGATCTGCCTGTCACGGCAAGGTGGGAAGTGCAGTTCGACGTAGCCACCTTGATACTTGCACAGTGTTCTTCGTGCGTGCAAGAATCCTTTGCGGCTGACTTAGATTGCAATTGTGATCATTAACTAGCATTAACGACGGACACCCGCTAAGTGTAACAACCCGATTTCGCAGAAACTTCGCTCAGCGAAAGAGGGGTCGTAATAAGCTTACACATGTTTCGGCTTATCCCTAGGCACTTGACCGCTTCCGAGATAATGACAGTTGAAGTTTCCGACGTGCTTTATGTGCCTATTAACGCGTAGCGAGTTCAACTGACGCTGAACTTCACGCTTTTTCGCCCAGTGTTCAAATCCCAATTATACTGTTCTTTTTTGTTTGTTTCTTTTATCTACTTATGACCATTGACGATTCTTTCTTTTTCTCAATCTGTTTACCTTCCAGGGTTGGTTCTTCCCTCGGACTCAGTGAAGGATACCACCTCTACCGCCGCAAGGGCAGTGTCCTGGGGCGTGAGACTTTGGGTCGGGGATGCAAGTTGGAAAGAGGATTAGTACCTCGCCCAGGTGACTTCACCTGCTATGCTGAATAAGGGCCTTGTGGAGGGATGGGAAGATTCGAATGGATAGACAAGGAAGAGGGAAGGAAGCGGCCGTGGCCTTAGGTTAGGTACCATCCCGGCATTTGCCTGAAGAAGTGGTAGAGCACGGAAAACCACTTCGAGGATGGATGAGGTAGGAATTGAAACCACCTCTAATCAGCTGACCTCCCGAGGCTGAGTGGACCCCGTTCCAACCCTCGTACCACTTTTCAAATTTCGTGACATTGCCGAGAATCGAACCCGGGCCTCCGGGATAGGCTGCTAATCACGCTAACCACTACACAGAGAGGACTCCATTGACGATTTCTACACGAATGTTTCTTATCAAGTTAGTGTATACGAGGGCATTATGTTGATTGTAAAAGTACAACTGTTTTTCACAGTAAGTGTTATGTATTTATTATGTATATATGGTATTTTTCAGGGATTACGATGTTTTGTAAGTTCATTCTTATATTAACACTTCAGGGAGATGATATTCTGGGCGGGAATGTCACTCGATATGGAAATGTCAGTACTAGGGTTATGCGGGTTTTAAACCACCTCGTCAGCATTTTTCTGCTCAGTCAGCACCCGAGGTCAAGGACATTCACCCCATGACGTCATGACCACGTGACCAGCTACGTGCTATTGTTTGTAAACAAAGCCACGTGCTTTTGACAGCTGTCATCTTGACAGACCATAACCTCACTTTTTTGGACAAGAGAAAGAGGAGGATGCGGTAAGGAGAAGGCAATACTTATTACACTTTTCAATTTTTTTTACATATTCATAACAGGTTTTTGTTATAAAATAATAAATAGATCGACAAAGGAAGAGGAATAGATGTGTGATAATAATCTATTTTAGTAAAAATAAAACAATATACCATTTTTGTTTTTCGTTGATAAAAGAAGAGGAGGGAGCGGTAGATCAAAGAGGAGGATGCGTTAACGAGTAGGTAATACATTTTTTAAATGATCATAACAGCGTTTTGTTCCAAAAATCGTAAATAGATGGACAAAGAAAGAGGAATAGATTTGTGATGATAATCTATTTTAGTAAAAGTAAAACAATATGCCATGTTTGTATTATTTATCATCATTATCATCATTATTATTGTCATCATTATTATTGTCGTCATTATTTGTGATTTTTGAATATTCCAAGTTAATCTATTATAGTAAAACTAAACATTATAGCATTTTTGTATTAATCATTATCATCATTTTGAACGTTCCAAACAACTATTATTGATATTATCATCACTAGTTGTGATTTTATAAATATATACGTAGGTGGATCAAAAGGTTAGTTGCACTAACGCGCCGCAGCAGCGCGCTGTGTGTCGCAAACATGGGAACAGCTGAGAAAGGGACAGACACTGCCCACACGTCTGTTAGGCAGGTCGCTGTGGTGTCTCGTCTAGTATTGTGTGAATAGCGGTCAAATGCAATGGCGCGTCAACTGGACGTTCACTCCAAATATAAGGTGCGTGCGACAATCCGATTCCTATGGGCCAAAAGGAAGAATTGCACGGACATTCATCGTGAAATTAGTGCTGTGTATGGGGAGCGGGCCATTTCCCGGCAAGGTATCGTCAAGTGGTGTCAGCAATTAGAAGCCGGACGCACGGACATCACGGACAACCATCGCGAAGGCAGGCCCGCAACGTCCAGGACCCGTGCAAAGGTCAGCCGTGTGAATGTGATCATTAGACAGAACCGGCGCATTAAACTGAGAGAAACATGTCGTATGGCAGTGTGTTCGACATTGTTCACGAGGACCTTGGATATCGTAAGCTGTGTCAAAGATGGGTCCCACGTCTTCTCACCGATGAGCACGAGGGACAACGTTTCCAATCCTCCCTGGCAATTTTGCAACGCTATGCCGCAGACGGCAACGCGTTTCTGCGGCGAATCGTCACAGGCGACGAAACGTGGGTCCACCACTTCACCCCCGAAACGAAGCGAGGATCAATGGAATGGGTGCACCCCTCATCACCACAACGAAAGAAGCCCAAGGTTCAACCTTCAGCCAGTAAGGTTAATGCGACAGTGTTCTTTGACATGGAGGGTTTGCTGCACGTGGAATTCATGCCGAAAGGAACGACGATCAACGCGGCGTCGTATTGTCAAACATTGCACCGGTTGCGTAAAGCGATTAAAAAGAACAGCCGGGGGGAAATTGAGTGCCCGTGTGATTTTGTTGCACGATAACGCAACACCTCACAAGGCCCGCCATACGAGAGAACTGCTGCAACGTTTCAAGTGGGAGGGCTGGCAACATCCACCCTACAGTCCCGACCTAGCGCCATGTGACTTTCATCTGTTTGGTAAGCTCAAAACTGAGCTCGGTGGTCGACGTTTCCAGACCGATGAGGAGGTGAAGGCCGCTGTGTCCGAGTGGTTGCAGAACGCTGGAGGAAATTTCTATGCATCCGGCATCGACAAGTTGGTTGTGCGTTCTCAGAAATGTTTGGAGTCACTTGGAAACTATGTGGAAAAGTGACGTTACAGTGTATGTCGTTATAGTCGTGTTGCTGTTGTACAGGCGGTGTAATAAATGGCCATAACTGGAAAGTGCAACTTATTTTCTGATCTGCCGTCGTAGAAATGATATAATGTTCTGAAAAAGTTTTGCATATTCATTATTTTCAAAAATAAACATAATGTAAAATTTTGAATATGTGATTGATATTTTATATCTTTAATGTATAAATAAAAATAGAATTTTAAATAAATGATTATGTAATAATATTTTGTAGATAATCTTCTTCCCTTCTTACACATAATTATTATATGTACAATATTAAAAGTTTTATGAATATTATTTACATAAAAATCATGTTGCTGTTGTTGTGCCCCCATGGTACACTAATAAGAGAATCACTATTCCACACACGTTTATTATCAAATGGAATTAATTAACATTTATTCTGCTCAATAGTAAAAACATGATGTGTGCATGATTGTATTCTTATCTGTCTACAAAACATAGCAGTTTTAGATGCTAGTACATTGCGTTAGTTTTGAACAAGTAAATGACTAACTACACCTGAACGTACGTCTTTTGCCTTTTTTACAGATTGTGAATTTTCTGTCTCAGATGCATACGTTGTTGGTGCTAAACCAATAAACTCTGTCATAATATTTATACTACTTTCATCTTTCATAAGACCTATAACTTTCTTATTAAGTGGCTTAATTTCAAAATGATTACATGGTGAAAAGGAAGAAGTGTCAAAGTATTCAGAATGGTTTCGCATTACATTGTAAACGTCTGTATTCTGAATATGGTAAATAAAACTATATGTATCCATAAACAAAAGTGAAAGATTTGAAAACTGCTGCTTTGCAAATCCATAATGAAAATCATACATTTTTAGTTTTGAGATATCTACTATGACCATTACCAAATAAATTGGCTTCGCATAAACTGTCAGTTTTTCATTTCAACAGTAATAAGGTCACGATCAATGACGTGATAGGGTTTAAAATTCGGTTTTGAAATATACTTGCGTGCCCCATACCATCCTTCCCATTGATTAATTAAATGAGTATCGCGATGTTTGCGCATATTTCTCCATACTATTTTCCATAGATAGAGTTATTCATGAGTTTGAAAAACGTACTCTCAAATGTTGATGTAGCACGTTGACGATGCTCTGTATTTAAATTCATATACGGTTTAAGCCATGCTTCCTGCTTAAACGCGATAATACGGTGAATACACTCTAATTGTAACCCATATTCTACACACTGAACAAGACATTGAATGTGATTAACATACCGCTTTTTTGGAAATTGAGTAGCTAGCAGTTTAACATGCCTTGGTGTATGATCAGGCGGAATCATTTTTTCAACGCAAAAAGGAAGATCAGAATGTGAATTATTCACATTAGAAGGGTATGCAAGTGTAAACTCTAACACGAAATCGCGATTAGGATCTTTAGCAGCTACAAAAACATTAAAATGTTCAATTTCAGTTTCTGTTAGCCATACAAAATCTTTATATGGTAACGCCTGTGACATTCATTAGCATCAA
The DNA here is from genome assembly GCF_040414725.1 of Anabrus simplex. NCBI lineage: Eukaryota > Metazoa > Arthropoda > Insecta > Orthoptera > Tettigoniidae > Anabrus > Anabrus simplex. The sequence goes on from NC_090266.1 coordinate 186,041,161, forward strand.
AATACATACGATAAGAATCTTCTTTCTCTGAATCATAATTCTTGAGGTATGGATTATTTGCAATTGCATGCCTGTTAACAAGCGAAACAAGTACATCGCGAATTCCGCGTCAAAAAACAAAAGCATGTTAACATCGGTAAGAAGATCAAGTTTGTATGTATGTTTAGTCATCAGCCCGAAGGCTGGTTGGATCCTCAACAGTTCCGCCATGACCTGTCATAGGTGGCCTAGGCATCACTGAAGAGGCGTACTAGGGAAATGAGGAGTGAGGTAGTTTCCCGTTGCTTTCCGAACCGAGCCAGAAATTGCTATTACATATCAGTCTGCCGAGCCCACTGAAATGCATCCACCAACCGACCCTATGAGCAATATTTTCACACCATTCATAGCAGGGGCTGGCTGCGTAAGGAATGGCATTACTAGCATCGCTCATACCTCAGTCACTTTCATTTTGTCAAAGCCAAGGATAAGACAGAGGCAGATCAATGAAAGTAACAAAATTGCTCTAGCCCATACCAGAAGACTTAGTGCACTGTAAACACTAGGTCCATCCAGCAAAGGCATAGATCAAGTTTAACTCCAGTATACTTTAACATTGCATCCCACGAAGGACCGGGTGTCCTGTAATAATAGCAAGGGTCTAATCCATAAAGAGTTAAGTACATTTTACGGAACTTTTCAAGCACATCACAGAGTAAAAATGTGTCTACTTTTAAATACAAGTCTGCACATTCACCTAATGACTTTATATTAAATATTAACCACACATTACAAGCATTCAAATAGTCTTCATCTGAAAACGATAGTTAATGCTTATCATATGAGGATGAGCTTAGTGATGGTGTACTACATTCATTTATTACACTAGTAATTGCAGACTGAGGAGGTAATTTTGTTTCTTCTAACGTTTGAAAGCTTTGAATATAGTCATATGGCAGAATACCTTTCCTTATATAATGTTTAAATTTCTCAGTATCTGAAAAATGCTCATGAGTGTATTTTAAGTCCTCGCTCGAAAGTCCATTTTCAAGTGTATCAAGAGAAAAGTTTATAAATTTATAGGAATCTAGAAAGCGAATGCTAATATCGCCCACACGTGTACTGAATGAAACGTAGCGCTTAGGATTTTGTGCAATTACACTGAACTTTGTGCAATTTAATTGTGCAAATTCTCGAACGATGAAGTGGCTGTCATAGCCTCAAAAGTTATAAAAAAAGCAAGGAATAAATTTGGGAACACGATATAAAATGTTGCATGAATGATGTGCAGGTCCACGATATTTTCCAGTAAAGTGACAGTGATCTCTAACATTAACAACATCAAAATAGCATATAGAACCTCCCACATCAACTCCAAAGTCATTTTCAAGCCACACACTGCCAACAATAACAACATTAATAACGAATATTTGAACTCCGGAGTTTACAAATTAGAATGCCAATCCTGTAATTCCAGCTATTTTGGTCAAACAGGCCGCAATTTTGTCATAAGGTATGCCGAACATCGCAACGCTCTCAAATATAATAGTTTTTCAGCTATGAGTGAACATCATAAAGCATCCAGCCAAGAATACACTTCAATAAATAAATATCTTAAGATCCTGCATTAAGAGCAAGAAGGCACCTTGCTGAATGTTCTCTAGAGCATCCACATGGATTTAAATCAGTATATGAACCCCTCTCACGATTTAAATAAATTCAACGAGAAAAAGAACATTCTTCTTGTAACATTCATTCCATATATTTTTCAGAACTTCCATAATATAAACAAACCCCGCCTCCATCTCTCCAACTCACCACCGCTCCCCCTACCTACACCAGCCCTGCACCACCCTTTCCCCCTTCCGCTCCTTCCATCCTCGCAAACGCAGCTGAACCGGCAATAGACTCGATCGCGCGAACGAGACCGTTAGATTGAGAAGGCCAGGCCATTTGATATGACAACCACCTGCTAAACACCGTAAGTTTAAGCTTTCTACACACCCATTCCACACTCTTTACTTATCAGCCCAAGTTTCTCACACAGCCTCATTTTTTCCCATTACAGATTGGAACTTCATTGAAGGTTTCCACTAGGTCACTTACAGTTTACCATGCATTTGTCATCTCCCCAACACAGCTTCTCAATTTTATGTCGCGGCCCTACCGAACTTTTTTAATAAGGCAAACCAACCAGCCAACATTATGAAACGATAATCAAGAAAGGGACCGCTAGATTGAGAAGATATTGAGAATGTTGCTGTTCTAAATCTTTAAATTTCATCGGTGTTTTTTCCTTGTCACAGGCTTTTCGCCTGCACGTTATATCAGGCTGTTTCTCAAACCTTTTCGCTCCCGCTCCCCTTCTAGCCAATTTGATGTGATGGGTTTCTACAAAAATAGATTTCCTGCCTGAAATTTCGACAGTGATTTCAACCTGTTTTGTTGTTGTTACAAAACCAATATTTTGTACACCATTAGGTTCACAACCTCACTATGTGCACTTATTGTTCAAATACATCTGTATCATTTGTTCTCATTTCTTCTTAGGTTAACACAGTTTTATGTTTCAATTATTTTTTGTATTAACACCTGTTTCACTGAATTTTGTCGCAGTGAGTTGTTTTTTGCTCCACATATTACTGTAAATATTGTATATTATGCTAATTTTTTTCCGTCTAGGCTCTCTTTTTTTCATTTGTTCCTTCATTATGTTTCTTTGGCATTTTTAACGTGCATTATGTAAATTATTTCAAGCCCCCCCCCCCCCTCATTTTTCAATGGAGATGGCTCAGACGAGCCGAAACATGTTTGAATTTGTTTACTCCGTCTTATGATGGAATATATAACGTATTGAATCACGAGGATACACTCATTTTTCACCATTGTAAAGTGTTTACAGATGTGACATCTGTTTCATCATGCATAATCGTATCATCCAATGACATTTCATTTGGAACTAGATGTGATATAAGAAATTGAACACGATATGCTAACACTTGTAATTCATTTAACAAAAATTCAGTACAGTTTTCAAATGATAATGACTATTCATATGAACAAACAACTTTGTATGCTACAGAAAACGGCGTATTCATCTGTATATTATCAGTATATGGTTCAGACAAGTCTTGTTGACAACGAAGAAAAGGTGCTGTAAAACATTCGAAATCTGCATAAACAGTAAACGTAACAGGTTCCTGACGATAATAATTCTTAAATTTCATTTCGGCATTTTCACTATTTGGAAGAACAAGTTTTACGGCTGGGTGTGTTGTACAATCAACTATATTCGTAGCTAACATGCTTTCTGTTGAAAAGTATTGCAAGCATCTGTCACATATAAACTTCTTCTGTTTCTCCGATGAAAGTTGAGAGGTTAACAAACGTGAGAGGTTTGTTATAAGACAGTAGTTGCTTGTGTTTTCATCGCAATCATACAAAAGATGAATATGTTCTTGTTTTGGAGAAGAAGATGAATAAAGTGGCCCAACAAAGCTCTCTCCGTTTACACCGTACACAGAAAATGAAAAATTAGGATTTCTTCTCAAATTTGGAAATATTTGTTAAGTCCATTGGAAAAGAAACCCTGTCAATATTTAACGTATGTTGCAACTCAATAAACATATCTTTATACCGTGAAGTTCTTGAAGGATTATTTGTTGCTGGTTTTAATGCCATTGCGATACACCATAGAAAGCATTAGTCATCATTATTTTGAATATTGATAACAGCTTTTCTATCTGAAATGTCTTTCGTATGTTCAATATATTGTCTACCTGGATTTAATGGATCAAATTTACAGACATTGATTAGAAATATTTTGTAGAGCTTTATTGCTCGCACCCTCTTCAGACTTTTGAAATTTTGCAAGCAAATCATCTACAATGTGTTCGTTCACGAAACCATGCTGAAATATTATCATAACATAACAGTTTTGTCATTTTCGATGATATGTAAAAAGTTTCATGAATTTAATCATTATCTTTAAAAAGAATACATGAACATGCAAGTGAGGCTTTTAACTTCAGCGCAGTATGCGTAGATAGCAAACAAGACACTTTTCCATCAAAAACTTTATAGCATGATATCAAAAACGAATTTGGATCTAAAAGATTAATTGAATTTTTTATAATACCACATAGTACACGTGATGAAAATCATGTATTAATAGTTTCCCATTAGATGCCATGTCATTAAAAATAATAAAATTGATTCATGCTATGTGTGCGTTAATCAAATATCAACAAAACTAAGAATACCTGTATTGTTTTCTATTCCATGATATGACAAGGCAATTGTTCGTTGATTTATATTATCTAATTCCGAATCTGATAACGCATTAAGGGGAAGGTACACCTTTGAAGGTAAAAATTGCGCTTTTTGGTCCTAAGATGGTTAATAGACTTTGCTCTTCTAGTGGTGAACGAAAGTTTAATATATCTGTAAGAGTTTCCGAGATACAACAAAAATATATATAGGTGTCAGCTGATCTGAAGCACTGCCACGCCCACGTGTCAGCGCCGCATCTTTTTTAATTATTTTGCTCGTTTTGAAAATTGGCGCTACTAAATCTCTCTCAGGCATGCTCCGTATTACATTTCTCTTTGTATATGAGGAACGGGAAGTCACGTGATGCTTTTGTTTACAAATATATCTTGGTTCCCGCGGTAACGGAGCACATGTTATCTTGAGAGAAAAAGTTATAATAATTCGCCTGTATTTTAGTACAGTTTTTGCAAGTGGTTGTTCTCAGAACTTTGAAATGGGTAAACGCGAAGCAGTATATAGGCCTATGAAAGCGAATTTCCGTGAAAGCAGGCATACAACTGGAAAAAATAACATTCGTGATTCACCTAACCTAAATAGTGCTTCAGCTAAGAAGCTTCTGAAAGACTGTGGCAATAGCAGTAGTGGTTTTTATGATGTAAATATTATTTTTATCTAAATATTACGTTCGAACAGTTGGCAAAGTGTCTTCGGTGTGTAAGTGGGGGAAATGTGAAACTCAGTGTACATAAAATAATAGGTTTAGGTTGTAATTTGACCATAATGTACAAGAAATGTGGTGTAATTGGTTCGTTTGACAGTTGCAATAAATTAGGAAAAAACAAGTAGGTTTAATCCACAAACAGGCGTACAATATATGCTATGAGGTGTTTAGGGCAAAGGTTAGCAGGATTATTTATGTTTGTGGTCTAATGAATTTACCGCCACCTGTAAAGAAGTCTTCTGACACACTGGTGTACCAGATAATTCTTGCTGCCAACAAACATATAGCTAAATTATCTCTACGTAAGGCAGCTGAAGAGGAAGCTAATCTTACAGGCAGTAGGGATATATATCTGTAAGCTGTGATGGCACATGGTTAACGAGGAGTCACATTTCTTTACACGGTGTGTGCACTGTTATAGGAGCAGAAACTGGAAAAGTGATAGATATTCAAGTTCTGTCATCGTCCAGCAAAGGATGTGATCAGTGGAAAGGCAAGACTGGCACAATAGCTTATCAAGAGTGTTGGGAGACACATGAAGAGGTCTGTGACATCATTCATAAAGGAAGCGAAAGAAGCATGGAGGTGGAGGGAAGGAAAATGATTTTCAGTCGAAGTGTAGCCAATCACAATTTACGGTATGTCAATTATATTGGGGATGGAGGTACCAAGAGTTACAAGGCTGTTTCTGATGACCAGCCATATGGGCCAGATATTCGTATAGTGAAAAAGGAAAGTGTTGGCCATGTCCAGAAAAGGATGGGGTCTCAGTTGAAGAAAGTGAAGGAGAATATGAGAGGAGAAAAGCTGAGCGATGGGAAATCACTCGGTGGCAAGAACCGGCTGACTGATGCTGTGATGAATGCCCTCACTGTCTATTATAGGTATGCCATTAGAGCTAATAGTTTATCTGTAGATAATATGAGAGCAGCAATCTGGGCCATTTGGTACCACAAAGCTTCCACAGATGATCAGCCACAGCATTACTTTTGTCCAAAAGACTCTTTGTGTCTTTACCAGCAGGCTGTGGTACAAGGCACTGCAGAGAAGTATAAGCATAAAAATAATCTTGGCCCTGCCATTATGGAGACAATTAAACCAGTTTTCAAGAAACTTGTGAAAATTGTAGTGTTAATAAGATGTTGGTGGTAACACACAAAATAATGAGTCATTCAACTCTACAATCTGGAAGATATGCCCCAAAACAATGTTTGCTGGAAGAAAAACTGTTCAGATTAGTGTTAATGATGCTAAAATGACTTTTAATGATGGAATGAGGGCTAGAATTAAAGTGTTGCAGCAGTTAAGGCTGGTGGTTGGAACATATTGCTCCCAGTTTCTTCAAGATGAAGATGAGAAATGCATACTCCCTGCAAATAAAAGTGTTATAGAGGCTACAAAAGAAACAAGGAAGTGCAAAAAGAGACTTAGATTGGAAGAGGAGGCCAAAGTGAACCAGAAAGAGGGCCCAGAGTATGCAGCAGGGGAGTTTTAGTGCACATCCAACTCTTTGGTATGTTTATCACCCATTTTCTCATGCTTCGTTTTTTACACAGCGTTTTCATCATAACTCTCCCAATTTTTAAGAAAATCCAATACACTTTTGCATGACTGTGAAGTTTAATCGTATGAACAACATACACTAGGATCTTTGGATTAACATATGCCATTATTTTAAAAAGATTCGAAAAGGGGTCAAATATTTCCTCTTTTTATTTAAACATCAAAAATAAATATCGTTTCCGGCGCTATGTCTGAGATTCTAGTGTATGTCGTAGACTTGGGTTTTACAAGCAACACACAACTAGAAAAATATAAATAATTAGATAATTGGGGTAAGTATTGTTTTAACGCTGCCTGACTGCACAAATTACACCAGAATATTTTACAGTTTATTGGTGACCAATGGATAACATTTTTAACATTTTAAGAATGTCTTAAGGATATATTAGTAGTAAACATGAAACCTGCAAATGTTAATTGTTCTTAAATCATAGGGCTGCAAAAATAAAAAATATGAATTTCATTGAATTTACACTAGCGAATGGTGTACCCCCCTTAAATCTATAAGGTATAAATACCTTAAATTCTTCACAGATACACAATATCCTATCACCAAATCTCGTTGATAATTTCTGAAGTGAAACAACTTTAAATTGTTGATTAACAGGAAGATCACTTCAGTCTTCTTGTAGGTGTCCCTGCAACCCGTCCTAGATTGTTAATTCTTTCCATTTATCTAAAAAAATGAAATAATACTATTAGAATTAAAACAGCGCATAATTGAATATTAAAAAGATAAAACATACCTTTAAATGATGTACCCGTTGTAAGTGGAAACGGTAAAGCACTCCCCAGTCCTTTCTGCGATCGTTGAAAGCACCTCCCTAGTCCTTTCTGCGATGTGGATACAGCAAAAATACTCCAGTCAGTAAACGTTTGTCGCTCTGATATTATGCGTCTGTTTTACAAATGAAGATAATATCTAAAAAGAAGATAAATTTCAGACATTAAAATAATAATAATGTTTTATAAATTAAAAATCAACTTACTTATTCAGATTAATGTAAAAAAATCAAGCCGCAAGATTTTTGTTCATAAGAGTAGACAGCAGATAACAATTACCGATGTTGATGGAGTAGACGGCAGATAGCAATCACCGATAATGATGGCAATAATAATGATGATGATTTTCTAAAACGATAAAATCGTAAATATATATTTCATGTTACTTTTCAAATATATATTCGTTTTTACAAACAGTACACACGTGTGCTTACCTAAGTTCAACTTGTTGCGAAAGCTGCTTCGTTGAAAATAAGAGAGGGGGGGGGGAGAATTGATTATCCGCTTATATAACCACGTATTGATCAAAGTAAATTATCTGTTATCATTTTTTTTAAATAAAACGATGTGCACATTGGATTGCGGTCTGCCTCCACGTTTTACTCACGGACAGATATTATATCAAATCAAAATCTCTTTATTTGCAAATGAGGTGTCTACCTCGGTGGCAAATGGTACACTAAAATACATTATTGTCAAGCACTAAATTTTAAATTAACAGGAGACGAAGAAAATTTTCCTAGAATACAATATTATACAATTTACGCTAATAATTTTTTCTATTAAACACACACGTCATCCTTAATAAATTTATATTGTTTACAAAATTCTACTTATAATATCTTACAAACATAGTCAACTCATATACAGTACGATATGTGAAATTACTTCTAATAATACTATACAACTGGTATAAGATTAAAATTAACATTGAATTTATTTACATATTTATATTTTACCCATTTTGGAACCTAAGTAGCATAACGACCTGCTGCGTCTTAACCAGAGCCCCTTTTGCCACCACTTTTCAGAGTTCCTGAAGGGCCTTCACAGCTACCGTAGCGGTCCCAGGGCCCTCGAAGTCCCCACTGTACTTCACCCCTACAGGCAGTCCCCTACTTGGGCTGTCCAAACTCCTTAGACCAGGGGATGGAATTAATTTAATCACACACATTTATTATTTACAATATCCTGCACTGGTCGAATGCCCTCTAACATTTAATTTATTATCTCTGTTGTTGTTTATTCTCTTCTTGAATAACTGTACAGATTTTGGAAAAGGATCAAACACTACCCCTGGTAAACTGTTCCACTCCTTCACGCCCTTCCCAATGAAATAAAATTTACCCCAATCGCTTCTGCTAAAATTCCTTCTAATTTTGTACTTGCGGTCAGTTCTACCAATATAATTACTTTCCAACCGAAGCCTCTCACGGATATCTCCCCATGCTTCTTCTCCTGTATAGGCTCTGTATAATCCTATAAGTCTACTTTTCTCCCTTCTCTTACTTAAAGTTTCCCACCCAAGTTCCTTTAACATTTCTGATACACTACTCTTTCTCCTGAAATCCCCTGTTACAAACCTTGCTGCTTTCCTCTGCACACCATCTAGTTCTTTTATTAGGTATTCTTGGTGAGGATCCCAAACACTGTTTGCATATTCCAATAATGGACGAACCATACTTAAGTAACATTTTTCTTTTAATTCTTTGTTGCATCCTTTAAGTAGCCTCATTATGACATGTAACGCTCTGTATGCTTTCCCAACAACGTCATCAACATGACCCTTCCAATGCAAATTACTTTCAAATCTCACACCTAAGTATTTGCACTTGCCATCTTTTGGGATAACTACCTCATCCAAAGTATATTCAAATTCAGTTTTAAAGCTCCTGTTTGTAAAAGTTGTAACAGTTGATTTGGCTCCATTAATCTTCATATTATTTTCTTCAACCCATTCCTGGATACTGTCAAGGTCCCTTTGTAATTCTGAACAATCCTCAATGTTATTTATTTCCCTAAAACAATTATGTCATCTGCATACAATCTTATTTTCGATGTTATATTGTTCCCTAAATCATTTGCGTATATTAAGAAAAGTAACGGACCGATTATACTACCCTGTGGAATTCCCTTCCAGACTTTCTCTTCCTGTGATATATTATTTCCTACTTTGACTTTCTGAACCCTTGAATTTAGAAATGTTCTTATCCAACGTATAACCCTTACGTCCAATCCTATTCCCTCCAATTTCTTTAATAATATTCCATGTTCCACTCTATCAAAGGCTTTGGAAAGATCTATGGCTATGCAATCTAACTGGCCTCCTGAATCTAACTGATCTGATATGTCCTGCTGAAATCCCACCAGTTGTGCCTCGCAAGAAAATTTCTTTCTAAATCCATACTGGCTCCTCATGAACCAATTTTTATCATCACATATCCCTCTGATGTACTTTGCTATTAAACTCTCCAGTATTTTACAAACTATACTGGTCAGGCTGATTGGTCTGTAGTTCTCTGGTTTCCTTTTATCACCCTTTCCTTTATAAATTGGTATTATTATAGATTCCTTCCATTCCTTTGGTATCACACTATTATTTATGACATAGTCAAAGAGAAATTTTAAATAAGGCACTATACACCACCCCATTGTCTTTAATACCTCCCCAGTAATTTGATCACTTCCTGCTGCTTTTCCTTGCTGAAGCAGTTGGATTTCTCTGAAAATATCTGCATTTGTGAATGAGAAGCTTCTTGTTTCCCTCTGTGTCTCTCCCTCTCTATCTTCTGTTACGGTTTCCAAATTCCTGACAATCTTCTACTGAATCTCGGAATTCCCTACTAAAGAGGTTTGCTTTCTCAGCATCTGTTAAATAGTGTTTACCCCCTTCTCCCACCATTGTAGGAATTTGGATTCCTTTTCCTTTTTGATTCCTAATATATGAATACAGCATTTTCCATTTCCCTTTGTGGTCATTACCCTCTTGAAGAATGCCATTCATATAATTCTCTTTTGCTTCCTTTTTCACTCTATTCAGTTCCCTCATTAGTTGTTTTCTAGTTTCTCTATTCTCCCTACCTTCTTTGATTTTCCTGTTTACTATTCTACATTTTCTTTTTAATTTTCTTATTTCCCTTGTGTAATAAACAGGGTCTGAGGTCATTTTACCCTTCTTAACAGGTACAAATCTCTTCTCTCCTTCCCAAATTATTCCTTTAAATTTAGCCCAAAGTGTATCCACATTATTCCCTTCACTTATCCAACAACTGAATTGTGATTTAAGGTAAGTCCCAAATTCATCAACTTTAGTTTTTCTGTATAATTTCTTGTCTTTTGTGACCCTCTTATTAAGCATTTTTGGTACGAGTCCTACATCCATTATGGCAGCCTTATGGTCACCTATTCCTTCAATTACCTCAGTTTTATCAACAATTTCCCATGGTTTAACCAAGAATACATCTAGCAAGTTATTGAGACGAGTTGGTTCTTGTACTACTTGTGTAAATCCTCCCTCCCAAATTAACTTGTTTGCCATTTTCTGTTCATGGGCTTCACTTGCAGCTCCATTCCATTCAACTTCAGGCAAGTTTAGATCTCCCCCAATTATTACCGTATCATTATTGTTTTTATGAGTATAATCTATTATTTTCTCAAATATTTCCATATCTCTTTCCTCTCTTCCAGGCCTATATGTTCCTATAATTCCCACCTCCTTCATTTTATCACAAACTAATTTTATCCCTAATATTTCATCCCTTTCATCAGTAAACCATTCATGCGAACAATAAGTTTCCTTCACCAGAATAAATACCCCTCCTCCTTTTTTATCTCCTCGGTCTCTACGATAGACTGTATACCCTTCTGGAAATACTTCTGTATTACCCACCCCTTCTCTCAACCACGATTCCACTCCTATCACCACATCCGTCTCATAAGATTCCATCAATGTACCGAATTTTAATTGTTTATTTACTACACTCTGACAGTTTACCAAGAGCAATCTCAGACCTCCTTCCTCCCTAAAACTTGACTGTTGCAATTGGGTAACGTTTGACTCATGAGTTGAGAACTTCCCTGGAACCCAGATCCTTGTACATAGATCTTGATTTAAGGGTCTGGGTTTTCTGGCAAGTTTCCCTGTATGTGCCAGTTTAGTGGTATGGGTTTTCTTAAGTACCGATCAGTTTGCAAATCTCTGTTGATAATTGTAGCAATTTGTCTACAGAGAGTTGCTTTTCCATTACCATTTAGATGTAACCCATGTCTAGTGAACATTTGCCTGCCAAGATCTAAAGTATCTACTACATAGACATTTCTAAAACTCTTACTTAATCTCTTGATTTTTATATTTACATCATGTACAGCTTTGTTCACACATGAGTCCTCTAAAAGGTCATACCTGGGTGGCACATTTACTACAATTACTTTTGAGTCAGGTAGTTTGGAAATCTTACCTCTGAGAGTCGTAATTAGTTCCTCACCTTCATTTGCAGCAATGTCATTTGTACCACTCACAATCACCACATAATTGTCGTTCTCTGACACAGGATCACAACTTGAAAGGACTTCTTCGGTTTTGGCACCTGGTTTTATTAGTCCTAAAACCTCAGTCTCTGGATTCTGCAGCTCATCCTTGATGCCTTCTGCCATACCCCGCCCTTGACTGTCTGCGTAGAGATGAATCTTTGGCGATCTTGACTTTCGGTTGGTTTTCTTACCTCCACTGGATTTAAAATTATTTGGAAAACTTGGTGTGTCTTCTTCTGGAACTTGCTGCAATAACTGAAATCTATTTTGGCACTGCAAAGAGTTTTTTCCCGGTTTTAAGTTGTACGTAGTTTCTCCCATATGTTTAACATTAGGCCTAAAATGGCCACGCGTCACTTCCGTCCACGGCGATCTTTCTTCTCCAATGTCTTCTTTATCTTCCAGTTTCTTTATTCTGTCCTTTAAGCATTCATTTTCATGTTTCAGAGCGCATAAGTCCTCTTGTAGCACTCCTAAAATCTTAATTATAGTTTCGTAAGTCTCTCTTTCTTGTTGTTCTGCCTCACTATCAGTTTGTTTACACTCGGGACACAGCCACTCACTTTCTTCATTATCAGTCCTATTTACAATATTTGCACAACGAAAATGGTACCATTCATCACACTTACGACACAGAAACCCATTGTTAACTACTCTTCTGCATTTGCCACATTTTTCACTCCATCTTACCCCATTATCTACTACGGATATCACAGACTCACACACAGTAGTCTCCATCTTGGTTCCTTGTTGACTACTGTTAATGAATAACCAATAATAATGTGGCGTGTTGGCGGGGTAAATAAGTAAATAAATGAGTACAGAACCTGGTAGCGTCCTATTTCTAAGATTTATTAACTTAGCACTACAATTACAGATTTACACACACAGAGACGATAGCCGAGATTACAACTCACACAAGTACACGGTTATACACATACACGGTTCGCGTTCACTCTCTTAGTTTCTCATGTTCCGTCTACAATGACACACACACACACACACACACACACACACACACACACACACACACACACACACACACACACACAGAGTCACCGATTATTTACACTACACTCACTCAGCCACTCAATCTCGCTCTCACTCACTCACTAACTAACCCTCACTGACTGCAGGCTTTTTTTTTTTTTTTTTTTTCGGGGGGCCCCCGAAACCCGCTCCCCCCGCGTGACCATCGACTCAATCTACATGGCCTCCGACATGCTATTAGTTCTAAGAAGAAAGAGATAGCAGGGAGGAGTGGAAGTGTGATACTACAGGAGTATCTGCCTGTCCCCATGCTCAGCATGCTACCAGGCCAGATGTGGTGGTGGGTATCAATAGTGGTGTAATCAGGTAGTAAGGGTCAGGACAAAACCACATAGGCGGAAATAGAAAGGTGCCTACATGTAAAACCTGACATTTTGTAGATAGCACATGCAAGGATGTGGTTCTGGAGAGGTCCAGGTAATTGTGTTAGTTGGGAATAGGTATCATGCACAGTCATAAGCCTATTCCTCGCCATTCCAGTTATTCAGGGGATCAGTCCTTCTGGGCACTGCTGTGACTAGCGCGGGCCGTGCCGGTTGCCGAGCCATGCGGCAATAGCCACTAGTGCCTGCCGCACCGCCCGACCCCCTTGAGGTCCCTCGTACCCAGTCTCCAATCCCGGAGAATGAGGCCAAGCCCGCCGAGGCGGGGACCTGCTGGATGGTTGTGGGACATGGCGCCGGGCCTCCTTCCTCTCTGCCCGCGCCATGGCCCGGTAGACAGGGCAACTGCGATGGGAGGCCGGGTGGCCCCCCGAGCAGTTGGCGCACACCGGCGCCTCCCTAAGTGCTGCGCAGGCCGTGTAGTGGTGATCACCACCACAGCAGTTACACCTCACATCGAGCCCACAGCTGACCTGACGGTGGCCCCACCTCAGACAGCGGAAACACTGCAAGGGCTGTTGAGGGGGACGTTCTGTTCTCACCTGACCGCCGCTATCTGCTGAGGTCCTCTCCTGATTGGCTCCTCGGCTGACTGCTGTCCTGGGAGCAGTCTTGGGTTGCGGCTGGGCGGCCATCTCCTGATGGGCCGGCGTCGCCTTCTGCCTCCTGGTCCGGCGTCTTCTTCTTCTTCTTCCCGGGCGTGTCTTCTCGGCAGGGGAAGAGGCCTCGTCCTGGTGGCCCTCCTCCCGGCCTGGTGATCCCGGGGTAGCTGGCGGTTCCGCTGCGTCGCCTTCTTCTTCCTTCTCCTGGCTGGCGGCGGTGGCGTCGGTCGGTGTTAACACTCGACTGCATTCCCGGTCCTGGGGGGCGCACATCGAGGTCTGCAGCTCGACAGACACGATAGCAGGCTGGGCTTGGGTGGCAGCCTCCGAATGCCATGGGGCGTCCCTTTCCACTGCTGTGCTGCCATCCGCCATCCGGGGCGCCTTCCTGGATTGCGCCCGGGTGACCGGTCCTTCCTGGTGGGCCTGAGTCTGTGACCACTTCGTGGAGGTGGCCCTTGGAGGAGCGGTCTGCGTCCACTTCGCAGTTCCGAGTCGCTCAGCCTGGATCGCACAGTCGCGGCGCCAGGGGGCGGTATGCTCCACCTCCGTAGTGGCGTCGCTGGTCTCCGGCTGGGTGGCTTGGACTAGGTCAGTGTTAACCGCCCTATGCCTTAGCCTCCTCGGCGTCTGGGTGATGGCCTCCCTGGTCTCCGGCTCAGCATTCCTCCTGAGGGCGCCGGCGTTCGTCCCTGGCACGCCGTCCTTCCCAGGTAGTCGGACGACCTGAAACAGAGTAGAGAGCTCCATCTCCACGTCGTGCATCCGCTCCTGGTCGTGATGCCTTATGATAAGGCCTCCTGGTAGAAAGCTCTCCACGGACATGGTCACTGACTGCAGGCAAGTCGTTCCTCTCTTATATACCTGCGCTGGCTCTTCTAGAATCGTCCGGGTGTTCGATGGATCCAGGAACCTCGCGAGATGGAACACTCGAGATTAATCATCCAGTCATTACCGTAGTCCTCTGCTGTGGGACCGCGGGCGGAGGCGAGAGAGGCTGGCCTAGCACTGAAGTACTGCACGTGATTGGCGCGGCTGAAGTAAGGGGGTGGGCCGAATACGGTGACGAGGCGGGCCCGAAGCAAGTCGGACGCTATAACCATTACAATAATTATTGAATTTTACGATTTAAAAAATGCGTTGATAAACAGAGCAAGTGTCTATGCGTAACTGTTCTCGGACATCTATCTTCAAGACTGGCGACTGGCATTTGCCTGGTATGAAAATGTAAACCCGCGGAAAACCATTTTCAGCAACTGATAGATAAGTATATTGGTTTGCGACCTACCTCCTTCTCAGAAAATTATCTTCATGACTGGCGACTAGCATTTGTAACCATCTTCACGTTTACACACACACGCACACAGTTTGTACACTGCTATTAAAGAATAACCAATAATAATTATTCAATTTTACGATAATACAAAAATGCACTGGTTAAAGCACGTCTGAACAGACTAAGTACCTAAACAGTAACTGTACTACGCAGAAGTACTGCTCCACTCCTGTCTTTGTTCATACGATACAGCCTAGACAGGGGTTAACAGAATGCTTCAACATGAATAATGGCTTTGGTGGTGTGTTTACGACACAGATAGATTATATTGCGACGATAGGATAGGAGATAAAAACAAGCGACCGTGTTCTTAATTCAGGTACATCCCCAGCATCTGCATGGAGGAAACTACTGAAAGCTATTCTCAAGAGCAGCCGACAGTAGGATACACACACCTACTATCTCTCGGATGTAAGCTTAGCGCCCCTAACAGTTCTACTTCCTCTTCAAGCAATAATCACTACTATCGAATACAAGCTTAAAAACTGGCGCGACGCAAGGTAGCGGGTTCAAAACTCGGCAGAGGCGGTGTTATTATTATTCCTGCCTCTGTGGATTAGTAGTAGATTGTCAGCCTCGGGATCGCAAGATAGCGGGTTCAAGCTCGACAGAGGCAGTTGGATTTTTGAAGGGTAGAAAAACTCTGTTCGACACGATGTCGGCATGCTAATGTAAAATTAAAAAATAACGGTAGCTTATTTCTTTTGACTTTCCTAACTAGATAGGTCTTATAACGACAATGAGGACAGGAAAGACACAGAAAGGAAGCGACAGATTCCTTAATTAAGGTACAGCCTCAGCATTTGCCTGGTGTGTAAATAGGAAACCACGAAAAACTATCTCTAGAGCTACAAAGAGTGCAGTTCGAACCTACTATCTCCCGGATGCAAGCTTATAGCTGTGTGCCCCCTAACTACACTGCCAACTCACTCTCGTGTCTTCAGTTAAGGTAAAGCCACTACATTTGCCTCGTGTAAAACTATAGAAAACTATTTCCGCGTCTGACGACATACTTAAATCAATAATCACTACCACCGAATGCAAGATTTCAACTCTGCTACTCTAAGAGCAGAGCTACTCTGTCGGTATTATTATGCCTGCCTCTGTGGATCAGTAGTAGAGTGTCAGCCTCCGGATCGCAAGATAGCGGGTTCAAACTCGTCAGAGGCAGTTGGATTATTTTGAAGGGTAGAAAAGCTCTATTCGACACGATGTCGGCATGTTAGTGTAAAATTAAAAAATACCTGTACACGGTAGCTTATTTCCTTCGACTTTCCTAACTAGATAGGTCTTATAACGATAGGAAAGTACTAGGAGTAGAAAGGAAGCGGCCGTGTCCTTAATTAAGGTACAGCCCAGCATTTGCCTGTTGCCAGGGGCTGGCGACAGTGGGTTTTCAAAGTGTTAGAAAGGCTGGTGACAGTGGGATTCGAACCCATCTGCGTGTCCCTAACCGCTTGTGCGCACCCTAACTGCACAGCCAATGCAAATATTAATATTATTATTTAATTGAATTTCCGGGTTGAACCGTGTTGTACTTGTCTGCACATCACGTACAGTTTGCCGACGTTTCGAATACATTGTAGTATTCTTTGTGAAGGCGACTGAAATACCCCTACTCGATCCGAGGTAATCAGTCTCCCAGGCAGAAATTACACTACTAGAGTGGCCCAGACCTTGGCCTTTTATATCCTAACCTTTCTGGCTGACGTAAGCCCTGGTTGTCTCGTGAGTATTCTGGAAAGTGTGTGTCACAGCCAGGCAGTGGGGGCTTGCCCGCGCTGTTATGTAATGGGGTTGCGGCCCGTGTGTTTATGTTGTGGTCTGCATGTCTTAAACTATGAATGATAGGCATCCAAGAATTACTGATTTTATATCCTTCTTTTAAATTTATGTTGTTCGGATGTTTCTTGATTTCGATAGCCTCGCGGATTTTCCTTTCCAGATTCCAAGGGATAGCTGCTAGGATCTTGGTCTTGTCAAATGATATTCCGTGCCATGTTTCGTAGGAATGCTTGGCTACCGCTGAAATATCTGTGTTTTAGTTCTTGGTGTGACGGATATGTTCTTTTAGGCGGGTGGAGATCAGACGTTTTGTCTCACCTACATAATAAGCTCCGCAGCTACATTCAGTGTGATATACTCCAGGGGCCTGTAATTCTCTTGTGTCTTTTACTGGTGGTAGATAACGGGCTAGCTTCCGGTGAGGTTTATAGATAGTTTTTATGTTGTATTTGTCCAGTATCTTGCCGATCCTGTCTGTAGTGTTTTTAATGTACGGCAGTATCTTTGTTTTCGGGCGGGGCAGTTCTTCTTTCCCGTTGTTTTCTCTTGCGGCGGCCTTTTCTTTGTTCTCTTCTGATTTTTTAAGGACTCGTCGGATGTTATTGAGCGAGTAGCCATTTTTCCTGAGGGTTCTCGTGAGGTGTTCTTTCTCTTCCTCGAGGTGCTCTGCGTCAGATATCGCTATGGCCCTGTTCACCAGTGATGTTACCTCGGATCGAGTAGGGGTATTCAGTCGCCTTGACAAAGAATACTGCAATGTATTCGAAACGTCGGCAAACTGTACGTGATGTGCAGACAAGTACAACACGGTTCAACCCGGTAATTAAATTAAATAATTCTTCACACCGTGGAAGCTTCACTTCTAAGATATTATTATTATTGTTGTTATTATTTTGAAGTAACGCTAACTATTTATGATTGCGACATGGTTTTTCAGAGTGTAAAAGAGAAGCGGTCGTGCCCTTAATTAACGTACAGTAACTCCCCAGCATTATCGTGGTGTAAAGCCACAGAAAACTATCTTTAGTAGCTGGCGACAGTATTTATGTGTACAGTAGTATATATCCCTACGTCCGGTGAGACATATCAAATAGTATGTCAGCAATGTGCAAAGTCCAGCTTGGTACACAGCATGTGTGTTCTCTGCTCGCTATCCGTGTAACAGTCTCTAAAATACATACAGTTGAAAGGCGAATTATAAGATTAATCTGATAAAAAATGTATCGCCGGCCGCGTAGGGGGTTGAGATTAGAGAGTTCGATTCCCAGCCAGGTTGGAATTTTAACCTACATATAAATTACCTAAATTATCTAAATTAACCTGCATCTAAGGGATTGTTTACAGTAGGGAGTTCGATATTCCCAGTCAGGTTAGATATTATTCTAAGCAGTCTTCTCCTCTAGCCAAAATGCTGGGAGGATAGTGTCTAACTTAAAACAACGGTCTGCATGTCGTAAGAGCCTACTAAGAGGGGAACGACTAAAGAGTAAGTACCTTGTCTGCCTCTGTAGTAGAGGCCCACGTTTGATTCCCGGCTCTGCTACGAAATATAGTACGAGCGGTAACGCCGAATTGCCGGAATTTATTCCTGCAGAAGCTGCTTTACGTGTTAGTAAATTTATCGACACGGGGCTGACGTACGTGAGCATATTTAATACCACCGGACTGAGCCAGGTTCGAACCTGCTAAGTTGAGATTAGAAGGCCAGCGCCTTAGCCGTCTAAGCTACTCAGCCCGGCTATCAGGAATAAACCCAACGCTAATAAAAGTACATTTTAAAAAGAATTGGCAACGAAACTATCATAATAAATGTCAGGAAATTGTATGTAAAACATTAATAACACAGATTTTATAACGCTAAATAGCTTCAGAAGGAAATTTGTCAAAAGGCGTACCTGTTCGTTCAACCTCTGTTACATCAGCAAAATATAGTGCCTATATTATGATGTAATTTAACAAGTCAGTTTGTTAAGAGAAATTCTTAAATGCTCATAAACAATATGGCTACTAAATTAGCAATTATGTGTTACAGTGAAACCTGCTATCAATATATTTTTCCGGGGTAGGAACATGTATGTAGTATTTCTTGGCGGAAAATGAAAACTGTATGAGAGTGGGAGAGAAACACTATAAAAGAAGGATGCACCTTCTTGAAATTACCCATTGTGTTAATTAAATTCGAGGAGAGACCACGCACTTCTGAGTAACTATAGAACAACATTCGAAGACTAAGTACATTGGGGAAGACAGGTTTCGGACGAGGTGACCGTTGTATCATCTCCACGTGGAGATAGTTTTAAGTATCGTATCCGCTTTTCATGAACAGGTAATAGACGGTCATTCTGATGCCGCGATCCTGTAGTTAAAGTATAAATAATATTTTTGTCGTGTTGTAAATGATTGTGTGCGCAGTCGGTATTCGACAGACGCGTTCGGTCCGCGAAACTGGCGTGTGAAGGGTATTTTTTGTTCATGTCATTATTTTCAGGTGAATAAATAAAGGGAAACTGTTTGTAAAGCCACACTCTGTTGAGATGGCTAAATAAAACGATTGAGGGTGACTGGTGAATCTGTCGGATGGCAGGGGACGTACATCTCAAGGTAGGTGAATTATCACCATTATAGCATGATTTTATTTGTTTCATGATTTCACCGTTTTTATTTGTGTGTGTATTTGTGACGCATTTTAGTCACCCATTTCTATTTCTTGAAATGTCAGAGAAGTATGACAAAATTAAAGTAATGACGAAATTTATGTAAGAGAAATCCTTGGTTATTCATTTAAGGCTGACGTGAAGATACCGGTGTGTTAAGGGATGTAAATTTATTTTTATCAAGGAAAGTTACGAGGCGAGATAGAAAAAACTTGTTTATAAGGGATTGCTATTTTCAATGTCCGTTAAAACTGCGTAGAATAGATGAGAGAAAATAATAGTAAAATTTTTGTAATAGAGATTATGAATTCCGGCTTTGGAAACATTTTATCAAGTTACGCGGGAAGAGATGGTTAACTGTCACTGAGTGTTTGAGTAACAGTGTTGTAGAAACCCGAGAGAGATACTCCATATTAATGTCGTGTTGAGATTTGTGTTGTAAGCAAGTGTTTGAATATTGCGAAATGTTAGTTGAAAGCCCTCAGTGTTGATGCCGGAGTGTTCTGTGTAGAAACCCAAGAAGGTTTTTGTGAAATTTTTGATATAGGAATTTGGTCAGGCCATAATTAGGATTCCACGTGAAAACGTAGGACCGTGATTGATAATGAATATTCGAGTGACGTCTTAAATAAAATCTCTTCGCATATTCTATGTGGGTCAATAATTATATATTTTGTGAATTGCCAGCGAGACCCAGATTGTTGTTTAATAAATGCCAGTTAAAACGTGACTGGTCACCACCTGTGCGACGTCTCGCGATAACAGAAGCGAGGGGAGATTTTTTGGTGTCTCTTTATCTGATCAGCTGGTAAACGAGTGAGCTCGCTCTTAGAATAACCTAACTGTATCTTGTATTTTGTCGTTGATAGCAAGTGTATTGAAATCAGATTGCATTCTTGAGAACAGAATCGTTTAATCGAGATTTGAATGTGTTATTGAAGCGAGGGCAATGAGATATTAATGTTCGGATTTAACCCTTTCAAGGGATGTCAAAATTAGAGATTAGTAGTCATTTGTTTGCCATTATTCAAGGGTTGCACAAGCCTCATTTTAAATGTCACGAAGCGACGTGACATGAGATGGTTATTTTTGCGTTGCGTGTTAATGTGTGCAGATTGTATTAATTAACGTTAGGCATGAAAAATTTTTTAGTGTTAACGTAAGCTTATTGTCTGTCGTCATGAGATAAATAAATAGTACTACAAACAATTAATGAATTCGCGTTTCCAGCCTCAACGAAGAAAGTGAAGAATAAATATACTTACTTACATGCATACATTACCATTAAAGACTGTTACGCCTTTCAGCGTTCAGTCTGCAAGCCTCTGTGAATTTGCTAAACGTCGCCACAATCCTCTATTTGCAACTAGCGCTGTGGACTCATTTAGTTCTATACCTCTTATCTTTAAATCGTTAGAAACCGAGTCTAAACATCGTCGTCTTGGTCTCCCTCTACTTCTCTTACCCTCTATAACAGAGTCCGCTATTTTTCTACGTAACCTATCCTCCTCCATTCGCCTCACATGACCCCACCACCGAAGCATTCTTATGCGTACAGCTTCATCCATCGAGTTAATTCCTAAATTAGCCTTAATCTCCTAATTCCGAGTACTCTCCTACCATTGTGCACACCTGCTTGTACCTGCAATCATTCTCGCTGCTTTCATGTCTGTTACTTCTAACTTATCAATAAGGAATCCTGAGCCCAACCAGCTTTCGCTCCCGTAAAGCAAAGTTTGTCTGAAAACAGACCGATGTGAAGATAGTTTTGTCCGGGAGCTGACTTCCTTGTTACAGAATACTGTTGATCGCAACTGCGAGCTCACTGCATTAGCTTTACTACACCTTGATTCAATCTCCCTTACTATATTACCATCTGGGAGAACACACAACCTAAATACTTGAAATTATCGACCTGTTCTAGCTTTGTATCACCAATCTGACATTCAATTCTGTTGAATTTCTTACCTACTGGCATCAAATTATTCTTCGAAAGGCTAATTTTCATGCCATACTCATTGCACCTATTTTTAAGTTCCAAGATATTAGACTACAGGCTTTCGGCACAATCTGTCATTAAGACCAAGTCGTCAGCATAGGCCAGACTGCTTACTACATTTCCAACTAGCTGAATCCCTCCCTGGCATTTTGTACCTTTCAGCAGATGATCCATGTGAACTACGAACAGCATAGGTGAAAGATTACAGCCTTGTCGAACTCCTGTAAGTACCCTGAACCAAGAACTCATTCTACCATCAATTCCCACTGAAGCCCAATTGTCAACATAAATGCCTTTGATTGATTTTAATAATCTACCATTAATTTCATAGTCCCCCAGTATGTCGAAAATCTTTTCCCTCGGCACCCTGTCATATGCTTCCTCTAGATCTACGAAACATAAACACAACTGCTTATTCCTCTCGTACCATTTTCCAAATACCTGGCGCATACTGAGAATCTGAACTTGAGAGACCCTCTGTGGTCTGAAACCACACTGGTTTTCATCCAACTTCCTCTCCACGCCTGATCGCCCCCTTCGTTCCAAAATGCCAGTGAATACTTTGTCTGGTATACTAATCAATGAGATACCTCGAGAGTTCTTGCAATCCTTCCTGTTCCCTTGCTTATAGATAGGTTCAATTACTGCTTTTGTCCAATCTGAAGGTACCTTACCAACACTCCATGCTAATCTTACTACTCTATGAAGCCATTTCATCCCTGCCTTCTCACTCTACTTTACCATTTCAGGTCAAATTTCATCTATTCCTGCTGCTTTATGACAATGGAGTTTATTTACCATCCTTTCCACTTCCTCAAGCGTAATTTCATCATCACCATTTTCCTCCTCCCCATGAGCTTGGCTGTTCGCAACACCACCAGGATGAGTTCCTTTTACATTGAGAAGATGTTCAAAATATTCCCTCCACCTCTCCAAAGATTCCCTGAGATTTGTTGTGAGTTCACCTGAATTACTCAAAACAGTGTTCATTTCCTTTTTCCCTCCATTCCCGAAATTCTTTATTACTGTCCAGAATGGTTTCCCTGCTGCTTGTCCTAGCCTCTGCAGGTTATTACCAAAATATTCCCAAGACTTCTTTTTGGATTCAACAACTATTTGTTTCGCTCTGTTTCTTTCATCTACGTACAAATCCCTGTCTGCCTCGGCTCTTGTTTGTAGCCATTTCTGATAAGCCTTCTTTTTATGTTTACAAGGTGCTCTTACTTCATAATTCCACAAAGATGTTCGCCTTTTCCCATCTTTACACACAGTTGTTCCTAGGCACTCCCTTGCTGTTTCTACAACAGCATCCCGGTATGCCACCCATTCTCTTTCTATATCCTGAACCTGCTTACTGTCCACTGTTCGGAACTTCTCACTGATCATATCCATGTACTTCTGTCTAATTTCCTTGTCCTGGAGATTTTCTACCCTTATTCGTTTGCAGACAGATTTCACTTTCTCTACCTTAGGCCTAGAGATACTTAGTTCACTACAGATCAGATAGTTGTCTGTATCATCGAAAATACCCCGGAAAACTCTTACATTCCTAACAGATTTCCTGAATTCGTAGTCGGTTAAGATATAGTCTATTATGGATCTGGTATCCGTAGCCTCCCATGTGTAGCGGTGAATGGCCTTATGCTTCAAGAATGTATTCGTAAGTGCTAAACCCATAGTAGCACATAACTCCAGCAAACGCTTCCCATTCCCATTAGCTTCCATATCGTCCCCACATTTACCAATCACCCTTTCGTATCCTTCCGTTCTATTTGCAACTCTTGCATTGAAATCACCCATTAGCACTATTCTATCCTTGCTGTTGACCCTGACCACGATGTCACTTAATGCTTCAAAATACTTGTCAATTCCATCCTCATCTGCACCCTCACATGGTGAATACACTGAGACAATTCTCGTCCTAATTCCCCAACTGCCAAGTCTACCCACATCATTCGCTCATTTACGTGTCTAAGAGAACCTATGTTGGGTGCAATGGTATTCCTGATAACCAGCCCTACCCCAGACTCTGCCCTTGCCTTTCTAACACCCGTCAAGTACACTTTATTCAATCAATCAATCAATCAATCAATCAATCAATCAATCAATCAATCAATCAATCAATCAATCAATCAATCAATCAATCAATCAATCAATCAATCAATACTGATCTGCATTTAGGGCAGTCGCCCAGGTGGCAGATTCCTTATCTGTTGCTTTCCTAGCTTTTTCCTAAATGATTTCAAAGAAATTGGAAATTTATTGAACATCTCCGTTGGTAAGTTATTCCAATCCCTAACTCCCCTTCCTATAAATGAATATTTGCCCCAGTTTGTCCCCTTGAATTCCAACTTTATCTTCATATTGTGATCTTTCCTACTTTTGTAAACGCCATTTAAAGTTATTCGTCTACTAATGTCATTCCGCGCCATCTCTCCGCTGACAGCTCGGAACATACCACTTAGTCGAGCAGCTCTTCTTCTTTCCCTCAGTTCTTCCCAACCCAAACATTGCAACATGTCCTCCCACGCCATTTCTCCACTGACAGCTCGGAACATACCACTTAGTTCAGCAGCTCGTCTCCTTTCTCCCAAGTCTTCCCAGCCCAAATTTTGCAACATTTTTGTAACGCTACTCTTTTGTCGGAAATCGCCCAGAACAAGTCGAGCTGCTTTTCTTTGGATTTTTTCCAGTTCTTGAATTAAGTAATCCTGGTAAGGGTCCCATACACTGGAACCATACTCCAAGGGCTCATACACTGGAACCATACTCCAGTTGTGGTCTCACCAGAGACAAATATGCCCTCTCCTTTACATCCTTACTACAACCCCTAAATACTCTCATCACCAGTTGTAGAGATCCGTAACCTTTATTTATAATTCCATTTATGTGTTTACCTCAATGAAGATCTTTCCTTATATTAATACCTAGGTATTTACAATGATTCCCAAAGGGAACTGTCAACCCATCAACGCAGTAATTAAAACTGAGAGGACGTTTCCTATTTGTGAAACTCACAACCTGACTTTTATCCCCGTTTATCATCACACCATTGCTTACTGTCCATCTCACAACATTATTTATTATCTCCTATCTCTTCCTCGTTATCTCCCCTTACCGCAATATCAGTTACCCTTAGTACGTCCAGATGCACCCTCTTTGCTGACTCAGCCAGTTCTACTTCCTTCCATAAGCCCCATTAATATTGATAGCTCCCCATCGAATTCCATTTCGTTCGCCAAGTTGTTTCCAAGGAGTCCTTCGCCTGTGAAATGGGAGTGGGACTCCGTTACTCCCATCGGTGCGAGGCATGCTTAAAATGTTCTGGTTTCCCGTGGTTTCCCATTTTCACTCCCGGCAAGTGCTAGGGCTGTACCTTAATTAAGGCCACGGCCGCTTCCTTCCCATTCCTAGGCCTTTCCTGTCCCATCGTCGCCGTAAGACCTATCTGTGTCGGTGCGACGTAAGACAAATAGCAAAAAAATGTCCTGAGCTCGGTAAATTCATGAAGCAGGATGCTACCCGACTTGCAGATATTCCAAGTGAGGATTTCTCCTCTATCGTGTTATGGACCACCGGTGGATTGTATAGTCCTAGCCGCCTGAGCACAAGGGGAGCCATGACTCAGAATATGTCCTAGATGCCCACTCCCATTCCATAGCAACTGGTATCCCGACTCGCATGACCTCTTACTAGGCCACTCAGCCGTTGCCCATAGTTCACGAACTAGGACGTGACTACAGTAACCCACACCATGAACCATAAATAAACAAAATCAAATTATGTAATTGAAATAATTAGGGACTTTAAAGAAACCATTCATCCAGGCAGATAGAATTTGTGGTTATTAGGATTATGGAATTATTTCAAATTATTGAATCATTAAATTCAGTGAAAATCGTATTTGAGAATTAACTTAAACCATGTGACTAACTTGAAATGTTATTGTGGAAATCTTAGTTTATTTTGCTGGGAAAATTTCAACTTGTTAACGTAACGATGTAGGGGATCTGTCCGATAGCAGGGGACTTTATTGCTGAAGTGTTGTGAGCGTTTGTTGTTGTTATCATTTTTTACTTTGATTTATTGTGCATCAAATGGGCTAGGGATTATTAAGGTATAAACCTTGGTCATAAACAAATGCAACTTAATTTTGTTCAGCCTTCAGCTTAGAAATTTGGATAGTCATGTGGTCATCAACCCCATTGACATAGATTAGGGCCATTTGCCATTATAGCTTCATCTTCCTTGTGGGCATCATCCACAATAGTGTTTTAACGTATGTTACGAAGTTAGATGTCGGTCTATGACCTAGTCGAAGGTCACATCGAATAAATTAAGGGTCCATACCGTACAACCACTGTGTGTCACATACTGATTGAACTGCCTTAATTATACTAAGAGTCCAGAGTTGGTGCTACGGGGGTTGGATCATCACGAATCATTATGATGATACTTGTAGTCTCACATGGAAGCCGATTTTAGGGGTTCCAGACTTTCTTGATTTCCTTCTTTCTTTCTTTCTTGATTCCACTTCTAACTTAAGACAGGATGCTCCTCAGGCAGTTGAGTTAAAGTCTCGAAAGTCAGTATCTCATCAGCGTTATGATTATCGTTATTTTTTGTTTAACGAACAAGATTGAGTTCGTTCCAAATGATATGTGTCCTTTCAACTTCATTTTTATTACTTGAATAAATATCGAGTTTTTATACTTGATTTCCTCTCATTTAGTAGATAGATTCTTACCTAAGAAAGTGACGAAGAACCCGCAAACGGCCCAAGAGACATATCTCATGCCGATTGCTAATAGGTAAGGAAGGTAGGAATCTTTTATGGACCTTAAAGTGTTCAGTAAGATGGTGCCCAACGTGGGCATCAGTCACTTAACAAAGTGGGCCTAAGTACATCGAGGGAAGAACTAAAGTTCCGTTGGTTGACATCAGTAAGACGGCGCCCAGCGTGGGGTACACTAGTCTGCATGTACCATTATAATGATTCGTGATGATCCAGCCTCCGTAGTACGAATTCTGGACTCTTGGTATAATTAAGGCAGTTCAATCGGTATGTGCCACAGAGTGGTTGTACGGCATGGACCCTTAATTGAATCGTTGTAACCTGCAACTATATCATGGACCGACATCTAACTTTGTAATTTACGTTAAAGACATTGTTGATGATGACCGCAAGGAAAATTACGCTATAATGACAGATGACCTTAACCCAAGTTACTGATGTTGATGACCCCATGACCATCCAAATTTCTAAGCTGAATGTTGAACACAAGTTACATTAGTTGATGACCAAAGTTTCCACTATAATAAATACTCAGCACATCTGATACTCAACACCCCAAAACCAAAAATGATAACAACAACAACAAACGCTCACAACACTTGTGGCAGTAAAGTCCTTTTGCTATCGAACAATTCCCCTTAATTGTTACGTTAACAAGTTGAAATTAAAAAGCAGAATAAACTAAGATTTCCACAATACATTTTCAAGTTAGACACTTGGTTTAAGTTAATTCTCAAATACGATTTTACAGACATTTATAAATTAATAAATTGAAATAATATCATGATCCTAATTAACCACAAATTCTATCTGCCCGGACGAATGGTTTCTCTAAACGTACCTAATTACTTCAATTACGTAATTTGTTTTTGTTTATTTATTGCTCACTTTCTTCGTTGAGGCTGGAAACCCGAATACATTTATTGTTTCCAGTACTATTTATTTATTTATTTATTTATTTATTTATTTATTTATTCATGGCGTCACACAATAAGCTTACGTTAACACTAACAATTTATTAATAACTAGCTTAGATAACCCTAACTTTAAATACTACAACGTGCACAAATAACACACAACGCAAAAATAACCAACTCCTTGTCACATCGCTTACTGACATTTAAAATAAGGCCTGTGCAACCCTCGAATCATAAACAAATTACTACCAATTCCCTAATTTTTCCACCTTTGGAAAGGGTTAGATCCGAATATTATTGTCTCATTTCCATCGCTTCAATAATAAATTCAAATCTCGATTAAATGAGTCTATTCTAAAGAATAAAACCTGATTTCAATACACTTACTATCAATGGCAAAATAAATGATACAGTTAGGTCATTCTAACAGCCAGCTCCTTCGATTACTCCAAATTCTCTCCCTCGCTTCTGTTATCGCTAGACGAGGCACACATGGCTACTTGTCACGTGTTTAATTGGCATTTAATGACACAACAAACTAGGTCTCGCTGGCAATTCACAAAATATATATTTTTGACCCACATAGATTATGGGAAGCGATTTACTTTAAGATGTCACTCAGACATTCAATATCCATCACGTCCCTACGGTTTCATTTGGAATTCTAATTATGGTCTGACCCTATTTCCATCTGAAAAGTTACACAAAATAACTTCTCGTGTTTCTACCCTGAACACGTCGGCAATAACACTGCAGATATTCAACAACCTGTTTCACAATCCTTCATCAACTCACATTGCGCAAAACTTAAACACTTGCTTACACCACAAATCTCAACACGACATTAATATGGAATATCTCTTTCGGGTGGCCAACGACGCTGTTACTCAAACACTCTGTGACAATTAACCATCTCTCCCCACGTATCCTGATCTAATATTTCCAAAACCCGAACTCGCAACTTGATTTACAAGCAGAATTTTACAATTATCTTCTTTCTTCAATTCTACGCAGTTTTAACGGACATTGAAATAGCAATCCCCTGTAACAAATTTTATAGATCTCGTCTAGTAACTTTCCTTGATAAAAATAAATTTACATCACTTGACACATCGGTATCTTCACGTCAGCTGTAAGTGAATAACCGCGGATTTCTCTTACATACATTTCGTCATTATGCCGAACAAAATTTTACAATAAATTGATATCTTAACTCTGACAGATCTTAAGTACAGAAAATAAACGCACGAAAATGATACTCTATTTTAGATATTATATTCATTTCTCAACCATCAAATTGCTATTCTACAACACTTCACACGCCTGTTCCGCGATTTTCTTTTCATTATCCAAGAAACTAAAGCAAATGACCTTCTGTCATACTTCTCTGACATTTTATGAAATACAAATGGTGACCAAAATGCGTCACAAACACACACAATGAAAACGGTGACATCATGAAACAAATAAAATCATGCTATAATGATGATAATTCACCTACCTTGAGATGTACGTCCCCTGCCATCCGACAGATTCACCAGTCACCCTCAATCGTTTTATTTAGCCATCTCAACAGAGTGTGGCTTTACAAACAGTTTCCCTTTATTTATTTACCTGAAAATAATGACATGAACAAAAAATACCCTTCACACGCCAGTTTCGCGGACCGAACGCGTCTGTCGAATACCGACTGCGCACACAATCATTTACAACACGACAAAAATATTATTTATACTTTAACTACAGGATCGTGGCATCAGAATGACCGTCTATTACCTGTTCATGAAAAGCGGATACGATACTTAAAACTATCTCCACTTGGAGATGATACAACGGCCACCTCGTCCGAAACCTATCTTCCCCAATGTACTTAGTCTTCGAATGTTGTTTTATAGTTACTCAGAAGTGCGTGGTCTCTCCTCGAATTTAATTAACACAATGGGTAATTTCAAGAAGGCGCATCCTTCTTTTATAGTATTTCTCTCCCACTCTCATACAGTTTTCATTTTCCGCCAAGAAATACTACATACATGGTCCTACCCCGGAAAAATATATTGATAACAGGTTTCACTGTAGCACATAATTGCTAATTTAGTAGCCATATTGTTTATGAGCATTTAAGAATTTCTCTTAACAAATTGACTTGTTAAATTACATCATAATATAGGCACTATATTTTGCTGATGTAACAGAGGTTGAACGAACAGGTACGCCTTTTGATAAATTTCCTTCTGAAGCTATTTAGCGTTCTAAAATCTGTGTTATTAATGTTTTACTTACAATTTCCTGACATTTATTATGATAGTTTCGTTGCCAATTATTTTTAAAATGTACTTTTATTAAAACCAATAATCCGCTGTAACCGTGCTCCTTGCGCGAGAGCAGACCGCTGTGCTGGCGCGCGTAACTCTCTGCGGTCTTGAACGGGAAGCAAGGTTTCAATTTTCTATAGAGACAGTACATACCTACAGTCGCGCTGCTTGTTTGCCGTTCAACAGTCTCTAACATACATACAGTAGAAAGGCGAATTATGAAGTTAATCTGATAAAAATGTGGTACCGGCCGTGTAGGGGTTTGAGATTACGGGGTGTAGATTTCCGTCCAGGTTAGAAATTTTTAACCTGCATCTCTGGAGATTTTAACTCTTAGTTCAATAGACAGCGTTAAAGCCTCCGGTTCAGAGGTTTCCCGGGCGCAGGAATAGACAGCGTTAAAGCCTCCGGTTCAGAGGATCCTGTAGTGCAGGTCGCTTACGAGCGTTACTGTAGACATAAATTAAGGTACAGTCTTAACATATTTCACTGATAAGAAAATGAGAAACCACATGAAACTATCTTGTCACTCGATAAAGATAGTTTCCCGTGGTTTCGCATTAGGCAACAGCCGTGAGGGTTTGATGTACTGACTACACATTACCTCGTAATTTTCAGGTCTTCGTGCTTAGTAAGCCAAGCCCCATTCGTGGGCTAAACAGCAGACGCTTAGTAAGCCAAGGCCCCTTTTGGGAGGCTGTTGCGCTATAGAGTTTATCGCACGGTCGTAGCCGATGTTCGATCCCCGGCCAGTTTTTTAATATTTTTCTAATGTAACCTTACAGCTACAAGTGCATAACCGTACGGGCAACTTGCTAGCTATTACCTCGTAATCTGCAGGTCTTTGGGCAGAATAGCGGTCGCTTGGTAGACCCCTTCAGGAGGTAATTACGTAAACTGAGTAGTCCTCATCATGAAGATAGTGGGTTCGAATCCCACGAATCCCACTGTCGCTACCCCTGAAGATAGTTTTCCGTGGTTTTACAGTTTTATATTATTATTATCCAAATTGTCGGAATGTTGTCGCGCAGGAGTACATAACAGTGACTACACAGCTATAGATTTATGCACTGGTAGTAAAATAGCGACCCGCGGTCCACATCACGACGCGCAGGTCGCCCAAGACTGTCAAATCAAAAAAGGCCCGCACCAACCCTCTCTGGAGGCTATTTAGAAAAATTGCTTTACGCACACTAGAGTGTATAAAGGGAGCGGCTGTAGACTTAAATTTAGGTACAGTCTCAACGTATTTTGCGACTGCTGCTCGGAAGCTACATAGTATTATTCAACGAGTCGGAATGTTGACGCGCAGGAGTTCTACGATTTAGTAACAGGAAGGGAGATGTTGCTGTAGGCAAGAGTACATGTTATGTTGACTAAACGTCACCTCGTAAGCTGCAGGTCTTCGGGCAGAACAGCGGTCGCTTGGTAGACCAAGGCTGTTGTGCTATATGGTTTAGCTTAATTTCGTTATTACGAGGGGCGTACCGACAGGGATAGTCAGAGCAGTAGCGTAGCCAGGATTTCAGTTTGGGGGGGGCCCATTTATTTTGATAGGTGACCAAACTTCCAGAGTTTAGGTGGTACAGAATACCTAAAAAGGAAATGAGTGTCCTTGGATCCAAGTAAGAGTGGTGGATTCGTGCGGATTCCGGAAGCTAATAGTAATCATCATTTTCTTCTTCTTCTTCTTCTTCTTCCGTTTTCCTACATCTGTGGGGTCACGGGTGCGAACTGTGTCACACACACACACACACATACATACATACATGCATGCATGCATGTGAATTTGGCCCTGTTTTACGGCCGGATGCTCTTCCCGACGCCAACCCTATATGGAGGGATGTAATCACTGTTGTGTGTTTCTTTGGTGCCTGGTAGTGTAGTATGTTGTCTGAATATGAAGAGGAAAATGTTGGGACAAACACCAAGTCCCCAAGCCAGAATATAAATACGGTAATTTAATTATAATAATGGTCATGTGATAAGCTATAAAGAAGTGACATTTTATACGATTAATGCGGCAAAGAAACTCACACATACACGTCGAATAAAGGTTTCTCGCCCTTCTCCATGGCTAGATGTTGAAACCAAGAGAATGATGGCCCACCGTGACACAGACTTCGAATCTTACCGCATCTTAAGAAATCGCACAAAGCAGTTAATCAGAAATAAAAAATGTGCATATTTCCGGAATTTAGCTAACAACTTTAATTCCAATCGCGCATGGGACCATTTTAGAGCTCTGGGAATAGGAAAACATCAACAGAGCCAGACAACTCCTGACATTCTACTTGACGAACTGAACGATTACTCTAGTAGAATAAATATTCAACCTACCCCATTTAACTGCACCGAATCACCGCCCTCCTCTCCAGCCAATCCACCATTCATATTTCACAGTGTCACAGAAAAGCAGGTTAAAAAATCTTTGTACTCGATTAAATCAAAGGCCACGCGTGTAGATGATAATCCTATTACTTTTATACATAACATTATTGGTGCTGTCCTGCCTATACTGACGCACATACTGAACTACTGTTTACTAAACGGAATGTTCCCTACTGTCTGGGAAACAGACAATATTGAATATTATACTGGTACCTAAGAGTTTAGACCCACAATCTCTCTCTGACATTCGTCCTGTGTTCATACTCCCTGCGCTTTCTAAAGCCTTTGAACGTTTGGTATATGAGCAAGTTCTGGAATACCTAAATAAAAATGCTCCTTTGGACCCTTTGCAATCTGGATTTAAGAAGGGTCACAGTACCGCGACAGCACTTTTGAAGGTAAGAAGAAACGCTATAGACAAACGACTGCTCACTTAAACTTATCATTCTTGACTTCAGTAACACCTTTGACACTATAGAAATTCCGACTATGATAAAGTAAATGGAACTGCTAAATTTCGACCTGGCTGCGCTTAAGTTCCTTAGTTATTATTTGAGTAACCATCAACAGCGTGTAACAGTAAACGAGAAGGCCTCTAAATGGAAAATGAAACTTAGTGGTGCCCTGCAGGGCAGTACTCCAGGGCCCTTACTTTTCTGTACTTATATCAATGACATACCATCCGTGACAGGAAATAACATATCGACACTGCAAGACAAGATATTAACAATGACCTCTGATGACTCAGTATATATGCACAACGAAATTCTCTTATACTAAACTCCACAAAATCTCAGGCAATCATAAATGGACCACGAAAATTACTGAGCTGCTCAAACAATGTCACAATCCCGCCTATCCTACTGAATGGGAACATTATTCCCCACAGTAAACCGGTTAAAATCTTGACTTAATTATGAATGAAACACTTGATTGTTCTGGTCACACGAAAGAAATACGTAAAAAAGACTTTTGGAGTGCTTCACCCTCTTAAACGGCAGAGGGATTGAGCTGAAGGCAAAACTAATACAGACACTCGTTCTCCCTATTCTTGATTACTGTTACGTTGTATTAGTTGATATGACGAGAGAACAAACACTTAAACTTCAACGAGCACTGAATTCCTGCCTGAGATTTATTTACAAAATCGGGTACGATGTTCATACCACCCCATACTGTCAGGATGTCTCATGGCTGAAGCCTGATAAACGTCGGCAGCTACACAGTTTAACGATGGTGTTTAGGAGTGTTAGCTGAAAGTCAGACACCGTATATTTCTTCTAAATTCACCTTTTTATCATCATTTCACAACTTAAATACACGTTCTAGATCCTATCTTTCTATTCCACTGCACCAAACAAATACAATTAATAGATTATTTGTGGTGATCGGCGTCACATTATGGAATTCCCTGTCAGCTCAGGTCAGAGAAACTAGCTCTTTATTAAGATTTAAGGTCACCTGCCGAGCAGTCCGACTCTTTGGCTGAATGGTCAGCGTACTGGCCTTCGGTTCAGAGGGTCCCGGGTTAGATTCCCGGCCGGGTCGGGGATTTTAACCTTCATTGGCTAATTCCAATGGCCCGGGGGCTGGGTGTTTGTGCTGTCCCCAACATCCCTGCAACTCACACACCACACAACACTATCCTCTACTACAATAACACGCAGTTACCTACACATGGCAGATGCCGCCCACCCTCATCGGAGGGTCTGCCTTACAAGGGCTGCACTCGGCTAGAAATAGCCACACGAAATTAAATTAAACCTGTCGAGACTACCTGCTGAGGACAGCTGACTGAATGGTTGAAGTGTGAATGTGTGCGTGCCTGAAGATGTCATTTTTAAGAGTTATTAATATTGAAATGAAATGGCGTATGGCTTTTAGTGCCGGGAGTGTCCGAGGACATGTTAGGCTCGCCAGATGCAGGTATTTTTATTTGACACCTGTAGGCGACCTGCGCGTCGGGATGAGAATGTAATGATGATGAAGACGACACATACACCCAGCCCCGTGCCAGTGAAATTAACCAATGATGGTTAAAATTCCCGACCCTGCTGGGAATCGAATTGAGGACCCCTGTGACCAAAGGCCAACTCGCTAACCATTTAGCCATGCAGCCGCACTTTTCAATATTAATTAGTTTTAATATTAATTTATTTAGTAATGTATTTAAATTTATTTTTAAAACTATTAATTTACACTGACTGACAGAGCAAATGCAACACCAAGAAGGAGTGGTTCGAAAGGGATGAAGTTGGGGAAAAAACAGAGACGGCACGGACGAATAATTGATGTTTATTTCAAACCGATAGGCAGGTTACACAATGCGCACGGCATCGACTCAGTAGGATGTAGGACCACCGCGAGCGGCGATGCACGCAGAAACACGTCGAGGTACAGAGTCAATAAGAGTGCGGATGGTGCCCTGAGGGATGGTTCTCCATTCTCTGTCAACCATTTGCCACAGTTGGTCGTCCGTACGAGGCTGGGGCAGAGTTTGCAAACGACGTCCAATGAGATCCCACACGTGTTCGATTGGTGAGAGATCCGGAGAGTACGCTGGCCACGGAAGCATCTGTACACCTCGTAGAGCCTGTTTGGAGATGCGAGCAGTGTGTGGGCGGGCATTATCCTGCTGAAACAGAGCATTGGGCAGCCCCTGAAGGTACGGGATTGCCACCGGCCGCAGCACATGCTGCACGTAGCGGTGGGCATTTAACGTGCCTTGAATACGCACTAGAGGTGACGTGGAATCATACGCAATAGCGCCCCAAACCATGATGCCGCGTTGTCTAGCGGTAGGGCGCTCTACAGTTACTGCCGGATTTGACCTTTCTCCACGCCGACGCCACACTCGTCTGCGGTGACTATCACTGACAGAACAGAAGCGTGACTCATCGGAGAACACGACGTTCCGCCATTCCCTCATCCACGTCGCTCTAGCCCGGCACCATGCCAGGCGTGCAGGTCTATGCTGTGGAGTCAATGGTAGTCTTCTGAGCGGACGCCGGGAGTGCAGGCCTCCTTCAACCAATCGACGGGAAATTGTTTTGGTCGATATTGGAACAGCCAGGGTGTCTTGCACATGCTGAAGAATGGCGGTTGACGTGGCGTGCGGGGCTGCCACCGCTTGGCGGCGGATGCGCCGATCCTCGCGTGCTGACGTCACTCGGGCTGCGCCTGGACCCCTCGCACGTGCCACATGTCCCTGCGCCAACCATCTTCGCCACAGGCGCTGCACCGTGGACACATCCCTATGGGTATCGGCTGCGATTTGACGAAGCGACCAACCTGCCCTTCTCAGCCCGATCACCATACTCCTCGTAAAGTCGTCTGTCTGCTGGAAATGCCTCCGTTGACGGCGGCCTGGCATTCTTAGCTATACACGTGTCCTGTGGCATACGACAACACGTTCTACAATGACTGTCGGCTGAGAAATCACGGTACGAAGTGGGCCATTCGCCAACGCCGTGTCCCATTTATCGTTCGCTACGTGCGCAGCACAGCGGCGCATTTCACATCATGAGCATACCTCAGTGACGTCAGTCTACCCTGCAATTGGCATGAAGTTCTAATAATGCTACTTGCTTTACGTCCCACTAACTACTTTTACGGTTTTCGGAGACGCCGAGGTGCCGGAATTTTGTCCCGCAGGAGTTCTTTTACGTGCCAGTAAATCTACCGACACGAGGCTGACATATTTGAGCACCTTCAAATATCACCGGACTGAGCCAGGATCGAACCTGCCAAGTTGGCATGAAGTTCTGACCACTCCTTCTTGGTGTTGCATTTGCTCTGTCAGTCAGTGTATGTGGTTTTAACTGTTTTACGTATCTCAGTATTTTATTTAAGATTTTGTTTAGTGTGTGGTTAAGTGTACGAGAGGGCTTCGAGCCCTAACTTCGCCACTGTAAAAAAGGCGCTAATAAATAAATAAGTAAATATAGAATGTAAGGGGTATGGGTATAGATATTTTGTTAGTTGGTAAATAAAAATATATGTCACAACATATGCTAGGGAGTGTTTACCTTATCCTATTAGTTTCCCTAGCGGTTAGGGCAGCGCAGTTGTGAGCTTGCATCCGGGAGCCAGTGGATTCGAACCCTTGTGTCGGCAGCCCTGAAAATTGTTTCCCGTGGTTTCCCATTTTCACACCAGGCAAATGCTGGGGCTGTACCTTAATTAAGGCCACGGCCGCTTCCTTCCCACTCCTACGCCTTTCCTATCCCACCGTCACCATAAGGCCTATCAGTGTCTTTGCGACGTAAAACAAATTGTTAATTCGTTTCCCTCGCAAGCCTGGGGTGCAGAATATAGTAGCATTAAATTACAGTTTTATGACGCTAATATTCGTATGTATAATTTTTATTAACGTGCTAGAAACCAACGACATGGAGCTGTTGCCATTTCAACACCGTTTTGAGGGCCACCGACCAAAGTCGGGATTTGAACCTGCGAACTCGGACTCAGAAGGACAGCGAATCAACCAACTGAACCACATGAAAAGGAGGCATTTGTGATTATTGTTATAAATAGATTCAGTTAGTATGTCTACACAGGTTTTATGAAAAGCATTTATTAAGGCGTACGTTTTCCAACTGTCCTAAATGCACGAGACCGGACGGAAGAACTAGCTGGAAGCTAAAGAGCCTTGCAGTGGTGTCGCTTCCTTCTCTGTACACTTTTCCAAACCAAACTCCATGGCGTAACAGCCCCGAAGGGCCATCGCCTACCAAGCGACCGCTGTTCAGCCCGAAGTCCTGCAAATTATGAGGTGTCCTGTGGTCAGCACGACGAATCCTCTCCGCCGTTATTCTAGGCTTTCTAGACCGGGGCCGTTATCTCACCGTCAGATAGCTTCTCAATTATAAGCTCGTGGGCTGAGTGTACCTCGAACCAGTCCTCAGATCCAGGTAAAAACCCTGACCTGGCCGGGAATCGAACCCGAAGCCTCCGGTAAAAGGCAGGCAAGCTACCCCTACACCGCGGGGTCGGCTTGTTACTTTTAGGTCACCTTATTTAGAATTAGACTTAAGGCATCCTGCATTCGATGCCTGCCACTGACAGAGTTAAGAAAGGCATGGGATCGGGAAGATACAGCCTTGTTTGTGGGTGCAATAGAGTTGGCCATGAGTCTCCCGTGATCGAAATATCTACGACCTGGCAGGTAGTCACCTTCACGGGGCGTAGTACCAAAGCAGCCGGTTTAGAGTACAGAAGCTATTATTTCGATTGTTGGATATAATTACATGGTAACAATCAAAACCACCAATATCTACAGAAGATCTGTCACCGCACTCGGTAGGACCGGCTTTCTTTTCATATCCACCGGGCGAGTTGGCCGTGCGGTTAAGGGCGCACAGCTGTGTGCTTGCATTCGCTTCGAACCCCACTGTCGGCAGCCCTAAAGATGGTTTTCCGTGGTTTCCCATTTTCACACCTTAATGACAGCTGATGGCGGAGCTGTTGAGGATCCAACCAGCCTTAGGACTGAAGACTGAACATACAAAATACAATTAAGGCTACGGCCGCTTCCTTCCCACTCCTAACCCTTTACTTTCCCATCGTTGCCATAAGACCTACAGGCGCTACTGGCCTAGACTTGGCCACTGAAATTATTTCGTGGGTACGCCACTGCATCCACTCACCATTTAAGGTACAAGGTAAGCCCGAAGAATGGTTGATAGTCAAAATACACCATCATAAATGATGCGGTTATTACTCAAAAGTACTAAAGAATGTAAGGCACGCGACCTAGTGTTTTAAGTAGAATCTGTATCAATAGAACGTGACTTCCCATTTTAAAAATGTTTCATGCATCGACTGCGACTCAAGTCTCGGCCGTCTTGATGAGAAGATAGAACCATTGGAACTGAGTTATCACGTCCGCTAGTTGCTTTACGTCGCACCGACACAGATAGGTCTTATGGCGACGATGGGACAGGGGAAGGCTAGGAGTGGGAAGGAAGCGGCCGTGGCCTTAATTAAGGTACAGCCCCAGCATTTGCCTGGTGTGAAAATGGGAAACCACGGAAAACCATCTTCAGGGCTGCCGACAGTGGGGTTCGAACCTACTATCTCCCGAATACTGGCCGCACTTAAGCGACTGCAGCTATCGAGCTCGGTATATCACGTCCGCTAATTACAAGATAGTTACATGCACTTTTGATGGTGCCCTTTGAAGTTCCAATCAGTCCCCGGGCATTTGACAAAATATATAGACCTACCTATAGAACTAAGGTACGCATCGGCGATCTGTCTTGCTATTAGAATTTTTTAAAAAAAACTCATAACTTACCGAGGATGCACATTATTTTGCCCTTAGTGACAAATAAAGTTATTATATGGCACAAAATGAGAAACTAACGTGCAGCTCACAATCCTGTCACAGTCTTCCGAACGCTGCAACTTAAACACAGCACATCTTTCAACCACGGTACAACCCCAGTTTCCTGGAACTGATCTGCAAAAGGTGACACGATGTTGTTCAACTGTCTCTGGCTGTGGACCCCGTTATCTCGGTGGTCACGTTCCGGCCTCCTACTGAGTAATCCCTGGCTAATTGCCCCTTTCCTCATCTTTTGGCATTTGTCAACACATTCCCAATACTGAGGCCTCTACAGTGAAATATCCCCTCGCATCACAATCCTAAGTGTCTTCCTTTCATTCAAGCAGTACAAATATGGAGAATTATGAATGGCCGTATTGAGCCTTGCTAGTAGATTCTTTGTAGCTACGTTAATTCGTCATTTCGGCGTAAGTTTTAAGTTGTTCGTATCGTACGTAAAACAACGGCTGATCCTCGCTATAGTTTCAAGAAACATTTTGGGGGGGGCCCGGCCCCACTGGGCCCCCCCCCTTGGCTACGCCAGTGAGTCAGAGGAGAGAGTATAATTTTGCAGTGTGCTTCGCTAGTGTCCTGACAAGTTCAGGTACTACACATGTTGCTGCGTTTTCACATCCAGTGAGGTCAACGAACAATGAACAAGCTGGATCTCGCACGTGTCCTTTATAATAGGAACAGTCATCAAATTTGATTATCCATCCAGCCGAACAGGCAGGCAGGTTTCAGACAACATTTATGTTGTAAAGACTAAAGTTTTGCGCTAATATCTTACATAGAGTCGCAATGGGGTGAGAGTATTTATCATACTAACTGTCGAGAAGGGCAGCTAGCCTTAATGCTCCGAGGTTAGGCCCCTGGCTATGTCCCGTCAAGATAATAGCAGTATAGTTAGGATCGTTCCCACCCCCTCCAAGATGGTATCGGGAAGGGGTATGTCGAGAAGGGCAGCTAGTCTTAAAACTTTAATCCTCTAAGGTTAGACCCCTCTAAGATGGTGTCAGGGAAGGGGAATGTCGAGAAGGGCAGATAGACACGTTCAAAAATTCTACGCCAAAAACAAGTGCACGGACTGTCAAGATGACAGCTGTCATCTTAACAGCTCGTCAAATTATGCGCCCCCACGTCGTTAAGATGGCAGCAGTGAGGTTAGGACCTGTCAAGGTGGCAGCAGTGATGTTAGCGACGTTTACTTCATTCAAAATCCGTGCCAAACAAGTGCGCATGCTGTCGAGATTGCAGCTGTTATCTTCACAGCTGTTTAAATTCAGCGCCCACGTTGTTAAGATGGCAGCAGTGAGGTTAGCCACATTCAAAATTCTGCGTCAAACAAGTGCTCTTGGTTGGGACCTGTCAAGGTGGCAGCTGTCAGCTTGACTGCTGTTTAATATGTGGCCCACATGGTTAAGATGGCAGCAGTGAGTATAGGACCTGTCAGGATGGCAGCAGTGGGGTTAACCACGTTCACTTGTTCAAAATCCCGCGCCCACGTGGTAAGGACCTGTCAAGATTGCAGCTGGCGTCTTGACAGCTTTTTTTTAATTCCACGCACCACATATTTATGATGGCAGCAGTGAGGATAGCAACGTTCACTTGTTCAACAAGTGCATGTGGCAGCTGTCATCTCAACAGCTGTTTAAATTCTGTGCCCATGTGGTTAAGATGGCAGCAGTGAGGTTAGGACCTCTCAAGATGGTGGCAATGAGGTTAGCGACATTCTCTTGTCCAAAAAGTGGGTACAGATAAAGGGTACAGATATCTGCACATAGTTATGAGGGTGTTTAGGGGTTGTAGTAAGGATGTAAAGGAGAGGGCATATAAGTCTCTGGTAAGACCCCAACTAGAGTATGGTTCCAGTGTATGGGACCCTCACCAGGATTACCTGCTTCAAGAACTGGAAAAAATCCAAAGAAAAGCAGCCCAATTTGTTCTGGGTGATTTCCGACAAAAGAGTAGCGTTACAAAAATATTGGAAAGTTTGGGCTGGGAAGAATTGGGAGAAAGGAGACGAGCTGCTCGACAGAGCAAACGCCTGAAGAGCCTTGCATCTTATATGTTTAAGTGGTATGTTCCGAGCTGTCAGAGGAGAGATGGCGTGGAATGACGTTAGTAGACGAATAAGTCTGAGGCATACAGTACAGATGGTCTTCCTATGGTGTTGTAGTGTCTAA
The DNA here is from genome assembly GCF_040414725.1 of Anabrus simplex. Classification (NCBI taxonomy): domain Eukaryota; kingdom Metazoa; phylum Arthropoda; class Insecta; order Orthoptera; family Tettigoniidae; genus Anabrus; species Anabrus simplex. The sequence continues at coordinate 186,081,747 of NC_090266.1, forward strand.
GTTTAAGATTCAAGGAGAGGAATTTAGACTTGTATATGTTCTTACAAAGATGATAAGCTCTTTCTAATTTAGTGCATCTTCTCTTCATTGCAAGGTCCTCATTAATATCTGGGGTTATCCATTCTCCAAAATATTTGAGTGAGTTGGCCTTGTGCGTTATTTTGTCCCCCAAAGAAATGAAGTTGAGTGTTTCTCTGATGTTGATCAGAAATTCTGTTTTGTTGACAGCGGTCTTCAGCCCTACTTTAGCTGCTACGCGTTCGAGGTAGGATAGCTGGTACATAGCTTCTTCCATACTTGAAGCTAAGAGTGTGAGGTCATCTGCGAAGGCTAAGCAAGTGACTGTTAACTCATCCTTTTTGTAGCCGATTTTTAATACAGAGTTGTCACCTAGTGTGTTCGTCCATTCCCGAATGACATTCTCCAGCAGATAGTTAAACAGGATGGGGGACAAAGATTCAAAATCTTCTTATACAGTCCCATTTCAGTCAACATCTCAAAGAGTGACTGTCAGTCAAACGAGTCGTAGGCCTTCTGGAAGTCAACGAAAATTGCTGCATAGGGTGAGGTGCTGAGGTTTTTGTAAGTAAAGATAATTTTGAGATTCAGAATCTGCTCTGTGCATGACCTTGACTTCTGTAATCCAGCTTGGTACTCTCCTATGCAGGAGTCTAATTGTGCCTCCACTTTTTTAAGCAATGCTTTGGAGAAGATTTTGTAAGTCACTGATAGGAGAGAGACCCCTCTATAGTTGTTAGGGTCTAACTCGTCTCCTTTCCAGTGCAGTGGGTGGATGATAGCTGAAGTCCAATCCCTTGGTAGTGTTTCCGTTGTCCAGATGTCAGTTGTGGATACTGTCAATTGACTCTTCATCTGCATGTTTCCATAATTCTGCAATGATGCCATCTTCGCCTGCTGCTCTGTTAGATTTCAGTTCAGAGATAATCTGTTTGATTTCTTCTTTGGTAGGAGGAAGGGAGTCAGGGTTAATAACATTCTTGGATTGAAATTGTAGTTTTTCCTCTGATCCTTCTGCATTGAGGAGGTCATCAAAATATTTTGAAAGGGCTGTTGTACAATCTTCATTGTTCATTTTCAGTTCTCCGTCTGGTCCTCGAAGGTGAAGTGTAGGGGCTGAGTAAGCGTTTGTCTGATATTTTAGAGTTTTGTACAAGTTATTGGTGTTGTTCCTTTGAAATCGTTTCTCTGCCTGATCTATGATGTCGTTATATTGCCTCTTACCATTTCTGATGGTTTTGGCCGTGGTCTTTCTGACTGTTAGGAAGGCTGTATGATTTTCCATGTTTTTGTCGCAGTTCCACTTCACCCATGTCTGTCTTCTCTCCTCTATTGCTTTATCACATGTTGGTGTCCACCATGGGTCTTACTCCTTCTGGTTGCAAGGATGGTTTCTGTTGCTGCACCTACCAGTGCCTTCTGTAGGTTAGGCCAATCCGTTTTATTCTGATTATTGCTTCGGACCTTAGTAAAGTTGTTGTTCTCCTTCAACTGGGCTGGATAAAATTTTGGGATTCTGGACCTGGTGTAGTTTTTACCTCCTTTTTTCAGCTTTTGGAAAATTCATTTACAGGGGGAGGGTGAAAGGAAGTGAAAAATTTGAATTTTTTTTATGGTGATACATATATCTTAAAAACTGAAGATATTACAGACGTGAAGATTGGTATTTTTGTCCTCCTTTAAAAATAAAGAAATGCGCATTTTGGAGGGAAAATCAACTTGGGGGAGAGGAGTAAAAAGGCGTTGAATTCTTTTATGTGGATACTTATATATAAAAAACTGAAGACATTACAGGCAAGAAAATTTGAATCTTCTTTCAAAGTAAAGAAATATGCATTCTTTTGTTTTTAAAAAACCGCTCGGAGGCGGGTGAATGAATTTTAAAATTTAGTTGAATTCTTTGTATGAGGGTACTTATATCTCAAAAACTAAAGATGATATAGATGTTAAAATTGGTACATGGAATCTCCTTTAAAAATAAAGAATCACACATTTTTGGCGGGTGGGGTTATCAAATAGGGTGGGGGTGGGGTGGAAAGGAGTTGAATTATTTTATATGAGGACACATATATCTCAAAAAACTGGAGATGTTACAGTCCTGATAATTGATATTTGGAAGCTCTGTTATAAATAAAGAAACTTTTTTTATTTTAGGAAGATTCGCTTGAGGAGGGAGGGTGAAAGGAAGTGAAATAATTGAATTATTTTTTATGGGGATACTTATATCTCAAGAACTGAAGGCTACATGAAAATTGGTATTTGGAATCTACTTTAAAAATAAAGGAACACACAGTTTGGGGGGTGGGGATCAACTTAAGGGGGAGGGGTTGAAAAAGGAATTGATTTGTTTTAATGGGAATACTTATACCTAAAAAACTGAAGATGTTACAGACATGAGAATTTGTATTTAAAAGAAGATTCCAAGTAAAGAAAGTAAAGAAGATGTTACAGACATGAGAATTTGTATTTAAAAGAAGATTCCAAGTAAAGAAACACGTATTCTTTGGTTTTGGAAAATCCACTTGTTGGGGGAGGTGGGGGGAGGGAGGTGATGAAAATAAGTAAAGTAGTTGAATTCTATTTATGAGAATACTTATGTCTCAGAAACTGAAGATGCTACAGATGTGAAAGTTGGTTTATTGAATCTCCATTAAAAATTAAGGAACACATATTTATTACTTTCGGAAAGTCCACTTAAGGGTAGAGAGGGGTGGAGGGAAGTGAAGAATTTGAATTCTTTTTATGTGGATACTTATACCTCAATAATTGAAGATGTTACAGATGTGAAAGCTGGTATTTGGAATCTCTTTTAAAAATAAACACTTTTTTGTTTTCGTAAAATCCACTTAAGGGGGTATAAAGAATTGAAAATGTGGGTGAATTTTTTAAATTGATTACTGGCATATCTACAAAATTTAAGTAAAAAGCATGACATGTTAGATGTTACAGATGTGAACCTTGGTATTTGGAAAGTCCTTTAAAAATACATGCACATTTTTTTTTGGAAAAGGCTCTTAACGGGGGTGAAAAGAAGTGAAAAAATAAGTTGAATTAATTTTTATGAGGATACTTACATCTCAAAAACTGAAGATGTTACAGATGTGGAAATAGGTATTTGGAATCTCTTTTAAAAATAAAGAAACTAAATTTTTCAGTGAGTTTTTATACCTTACCGATTTTCAAATAATGTCTTAGTACAGTACGGAGGAACGATTAACTTTTAACAAATTACGAAATCAACATGAGCGAAGCCGCGGGTAACTGCTAGTATGATATGATATATTTTACTGTCATTATGTATTTCTTTATTAATTTAGAAAACTTGTACATAGACGTTAAAGTCATTTATCACTTAACAGGTTTTTACTTATCACTTGGAGGGTTAAGAGCTTACCAGTTCTATGGAAGACTAAAACTTTCTTTAAAAATTCAGTTTATTTTTGCTAATTGTTGCTCTAATTCAGATTGGTCTTTTGGCAATGATGGGATAGAAAAGTGCTAGGACTTGTGAAGGAGGTGCCATGGCCTCAATTATGACACAGCCCTAGCATTTGTTCGGTGTGGAAGTAAGAAGTCGTAGAGAAGGAATTTCACAGCTACCGATAGTGGGGATCAAACCTATTATCTCCTGGATGTAAACTAATGGCTAAATGTCTCAAACCACACAACCAACTTGCTCAGTAATTTTTATCTTTATTCACCTCTCTGGTTTTCTATTCACTTGTTTAGGTATTAACATTTAAAAGGTAACTAAGATTTTCAAAATGTCGTATAGAAACTATGAATACAAAGCCTTAAATCTATGGAACTGGTATGTTACTTAGTTAATTGTTAAGCAAATTCTGTAGCGTGATAGATAAACACTCAAACTCCAACAACTATTTCTCCCAGGGAATTACTGTTCCCTACTGCCTTCTCATCACTTTTACCTTTTGCTTTTGCTTTCACGTGAGATATGTTGTTCCTTAACAGATTATCAACAACACTTTTCCCTATATTTTTCTTGTACTCGGTCTTCAAAGATTATAAAGCTCTCTCTTCCAGAAACTTAATTGCTAGTTTTTGTGACTTGCTGTGAAGTGCAGGATGGTCCCTCAGCAAGCTTATCAAACACATCTGGTGTCCTCTGTCAATACTTCAGAATTATCTCTGTCTGACATGATTCATTTTTAAGGTGTGAAGGATCACACTGTACATAATATTCAGCGTACTGGCTGTAAGGCAAATACTCTAGAATCTAACAGGTGCGCATGTGTTTTGATAGAGAACCTGGCCCTGTTCCTGGCAAAACTGAAGTTTTATCTACAGAAATTAAGAATTTATTGTGATAAAACACAAGCTTTATGCATGCAGAAGAAGTAGCATTTACTTTTACTGTGTACTAAAGTAGAAGTAACAACAGATGCTAAATGTTATGCACACTGCCCACTGTGATGTCATGATCAACTGGATGAGTCAGAAGGCAGTTTGACCTTCCTGTTATTGGAAGAGAAATTAGGGAATGGAATAATTTATGAAGGAAAATGCTAGAAAAATTTCTAATTTCTTTGAAATCATTTAATTAGACTAGGTAAGCAATTGATAGGGAATCTGCCACATAGGTTACAGTTCCTGCAGTCCTCAATGCTCTAAGTGCATGGTACAATGATCAATGGCCCCTGGATATGCCAGGACAATTCTCCTCTGATCTTGATAACACAACCACTGGCCTCCTGGGTGCCCACAATACAGGGGGTTCAGGAGCTCCATGCTGTCTACACCATATGTGGACAAGGCCGTCATTATGGTGCAACAGAAAATAAGACTTGTCACTCCAGAAAACCCTTTTCCATGCGTTTTAAGTCCACTGACGACTTTTTTGGTCCACGTAATATGTTTATTTGCAATCCCATTTGGTAAACTGGGGACCCTTTTGTTCTACAGCAGAATGTTATCTGATCTGTAAACTACCCCTGATGTTGTCACCACGTGTTCTCATGTCACTGGTCACAAAGTGTCACATTCCACATCTTAAAAGAAGTCATGTTCAGTTATTTTGCTGTTATAAATTCCAAATCTGAGCCAATGCAATGTACTCACATTATCACTGTGGAAAACAAATGTATCTGTTCGGTGTTGTATTGGTGTGACAAATGTTCCACTGTGGAGCGTCATTGCTATGATAACAATATTTCAATCTTTTGCTCAAGGTTTGTCCATGATTCCTTCACTCAAGGTATACCCTCGATACCATGCTAAGGGAACAGTCAACAAGTACGCCTATTATTGAGATACTGGCACAACCTCTGGGCTCCACTGTCTGCATTCAGAGTTGCTTATGATGCCACGTTTGATCATCACTGCAGATTATTATAGTCTGACATGTCAGCACATTATCAATTACTAAAGAAAGACCTACTGCCAGCCACAAGTGACTGTTTAACAAGACAAGTGTCGTTGGCACTACCGAAATCACAACAGTGAATTGCTCCACAGTGGAGCATTTGACACACCAGTGCAACAGTGAGCAGATACGTCTGGTTCCCATAATGGTCATGGGATATACCTTGCAATGACTCAGGTTCGGGATCTATAACGGCTGAATAAACTGAACAATCACTTTAATAATAAGACCTGGAGAGTGACACTTTGTGACCAATGATGTGATAGCTTTTGGTGAGATCATCATGGGTCGCTAACACATAATGTTTACAGATCTCTTCACATGGTTGTGAGGGTGTTTAGGGGTCCCTGGTATGATGCCACATGGAGTATGGTATCAGTGTATAGGCCCCTCACCACATTTTGTTGGAAATTTCCAAGAACAAATCATGCTGCTTTCCTTTGGATCTTTTCCAGTTTTTGTATCAAGGTGCCATTTTCAATATGACTAATACTGGGTGGTTCACCAGCCACCTGCGATTTAGTTTTATGCATCCCATTGCTTTTACTACAGTTTTCAAATACATCGGTCTCTCTCCCTAGACCAGGGTAATTGAATGAGATGTGTGTTTATGAGCTGGAAGACCGCAGGAATCATGAGCGTCACTATTAATTCATTATGGGTACCTCAAATGAACCAGTAAAATGAGCACCAATATGAAGAACATGTACCTTATAACAGGAGGTGCACACACAGACCAGGAGCAGGTATTTTATAGGCTGGAAACTGTGTGCTGCATATCAAGCCTCTAAATAGCTCACTTGGCAGGGGCATGGTGGGAGTTGTAATAGTGGACAGTGCTCAGAGGTTCAAATCCCATGCGAGTATTTTTAATTTTTTTAAAGTTTTGCTGCCAATTGCCTGGGATATAGTAAGGTTGCATCCTTGATAGCTTCCACTGACTGATTTGTTTATTTGGCTGTGTAATGGGCTGTATGTATCGAGGCATAGGGTACTGAGATGGACTGGACAATGATGAGTAGGTGATGGTCTGTGGCTAGGACACAGGCAACCAATTAGCTACGTCATACATGTTCTAAGCTTCATACACTACTGGTAGGGGAAACTGTGCTCTATTGGAATGATAACAACATGCGATGGCAGGTAGGTATGTAGCTGTGCAAACTTCCCTCCTTAGAGGCAAGTCACAGCACAGCACAGCACAGCACAGCACAGCACAGCACAGCACAGCACAGCACAGCACAACACAACACAACACAAAGCTTATTTACTGCCTCGTGATATATCCCAGCAATGAGTAAGTGCACATGTTACTCATCTATACAAAAACTGGACAAAAGGCATACCAGGCACAATGCCAGTATCATGAATGCTACCCGGATTGATGACAACCCTCAGGCATGACATTTCAGAGTTTGGAAAGTGATCTGTGGGCTACTGCATTGCTGGGAAGGACACGGCATTTTCGTGAGCATCGTGTGATATCTGCTCACAATGAAGAGGTAGTGTTGGATGCTGTCCGGCATAACCCTCACATTAACACACAGGCCATACGAACACACAAACATCAACCAGTCGTCTGTCATGCAGATATTGCATACCCAGTCATCTCACCTCTACCATCTGAACTTATACCAGGAGCTCCATGGTCGTGATTTTGAAGCACAGGTGGCATTCTCTCAATGGACCTTGCAGCATGTGGACACTGATCCTGCCTTTCTAGCGCCAACTTATTTATGGAGAAAGCGTGGTTCCATAACAGTGGAACTGTTAATCAACATAACATATATTACTGGAATGTGGATAATTCCCACTGGCTATGACAGGCAGCTTTTCAGTTACAGTGTGCATGAATGTATGGAGTGGCATTGTGTGTGATTACCTAATTGGTCCCCATTTGTTTGAAGAACCTCTAGTGGGAGAACGCTATCTGCGGTTTCTCCAAGATGACCTACCACCGTTCTTGGAACATGTCCCACTCTTTGAACGCTGCAGGATGTGATTTGAACATTACAGAGCTCCACCAAATGCAGCGGTGGTTGTCCAGAACCATCTCTATGTGACGTATTTCAATAATTGGACAGGAAGCGGAGGACCTGTCCCCTGGCCCTTCACATCACCCGGTCTTACGCACCTGTATTTTTTTTTTCTCTAGGACCATGTAAAATAGCTGGTGTATACACAGGAGCTGAGCAGTCCTGATTACCTTTGAAAGCTCATCTCTGAGGCATGCCTATCCGTTACACCAGAGATGTTGCAACATGGCAGATGGTCCTTAAAACACCGTGCATAGCTCTGTATCAACCATGGAAATTGTCGCTTTGAGCAGGTGCTGCATTAAAAGATGTAGGAAACTGAAATCCTGTCACTTGATTCTTAGCCTCTTCCAACCAAGCTCCATACCATATGCCAGCATACCAATGGCCCTTTTCAGGGCCAAATAAATGAATCAATCTGTTAAAAACGATTAAGTATGCAACCCTGCCATATCTCAGTCAACTAGTTTAAAAAAAAACACTTCCATTGGATTCGCACCTTCGAGCACCATCCACTATCAAAACACCCACCGTACCCTGCCAAGTGAGCTATTGTGAGGCGTGACATCCAGTGCGCAGTTTCCAGCCTACACAGTACCTTTTCCTGGTCTGTGTCCATATCTCCTTTTGTAAGGTACATATTCTTCATATCTGTGCTTGTTTTACAGTTTCATTTTGGGTACTCAGAATGAATTAACAGAGGCATTCATGATTCCTGCTGGTTTTTAGTCCATAACCACACATCTCATTATATTACCATGGTTTAGGGAGAGGGATCTATGTATCTCAGAATTGTAATAAATGCAGTGGGATGCATAAAACTAAACTGCAATCGGCTGGTGAACCATCTGGTATGCAGTGCAGGAAGGGCATCTTGTCTTAAATCCCTGGCCAAGTCCCCAAATGTGCCTGGGCGCTATACCTACGTATCGTAAGCATAGGAATGAGGATATGAATGGTGATGATGCTTGTTGTTTAAAAGGGCCTAACATCTAGGTCATTGGCCTCTAGTGGTACAAGATGAGATAAAATGTAATGACAATTAAAATTCCAAAATTTATCCATTGACCAGCACTCAAATCATGATGATGAAGAATGAATGAATATTAATTCAAAATAATCAGCAGTCCAAACTGACAATACTGAAAGTTATACTAATTCCAAAATCCATTCACTGAATAGGATTCAAGAAAACAAAGATGAACAATGATTATGAATATAAAATCATCATGAGATCCAACTCACAATGCTCCACCTTCCCATAAAATAACAGTAAACAATGGTATAAACTGAACAAGGGACTGCCTCCAATGTGAAATCTTAAATCAATGATGGTTGTTGTCTAAAGAGGCCCACAATCCAGTTCACCAGCCCCTCATAATGGTAGTAACCATTGGTAAAGAAGAACCATGGTGTTCCTCATGTAGTGGTAATAATCAAAGGTAACGTGGTTGCCTCTTTCAGTTGCCTCTTACAACAGGCAGGAGGTACCCTGGGTGTATACTTCGACTGCATCCCCTATCCATAGGGGGAGAGGTTATGAAAAAATGTATAATTTTATCATTATTAAATCATGGTCATCAATGTTCAAAAATGGCAAATATTTATATTTCATACTAACATTTGTACCGCCCGGCCCTGCAGTATAGGGAGCAACATGTCTGCCTGTCACCCGGCAGCCCCGTGTTCGATTCCCAGCCGGGTCAGGGGTTTTCAATTGTAAATGGTTAATACCCCTGGCCTAGTGACTGGGTGTTTGTGTCGTCCTTAATGTTCCTTTCCTCACATTCAACACTTTACACTTCTGCAATTTCCACATACAGGCAGGTTCATAACATATGGTGCAAAGTAGGAGCGAAAGATCTTTCTAGGTCGACGCCCCAAATAAATAGCATTTTAAAAAATGTACCCATTCTTTGCAAGGGAAATTGCAGTAGATTACGTGTTACCTTCAGGAATAAATGCAAAATATCATGGTTCTCTTCACACATTTTATCCAAAATGTTAAAATGATATTTTACTACAAAAGCGCGTGGCAATGACGTGATATATAATAAAGCTGAACTAAGTCGAGAGAGAATGATGACGATATCCAAATTTATTGTACAGTACAGTTCTCGGTCTGAAGTTGTGCAAAATTCTCAATGGTTCTCAGGTTGCATATTGTATCTCTGACCACTGGTGTGGCGCTCTGACATTGATTATACCGGTACCTCTCTTAATATCTGTCCTTTCAAAAAGAGGGAAATGGCTCTTTAGTTTTTCCCGTTGCCCACTTTGAAGTGACATGTACGACATGTTCCAGGGGCCTTGGTCTAAAAATCCAATTTTTTATACTCATCTAAGTTATTATATGTTGTACGAAAAAATACGTACGTGACATAAAGGAATGGAAATAACATATTCTTAAATGTTTGTTGTAAACAGTCTTTTGATAGACCTAATGTTAATGAAAATATTTGAGAATAATCTTCCTATAAGTAACAACTCCATGTGATTATCATAACATCATGTGCACCTGATAACACAATCAAGAGTGAGTAGAACCAAATACGCAGTTTGGTCGAAATAAGTCAAGCAGTTTTCCACTTTTAGGAATCTACAAACAAATAGATAACCAGACAGACAGACAGACACCAAAAGGAAAAGTTCTACATCATGTTGCCTCAGTGTTCAGATACATTAGTTGGGGGTCATTCTAAAGCAAAGAGAAATATGAAGCATCCTCTGATTTTCTCCTGTTATGGATCCTTCAATTAACTGTAGGTCAGCAACGGTGTCCATCACTGGCTGCAGAGCATGAAGCCTATAGAAAATAGTAGTTTTATCCATCATATGTAGAGTAAGCAAAATCATGTACATAACAAAAATTGTTGAATATGAAAGGGTGTTCCACGCATAGTCTACAGATTTTACATATAATCAGTATGTAAGAGAAAATAAAGAAAAATTGGTCTTCCTATAAACTCACAGTCTATTCAGTGATTTTTAAATTATATACATATTGAAACCAGCACCTGGATGAGTAGACTCTACATATGAAGTTTGGTGGAGATAGAGTCAATAGTGTAACAGAAAATTGTTAATAACTGGTTTGACAGAAGGCAGTTTGGGTTTAAGAAAAGTTATTCCACTGAAGCTCAGCTTGTAGGATTTCAGCAAGATATAGCAGATATCCTGGATTCAGGAGCCCAAATGGACTGCATTGCAATTGACCTATCTAAGGCATTTGATAGGGTAGATCATGGAAGATTACTGGCAAAAATGAATGCTATTGGACTAGAAAAAAGAGTGAGTGAATGGGTGGCTATATTTCTAGAAATAGAACTCAGAGAATTAGAACAGGTGATGCTTTATCTGACCCTGTAGTAATTAAGACGGGAATTCCTCAAGGCAGTATTATTGGACCTTTATGTTTTCTTATATATATTAATGATATGTGTAAAGAAGTTGAAACAGAGATAAGGCTGTTTGCAGATGATGTTATTCTGTACAGAGTAATAAATACGGTAAGTTACAAGATTGTGAGTGGCTGCAGGGTGACCTGGATAGTGTTGTAAGATGGACGGTGGGCAATGGTATATGATAAATGAGGATAAAAGTCAGGTTGTGAGTTTCACAAATAGGAAACGTCCTCTCAGTTTTAATTACTGTGTTGATGGGGTGACAGTTCCTTTTGGGGATCATTGTAAGTACCTAGGTGTTATTATAAGAAAAGACCTTCATTGGCGTAATCACATAAATATGATTGTTAATAAAGGGTACAGATCTCTGCACATGGTTATGAGGGTATGTTGGGGTTGTAGTAAGGATGTAAAGGAGAGGGCATATAAGAGTCAGGTAAGACTCCAACTAGAGTATGGTTCCAGTGTATGGGACCCTCACCAGGATTACTTGATTCAAGAACTGGAAAAAATGCAAAGAAAGGCAGCTCGATTTGTTCTGGGTGATTTCCGACAAATGAGTAGCGTTACAAAAATGTTGCAAAGTTTGGGCTGGGAAGACTTGGGAGAAAGGAGACGAGCTGCTCGATTAAGTGGTATGTTCCGAGCTGTCAGTGGAGAGATGGCGTGGGAGGACATCAGCAGACGAATAATTTTGAGTGGTGTCTTTAAAAGTAGGAAGGATCACAATATGAAGATAATTTTGGAATTCAAGAGGACAAATTGGGGCAAATATTCATTTATAGGAAAGGGAGTTAGGGATTGGAATAACTTACCAAGGGAGATGTTCAATAATTTTCCAATTTCTTTGCGATCATTTTAGAAAAGGCTAGGAAAACAACAGATAGGGAATCTGCCATCTGGGGGACTGCCCTAAATGCAGATCAGTAGTGACTGATTGATCTAGAAAATGAAAAAAAGAAAAACCAAAGAAACCCTTCTTGTCTTTGTATAAACCGCTAGTCTGTTCAGTGATTTTTAAATGATATGCATATAAAAATCCTGTTCTTGAAAGAGTATATTCTAAATATGACCTTTGGTCAAGAGATAATGAATAGTGGAAGAGGGGGACTACACGAGAGGGCGCAACCATCAGGAAGATGGATACTGACTTTCTGCGAGCTGGAGCATAGAATGTTAGAAGTTTAAATGGTTGTAGCGTGTTTGAGTCATCAGTCCATAGACTGGTTTGATGCAGCCCTCCATGGCACCCTATAATGTGCTAACCTTTTCATTTCTATGTAATTACTGCATCCTACATCTGCTGTAATCTGGTTGTCATATTCATAGCTTGGTCCACCCCTGCCATTCTTACCACCTACACTTCCTTCAAAAACCAACTGAACAAGTCCTGAGTGTCTTAAGATGTGTCCTATCATTCTATCTCTTCTTCTCATCAAATTTAGCCAAATCAATCTCCTATTGTCAATTCGATTCAGTACATCTTCATTTGTGATTCAATCTATCCATCTCACCTTCAGCATTCTTCTGTAACACCACACTTCAAAAGCTTCTATTCTCTTTCTTTCTCAGCTAGTTATCGTCCATGTTTCACTTCCATACAATGCCATGCTCCACACAAAAGTCTTCAAAAACATCTTTCTAATTCCTATATCAATGTTTGAAGTGAGCAAATTTCTTTTCTTAAGAAAGCTCTTCCTTGCTTGTGCTAATCTGCATTTTATGTCCTCCTTACTTCTGCCATCGTTAGTTATTTTACTACCCAAGTAACAATATTCATCTACTTCATTTAAGACTTCATTTCCTAATTTAATATTTCCTGTATCACCTGCCTTCGTTCGACTGCACTTCATTACTTTTGTTTTGGACTTATTTATTTTCATCTTTTACTCCTTACCAAGACTTTGTCCATACCATTCAGCAGCTTCTCTAGCAGATAAAATAACAATATCATCGGCAAATCTCAAAGTTTTGATTTCCTCTCCTTGGATTGTTATTCCCTTTCCAAATTCCTCTTTGATTTCCTTCACTACCTGTTCTATGTAAACATTGAAAAGGAGGGGGGACAAAATGCAGCCTTGCCTCACTCCTTTCTGGATTGCTGCTTCTTTTTCAAAGTCCTCGAATCTTATCACTGCAGAGTGATTTTTATACAGATTGTAGATAATGCTTTGTTCTCGGTATCTGATCCCAATCACCTTCAGAATCTTAAATAGCTTGGTCCAATCAACATTATCGAATGCCTTTTCTAGATCTACGAATGCCATGTACGTGGGCTTGTCCTTCTTGATTGGATCCTCTAAGATCAGATTTTATGACCAACAAGCTGTGGTCAGAGTCCACGTCTGCTCCTGGGAAAGTTTTGCAATCCAACACCTGGTTTCTGAATCTCTCCCTAATCATAATGAAGTCTGTTTGATACCTTCCAGTGTCTCCAGGTCTCGTTCATGTATAAAGCCATTGTTTTTGCTGTTTGAACCAAATATTGGCAAGGACTAAATTGTGATCAGTGCAAAATTCAACCAGCTGTGAGTTCCTCTTTTGTTCCTTTGTCCCAATCCGAATTCTCCTACTGTATTACCTTCTCTTCCTTGGCCTACCACTGCATTCCAGTCTTCCATTACAATTAGATTCTCGTCACCTTTTACATATTGTAGTAAATCATATATCTCTTCAAATGTTCATTCAATTTCCTCATCATCCACTGAGCTAGTGAGCATATAGCCCTGCACTATTGTGGTGGGCATTGGTTTGGTGTCTATCTTGACGACAATAATTCTTTCACTATGCTGGTCATAGTAGCTTACCCGCTGCCCTATTTTCTTATTCATTATTAAACCAACTCCTGCATTTCCTCTGTTTGATTTTGTGTTGATAATTTGGTAGTCGCCTGACCAGAAATCCTTTTCTTCCTGCCAACGTACTTCACTTATACCAACTACATCTAACTTTAGTCTATCCATCTCCCTTTTCAGATTCTCTAACCTACCACAACGATTCAAACTTCTAACATTCCACGCTCTGACTCACTCCATCTTCCTGATGATCATCCCCTCTCATATAATCCCCACCCAGAGATCTGAATGGGGGACTAGTTTACCTCCGGAATATTTTACCCGGGAGGAAGCCATTATCAGTACATCATTCATACAGAGAGAGCTGCTTGTCCTCGGGTGTTAGTTACGGCTGTAGTTTCCCTGTTGCTTTCAGCCGTGTAGCAGTATCAACACAGCTAAGCCATGTTGAGTATTATTACAAGGCCATATCAGTCAATCATCCAAACTGCCACCCTTGCAATTTCCGAAAGGCTGCTACCCCCTTTCGATGAACCATTCGTTAGTCTGGTCTCTCAACAGATACCCATCCGATATGGTTGCACGTACGGCTTGGCTATCTGCTTCATTGTGACACGCAAGCCTCCTCACCGCAGCAAGCCACATAGTTTGCAGGGGAGGATGGTTGTGGTAGGTTAGAGAATCTGAAAAGGAAGGTGGATAGGTTACAGTTAGATGTAGTTGGCATAAGTGAAGTACTTTGACAGGAAGAGTAGGATTTTTGGTTAGGTGACTACAGAATTGTAAACACAAGATCAGACAGGAAATGCAGGAGCTGGTTTAATAACACACACACACACACACACACAAAAAAAAAGTAAACCACTATGACCAGTACAGGAAAATGATTATTGTTCTCAAGACAGATACCAAACCAATGCCCACAACTAGTTCAGCGGATGATGGGGAAATCAAAAGAATATATGAAGGGATAGAAGTTTTAATACAATATGTAAAAGGTTAAGAGAATCTAATTATGACTGGAGAATGCAGCAGTAGGCCAAGGAAGAGAAGATAATATAGTAGGAGAATTTGGATTGGTACAAAGGAACGAAAGAGGAAGTCCGCTGATTGAATTCTTCACAGGTCATATGTTAGTCCTTGCTAATACTTTATCAAGCATCACAAACAATGGCTGTATACATGGAAGAGTCCTGGAGACACTGGAAGACATCAAATGGACTTCATTATAACTAGGCAGAGATCCAGAAAACAGGGGTTGGATTACAAAATTTTCCCAGGGGCAGACGTGGAATATACACGAGAGGGCACAACCATCAGGAAGGTGGATACTGACTTTCTGCGAGTTGGAACGTAGAATGTTAGAAGTTTGAATGGTTGTGGTAGGTTAGAGAATCTGAAAAGTGAGATGGATAGATCACAACTTGTTAGTCATGAAATGCCATCTGAAGCTGAAGAAATTGAAGAAAGGAAGGAATGGAAATTTTAGAGAAAAACGGAAGGGTATATATAGGTACTTTACAGTTCCAAGAAAGCGTTCCAGGAATCATTAATGAACAAGGGGAATGCATATGCAAGGAACTTCACAAGACAGAAGTATTCTGCCAGCAGTCTGTAAAGATTGTTGGTTGCAAGGATAATGTCCAGATAGGGGAGGTGACTAGTACTAAAGAAGTATTAAAATTTACTTATGATAACATCAACATTTACAATAAGATACAAAAGTTTAAAACTAGAATAGTAGGTGAAATTTACATTATGTTTAGGGATAATTAAAGACAATCGGTTGGTATATAGTAACATATCTGATGTAATTATTTGACTATTGTTTACACGAAGGAGCTGTACCAAATGAATAGAGAGTTGCTATAGTAGCCCTTGTGTATAAAGGAAGGGGTAGAAATGAAATAGCGTATGGCTTTTAGTGCTGGGAGTGTCCGAGGATAGACATAAAGCTGAAAATTACAGGCCTGTAAATTTGATATGTATTGAGTGTAAGCTTTGGGAAGGAATTATTTCTGATTATATTAGACATGTTTGCAAAATTAATAACCGGCTCAATAGAAGACAGTTTGAGTTTAAGAAAGGTTATTCCACTGAAGCACAACGTGTAGGATTCCAGCAAGTTATAGCAGATACCTTGGATTCAGGAGGTCAAATAGACTGTATAATGATTGGCCTGTCTAAGGCATTTAGTAGGGAGATCATGGGAGACTACTGGCAAAAAGGAATGCAATTGGATCAGACAAAAGAGTGACTGAATGGGTGGCTACATTTCTAGAAAGTAGAACTCAAAGAATTAGTGTAGGTGAAGCTTTATCTGATCCTGTAACCATTAAGAGGGAAATTCCTCAAGGCAGTATTATTGGACCTTTATGTTTTCTCATATATATAACTTATTGTGGATGATGTTATACTGTATAGAGTAATAAATACGTAACTGGATTCTTGCCTAGTTGTACTTCCTCCTAAAACAATAGTCACCATTATCAACCCCAGAGCATCCCTCTTAGTCTGACCTATCATCTTTACTTGTCTGGCCTGAAAAAACCTGCTCACACGTAAGTTCCCATACCCCAACAAGAAGAAGATACCTGCAAGTAAACCCAATCAATTTAAATTTTGCAAAAGTAAAATGTGTGTTTCAATTCACCAATGCTGGTCATCAATTTAAGATTTTCTTTATCCATTGGCTACAGTTTAATCATAAAAGGAAAATAAGTTAGTGAAATTGAAACATTGAATGACTTTACTGCACAGTCCTCTACCATACCAATGTAATAGGAACTCTCTTGGATAGAAGCTGCTCTAAATCTCGCATCTCACAATACAGCACAGTTTGTCTCATTTTTCTGCCCGAAAACAACTAAACAAAACCAAACAAACTTACAGCTGTAAAAATATGTATGGGAGACTGACAGTGGCATGGGAGGTCAGTTTTGTGGCAGTTGTTTACGGTCTGTTCCCAACGGGTATAGGTTATTGGCCTAGAAGGATTTTCCTTAACTCATTAAACGATGTGCATTTTCAGATTCATAAACAACACTGTGCTGAGTTATTTTCACACAACTTAGCCCAATTCTACATAAATAGTCTCTCTCTGCCATTGGTTTTGTATAGGACATGTGGTCACATTTTGTATCCCTAAACTTACGTTATCTCATAAAAGAGGTTATAAATGTAAACTAAAAGTTCCATAGACTATCACAAGACAGTAGGCATGCTTACTTACAAAGGATAGCACCTAGAACATTAAAATGTGCATGTAGCGAGGATTCATTTTGTCAATAGCATTATAGTGCGGTAGCACTCGGGATGAAGATTTCTTCATTAGTGCCCCAAACGACTTGAATGTGGAACTAAAAAGTTGTGTGCATTGCAATGAACCATTTCATCCATATCATTACTGTGTGGTGACTCTCATGATGAATCCTGTCATCAGTGGTACTCTGAAGGTCAAGTAATGGTGCATGTATTCATTTATGTGGGCATGTATATATCAATGATAAGTGTAAAGAAGTGGAATCAGAGATAAAGCTTTTTGCAGATGATGTTATTCTGTACAGAGTAATAAATAAGTTACAAGATTGTGAGCAACTGCAAAATGACCTCGATAAGGTTGTGAGATGGACAACAGGCAATGGTATGTTGATAAACGGGGTTGAAAGTCAGGTTGTGATTTTTACAAATATGGAAAAGTCCTCTCAGTTTTAATTACTACATTGATGGGTTGAAAGTTCCTTTTGGGGATCATTGTAAGTACCTAGGTGTTAATATAAGGAAAGATCTTCATTTGGGTAATCACATAAATATGATTTTAAATAAAGGGTACAGATCACTGCACATGGTTATGAGGGTGTTTAGGGGTTGTAGTAAGGATGTAAAGGAGAGGGCATATATGTCTCTGGTAAGACTCCAACCCTCATCAGGATTACTTGATTCAAGAACTGGAAAAAATCCAATTTGTTCTGGGTGATTTCTGACAAAATATTAGCATTACAAAAATGTTGCAAAGTTTGGGCCAGGAAGACTTGGGAGAAAGGAGAAGAGCTGTTCGACTAAGTGGTATGTTGCATGTTACATGTTTGTTATAGCTACTGTATGCATCTTCAAAAGCCACCAAAGTTAGCCCAAGTAATATTGTCTTTTATGATGGAGACTGCAGGTGGATACCATCTCCAGTGTGTTACTGATGTCATAAAATTGTATTTATACTATTGTTTTTACTGTTAGTCATTTGATGATGCTGATATATGTGATCACAAAAAGTAGATAATGAACTGCTGTTGATGAGAAGAAAATTGATAGTATGTTGATTTTCTGTGATAAATAGGTTCAAGTAATGAATACAAGCAGCCTTCAAGTGATGACGGCTGTTAAATTATTCACTGTAAACTGTACTCCTTCAAGAAATATTAACAAAATGAGTGTGTCGTACGTTTAGGTGTGCAATTGCAGTGTGAGTGTGAAGTTGACTGTTGCCAGCGATGTTACCTTGAGGCATTTTCTGAAATCTGGCAATAATAATGCCATCAATAAAGTAATATAAAAGTAAATATCTAAGGCTATAAAATTACTATAGAGCCCTTCTATGAAATACATGATTTATTATTTTTGAATAAGTGGTATGTTCCAGGCTGTCAGTGGAGAGATGGTGTTGAGTGACATCAGTAGATGAAAAAGTTTGAGTGGTGCCTTTAAAAGTAGGAAAGATCACAATATGAAGGTAAAGCTAGAATTCAAGAGGAAAAATTGGGGCAAATATTCATTTATAGGAAGGAGAGTTGGGGATTGGAATAACTTACCAAGGGAGATGTTCAATAAATTTCCAATTTCTTTGAAATCATGTAAGAAAAGGCTAGGAAAACAACAGATAGGGAATCTGTCATCTGGGCGACTGCCTTAAATGCAGATCAGTAGTGACTGATTTGATGTGAATGTTAGAACAATCACTACTAGCATGAACAAAATCCCTGCTGGATTTATGAATGAATGCTGAGTGATGTTAAGTTTGGATTTTGTTAAGAGACAAGTGCTTGCACTGCAATAGGGCCAGTATGTTTTCTTTGAAGACAGGATAATGCAATGACACCCTCTGCTGATTAGTATGTGTTGGTATTAAGGGACCTGTTTTAACATCATGTGGATAACAGACGTGCAACATCCTTCTCTTTAAATCCCTGTGATGGTTATTACCTGTGGATGATGCTGAAAGGAAAAGTGTAAACCAACTAGCCTCACACAAGAGAAAACATTTGGCGAGTTATTTTGAATATCTTATGGAAGCAGTTCCATGAAATGTCTCCAAGCATTTTAACAGCTGCCAAACGTGTTTATTACCTGAAGGCTGGAGAGGCTTGAGACCATATTTGCACTGGTGCAAAATATAGTTTTGGTGCTGCACACATTGTTACCCCATCCCCTTCTAAATTTCCCTCCCGTAAACTATCTGCACACCTACCCAAACCATCTCTGCAATAAAATACGCATTGCGTGTTTTTCTGATGCCAGTGACATTCATCTATCTGAGTCAATAACTTACTACTGAAGATACTAGAGTTCATAAATATTTTCCCTATGTGGGTGGGGCAGTAGAATATTTTCCATATCCCCTGCCTGTCCTCTAATAGGACATTACTAAAAGTGGGATGAGGTGAGTTGGCCATGCGTTGAGCTTGCATCCGGGAGATAGTGGGTTCAAACCCCACTGTTGGCAGCCCTGAAGATGGTTTTTCATGGTTTCCCATTTTCACACCAGGAAAATGCAGACTCTGTACCTTTGTTACAGCCACTTCCGCTTCTTTCTCACTCCTATCGCATTGCCGCCATAATACCTATCTGTGTCGGGGCGACGTAAAAGCAAATTGTGAAAAACAAAAACAAAAACAAAAAAACTTAGATGGGAACCAGAATAAAGGTTAGTGACCAAAGATCCCTTGGCTGTTTTTCATCTGGCCATCTCCAATTCCAGGGGTGAGAGGGAAGAGACAAGCCTCAACATTGTAGTGTCCATTATCATTCCTTGGAAGCCCAGGGAAGGAAGCGCGGTACCGACAATCAAACCCAAGCTTGCAAAGATGCCAGATAATAGCACTATGCAGGTGGACACTAAGTTGCTGAAGCTTAAGAACAACCCACATGAATCTATCACATATTTTTTCTATTGCTTTTATGTCACAATGACTCAAAGAAGATCTTTTGGCGACAATGAAGTAGGACAGTTCTAGGACTGTGAAGAAAGAAACATACAGCTCCAGCATTTGCTGGGTGCAAAAATGTGAAACCACGGAAAAGCATTTTCAGGGCTGCCAAATGTGGGAATCAAACCCAATACCTCCTGAATACCTCCAGCAATACATACCTAATAACACAGCCCACTGGCTTGATCAAAGTTAATCTAATCTTGGTAATATATTGTAGCAACACCTGTCTAGACAATGTTTGTTATAGCTACTGCATGCATCTTCAAAAGCCACCAAAATTAGCCCAAGTAATATTGTCTTGTATGATGGAGACTGCAGGCAGATACCATCTCCAATGTGTTAGTGATGTCATAAAATTGTATTTATACTATTGTTCTTACTGTTATTCATTTGTTTTTACTGATTTATGTGATCACAAAAAGTAGATAATGAACTGCTGTTGCTGAGAAGAAAATTGATAGTATGTTGATGTTCTGTGATAAATAGGTTCAAGTAATGAATACAAGCAGCCTTCAAGTAATGATGGCTGTTAAATTATTCATTACCAATTGTACTCCTTCAAGAAATATTAACAAAATAAGTGTGTCATATTTTTAGGTGTGCAATTGCAGTGTGAGTGTGAAGTTGATTGTTACCAGCGATGTTACCTTGAGGCATTTTCTGAAATCTGGCAATAATAATGCCATCAATAAAGTAATGATAAAAAGTAAATATCAAATTCTATGAAATTACTATAGAGCCCTTCTGTGAAATACATGATTTATTATTATTACTGGAAACATGGATAAATGTGCAAAGAATGAATGTGGTCATTATTTCTATTAACACTTAGTTCTGCATATTCACTTATGGTTTTTGTTTGCATTGTACACAGTTCAATGCAATTCACATGGTCTCACATAGCTGACATATGCATGTATTCATGGGATGGTAGTATGTCTTGTCGCATCAGTACAATTCTCATCTCAAAGTTTGCTGTCGTCCAGGCTTCCATGCTGTAGAAATCTGGCCAGACCTCCAGGCAGCAGTCCCTTAAAATTTGTAATTCCTGTTCTGTTGCTTGGGTAGATGGGAGCATGAAGGTTGCCTTCAGAAACTCTAGCAGTAAAAAAAGTATCTCTAGCTATTAAATATGTTAGGCAAGATCTTGTTGTTTTAGAAAGTTAAATTATGAGAATTAACTTCTTGAAATCAAGTGCCCATACTCCTGCAGAAATGGAATGGTTTCCTTTGAAACATTGTAATTCTTGTTGTTGTTGTTTGAGTCATCAGTCCATAGACTGGTTTGATGCAGCCCTCCATGCCACCCTATCCTGTGCTAACCTTTTCATTTCTACGTAACTATTGCATCCTACATCTGCTCTAATCTGTTTGCCATATTCATACCTTGGTCTACCCCTACCGTTCTTGCCACCTACACTTCCTTCAAAAACCAACTGAACAAGTCCTGGGTGTCTTAAGATGTGTCCTATCATTCTATCTCTTCTTCTCGTCAAATTTAGCCAAATCGATCTCCTCTCACCAATTTGATTCAGTATCTCTTCATTCGTGATTCGATCTATCCATCTCACCTTCAGCATTCTTCTGTAACACCACATTTCAGAAGCTTCTATTCTCTTTCTTTCTCAGCTAGTTATCGTCCATGTTTCACTTCCATACAATGCCACGCTCCTCACAAAAGTCTTCAAAAACATCTTTCTAATTCCGATATCAATGTTTGAAGTGAGCAAATTTCTTTTCTTAAGAAAGCTCTTCCTTGCTTGTGCTAGTCTGCATTTTATATCCTCCTTACTTCTGCCATCGTTGGTTATTTTACTACCCAAGTAACAATATTCATCTACTTCCTTTAAGACTTCGTTTCCTAATCTAATATTTCCTACATCACCTGCCTTCGTTCGACTGCACTCCATTACTTTTGTTTTGGACTTATTTATTTTCATCTTGTACTCCTTACCTAAGACTTCATCCATACCATTCAGCAACTTCTCGAGATCTTCTGCAGTCTCAGATAAAATAACAATATCATCCGCAAATCTCAAGGTTTTGATTTCCTCTCCTTGGACTGTGATTCCCTTTCCAAATTTCTCTTTGATTTCCTTTACTGCCTGTTCTATGTAAACATTGAAAAGGAGAGGGGACAAACTGCAGCCTTGCCTCACTCCTTTCTGGATTGCTGCTTCTTTTTCAAAGCCCTCGATTCTTATCACTGCAGACTGATTTTTATACAGGTTGTAGATAATTCTTCGTTCTCGGTATCAGATCCCTATCATCTTCAGAATCATAAATAGCCTGGTCCAATCAACATTATCGAATGCCTTTTCTAGATCTACGAATGCCATGTACGTGGGCTTGTCCTTCTTGATTCGATCCTCTAAGATCAGACGTAAAGTCAGGATTGCTTCACGTGTTCCTACATTTCTTCTGAAGCCAAATTGATCTTCCCCCAACTCAGCTTCAACTTGTTTTTCCATTCTTCTGTAAATAATACGTGTTAAAATTTTGCAGGCATGAGATACTAAACTAATAGTGCGGTAGTTTTCACACCTGTCAGCACCGGCTTTCTTGGAAATAGGTATAACAACATTCTGCCGAAAATCGGATGGGACTTCTCCTGTCTCATACATCTTGCACACTAAATGAAATAACCTTACCATGCTGGTTTCTCCTAAGGCAGTCAGTAATTCAGAGGGAATATCATCAATTCCAGGTGCCTTGTTCCTATTTAGGTCACTCACAGCTCTGTCAAACTCTGACCTCAAAATTGGGGCTCCCATTTCATCAGCATCAACAGCCCCTTCATGTTCCAGAACGAAATTATCTACATCGTTACCTTGATACAACTGTTGGATATGCTCCTGCCATCTTTCTGCTTTGTCTTCTTTCCCTAGAAGCGGCTTTCCATCTGAGCTCTTAATATTCATGCACCTAGATTTCCTTTCTCCAAAGGTTTCCTTGATTTTCCTGTATGCAGCATCTACCTTTCCCAGGACCATACAGCCTTCGACATCCTTGCACTTCTCCTTCAGCCATTCTTCCTTAGCTACCTTGCACTTTCTATCCACTTCATTCTTTAATCGCCTGTATTCTTTTCTGCCCTCTTCATTTCTAGCATTCTTGTATTTTCGTCGTTCATCAATCAGGTCTAGTATCTCCTGAGTTATCCACTGATTCTTAGTTGATCTTTTCTTCCTTCCTAACATTTCTTCAGCAGCCCTACTGACTTCATTTTTCATGACTCTCCACTCTTCCTCTACTGTGTTTCCTTCGGCCTTTTCATTTAGTCCTTGTGCAACATGTTCCTTGAAACAATCCATCACACTCTTTTCTTTCAACTTGTCTAGATCCCATCTTTTTGCATTCTTTCCTTTCTTCAATTTCTTCAACTTCAGATGGCATTTCATGACCAACAAGTTGTGGTCAGAGTCCACGTCTGCACCTGGGAAAGTTTTGCAATCCAACACCTGGTTTCTGAATCTCTGCCTAATCATAATGAAGTCTATTTGATACCTTCCAGTGTCTCCAGGTCTCGTCCACGTATACAGCCGTCGTTTGTGGTGTTTGAACCAAGTATTGGCAAGGACTAAATTATGGTCAGTGCAGAATTCAACCAGCCGACTTCCTCTTTCGTTCCTTTGTCCCAATCCAAATTCTCCTACTGTGCTACCTTCTCTTCCTTGGCCTACCACTGCGTTCCAGTCTCCCATCACAATTAGATTCTCGTCACCTTTGACATATTGTATTAAATCTTCTATCTCCTCATATATTCTTTCAATTTCTTCATCATCCGCTGAACTAGTAGGCATATAGACCTGCACTATTGTGGTGGGCATTGGTTTGGTGTCTATCTTGGCGACAATAATTCTTTCACTATGCTGGTCGTAGTAGCTTATCTGCTGCCCTATTTTCTTATTCATTATTAAACCAACTCCTACATTACCGCTGTTTGATTTCGTGTTGATAATTCGGTAGTCGCCTGACCAAAAATCCTGTTCTTCCTGCCAACGTACTTCACTTATACCAACTACATCTAACTTTAGCCTATCCATCTCCCTTTTCAGATTCTCTAACCTACCACAACGATTCAAACTTCTAACATTCCACGCTCCGACTCGCAGAATGTCAGTATCCATCTTCCTGATGATCGCCCCCTCTCGTGTAGTCCCCACCCGGAGATCCGAATGGGGGACTAGTTTACCTCCGGAATATTTTACCCGGGAGGAAGCCATCATCAGTACATCATTCATACAGAGAGAGCTGCATGTCCTCGGGAGTTAGTTACGGCTGTAGTTCCCCGTTGCTTTCAGCCGTGTAGCAGTATCAACACAGCTAAGCCATGTTGAGTATTATTACAAGGCCGTATCAGTCAATCATCCAGACTGCCGCCCTTGCAACTACCGAAAGGCTGCTACCCCCGTTTCGATGAACCATTCGTTAGTCTGGTCTCTCAACAGATACCCATCCGATATGGTTGCACCTGCGGCTCGGCTATCTGCATCATTGGGACACGCAAGCCTCCCCACCGCGGCAAGGTCACATGGTTCGTATCTTTGTGATATATCAGAAAACATAGATTTGAAAACTGATCATTCATACTATAAGGGGTAGTCAAATGAAAACGGAACAGCTGCCATAAACATATTCCATGCCAAAGGTGGCAACACTGTTGTTACGTATCGATACTGCCATTGCTGTGGTAGGAGAACTGCGTGGTGACAACTCACAGGTATATGTGGTCATTGGGTTATATCTTTGTTGGTGCATGGACTGGTCTAGTGTGCTCGTCCACATGTAGAAATGGAGGCAAGCAAAGAAGAGCAGAGAAGTGTGGTTTGTTTTCTGATAACTGAGGGTGCTGGTGTACGTGAAACTCATCATTGCATGTCTGCTGTGTATGGCGAACACTGAATGTCTATGATGAGTGTCCACGAGTGGCATAGGAGATTCCGTGAAGGGCGCATAACACTGCAAGATGATGCACACCCAGGACAGGCCCATTGAGCCATTACTCCTGAGTGATAGGGCAGATTGTTGGCCTTATCCAGGAAAACTAATGAATCATGGAAGAAATAATTTGGGTTCAAGTTGGCATTAGCCACAGCTTCATGCATGATATTATCAAAGACAACTTGCATTTCTGCAAACTTTGCACGCAGTAGATTCCAAATTAACTGATGGAGGGACAAAAGACTGACAGAATGGCATCACGTCTGAGTCATCTGTAGCTGTACCAATGAGAAAGAGTATGCATTTCTGTTCCATATCATCACATGGGACGAAACATTGTGCTACCATTTCGAGCACAAGACCAAATGGTAAAGCCAACAATGGAAATATTGCAATTCTCCCTCTCCTAAGGAAACCAAGGATGTTCACACAAGTTCTGGTAAAGTCATAATGACCTTCTTATTTGACAGCAGGATTTACATATTTTTGGCGACCTGAAGAAAAATATTCATGGACATTGGTTTCATTTGAATGAGGAAGTGCACGAGTGGGTGTGGTTGTGGATCTGTCAGCGCCCTACCTGTATCTAAAAAACTGGAACTGATTGTCTTGTTTCCCAGTGGGATAAATGTATTAATGATTTTGTTTAATTATTTTTGAATAAAACATTCTAGTGGGAGTCTGTTTTTCATTTGACTGCCCTTTATACTATCAGATATAAGGTTAGTTTTACAGTACTGAAAGGAGTGTTTGCAGGATTGTAAAATACACCTTCAGGGATGTGAAAGTTATCCTTGTTCTTAGGAATGAAGAATTTATTAAACATATGATTTCTTCACTAAAACTCTTTCACAATAACCATCACAAACCTTGTCATTAGAAGTTCCTATACTTAGGCAACGGATAAGAGATGAGTTTATAAACATTGTGAAACACAAGGATAGTTTTGTAATCTTAATTCTGCAACAACATTTACCTTAGGTGAAATAATAATTTAATACATTTCATTTATTCTGTTGTATAATTTCTATTCATAAACTTAATTCTTAAAATAATAATCACCTATGATCATATCCTAAAAGGCTGTAAGCCTATAACTGATCAACAAGTATAATGGAAAATATTGCTACACATCACTGGAAGTTCTGGTTTTATAAGCATTGTATTTTAAAACTACAGTAAGTTATTGTCATATGTAATGAAACTGACTTCACTGTTACTGTTCAAGCAACCTTCCTCACTATATTTCTTTTAAAATTACAGGGCATGTAAGAAATAAATATGATTTCTAATGACAAGGAAGTAAGTGAGGGACTCATTGCAGATAGCAGTATTTTATATGTTTTACCCAAGCCTGTCAGTCGCTCAGTATGTACCCTCTTACTGGCCATTTTCCTGTCTCTTCTTAAAGTTTCACTTGGAAGCCTGTTCATTTTATTTAAAAATCTTAGGATGTTAAAAGTGACACCATGAGGAACAAGCATATCTTGTACATCAAATCCCTTATCAGCTATAATAGATTAACAATTTTTCCAGCATATCCCTTCTTTAAATCATATGTCTATCACTAATTCCACTCCTATAACATTGTGAAATATATGAAATCAATCCACCTGGTATTAAATGAACCAAAACCTTTACAGAGTTTCTATTTTTGTAGGAGAATGTTGCTTGTTAAGCTATTGGAAGAGATTGTGTTTTGATGGGCATTCAGTTGAGTCAATGATCAAGCATGTAGTTGGGTACTTAATTTTAAAATCAGTTGGCATATGAAACTTCACCAGCTGTTTTGAAAGCCATATATCTACCTCTTGCCAAGTACGGTATTAAAAATCTCAGGAATAGAACCAGTGTTTGGTTGGTTAGGCCATGTGCTTTGCAGAGTTTCGCACAGGTGTGCCATTTGGGCTCATCAGTTGGATTGGCATGCCCCTCCAAGACTCTGCTTAGGAATGGCGGACCAACTGCATGGTCCCGCCATGTTAGCAAATAGGGATTGCTAACCTGCTAAAGGAGAAGTGAATCCTCTGTTCTCAAAAATATGTACTCCCCATTGAGGTACAAATTCGGAATGGCTTTCATGGCCGCAGATCTTAAAATCTTGGGAACAGAACCAGCTTTTGGGTGGTTAGGCCGTGTGGGTTTGCAGAGTTTTGTCCAGACGTGCCATTTGGGCTCATCAGTTGGATTGCTCTCCAGCAGTGGCAGACCAACTGTGTGGTCCTGCTGTGTTAGCAAATAGGGATTGCTAACCTGCTAAAGAAGTGAGTTCTCTGATCTCAAAAATATGTACTCCCCATGGAGATACAATTTCAAAAATGGCTTTCACAGCAGCAGATTTTAAAATATCAGGAACAGAACCAACTTTCAGTTGGTAAGGCCGTGTGCATTTGCAGAGTTTCGCCCAGACGTGACATTTGGGCTCATCAGTTGGATTGGCCTCCAAGACTCTCCTCAGCAGTGGCAGACCAGCTGCGTGTTCCCACCATGTTAGCAATCCCTGCTAAAGGAGAAGTGAATTCTCCATTCTCAAAAATATGTACTCCCCATGGAAATACAATTTCATAAAATGGCATTCATGGCCGCAGATCTTAAAATCATGGGAATAGAACCAGCTTTTGGGTGGTTAGGCCATGTGCATTTGCAGAGTTTTTCCCAGATGTGCCATTTGAGTTCATCAGTTGGATTGGCATGCCTCTCCAAGACTCTGCTTAGCAGTGGCAGACCAACTGTTTTTCTTCTTCCATAAGTCATTTCATTCCTGCCCTGTAAGGGGCAGGTGGGCAACCAGCTAAACTATGTAACTCTTTGGCCAGTGCTTACTGTATTTTAATTATCAAAATGGGGGGAATAGGAGAGTACGTAAGTTAGGAAATTTGTATAGAAGGGTTATAAAGAGATATATTCAGGAAAACAGGCTGGCCTACGGAGCGGTGTTAAGGGAACAGGGAACTGGAAATCAAGTAGGGATGACATAAAAATATTAGTGCTCAACTGTTGAAAAATTGTAAAGAAAGGAATAGAATTAAGTAATTTAATAGATATATACTTTCCAGATATTGTAATAGGAGTTGAATCATGGCTGAGAAATGATATCATGGATGCAGAAATTTTCTCACGGGACTGGAGGGTGTATCGTAGAGATAGGGTAGGAATGGTAGGAGGGGGAGTATTCATTCTCGTGAAAGAAGAATTTGTAAGCTATGAAAAAGTTAAAGATGACAAACACGAAATTCTAGGGGTAAGGCTCATCTCTACAGATAATAGGCACCTTGATGTCTTTGGAGTGTAGAGACCAGGAAAGGGTAGCGCAGATGCTGATTCAGAATTATTTGATGAGATAATCAGCTATGTGGGAAATGAAATGAAATGGCGTATGGCTTTTAGTGCCGGGAGATCCCAGGACGGGTTCGGCTCGCCTGGTGCAGGTAGTTTGATTTGACTCCCGTAGGCGACCTGCGCGTCGTGATGAGGATGAAATGATGATGAAGACAACAAATACACCCAGCCCCCGTGCCAGGGAAAGTAACCAATGCTGGTTAAAATTCCCAACCCTCCCGGGAATCGAACCCGGGACCCCTGTGACCAAAGGCCAGCACGCTAACCATTTAGCCATGGAGCTGGACAGCTGTGTGGGAAATGATAAGGAAAGGAATGTGATTGTAGCAGGTGATCTCAATTTCCCAAATATCAATTGGGAAGGTAATGCGAACAACAGGAAGCATGACCAACAAATGGTAAATAAGTTAATATGGGAAGGGCCCCTGATTCAGAAAGTGATGGAACGAACTAGAGGGAAGAATATCCTGGATGTAGTGCTGCTAAAACCAGATGAGCTCTATAGAGAAACCAAAGTAATAGATGGTATTAGTGGCCGTGAAGCTGTTTTTGTGATAATGGAAAATAAATGTGAAAGATAGGAAGATATTAAAATTAGGACTATTAGGCAGTACCATATGGCTGATAAAACAGGCATGAGGGAGTTTTTAATAAGTAGCTATGATTGGTGGAAATTGGTAAATTAAAATGTGTTTAAAGCAATTGTTGAGGAATGTGAAAATAGGTTTGTACCTTTATAGGTGGTAAGAAATGGTAAACATCCACTATATTATAACAGAGAAGTAAAGAGACTGAGAAGGAGGTGCAGGTTGGAAAGAAATAGAGTTAGAAATGGCAGTGGAAGTAAGGAGAAATTGAAGGAACTTACTAGGAAATTGAATGTAGCAAAGAAGTCAGCTAAGGATAACATGATGGCAAGCATAATTGGCGGTCACACAAATTTTTGTGGAAAATGGAAGAGTATGTATAGGTACTTTAAGGCTGAAACTGGTTCCAGGAAGGACATTTCAGGAATCATTAATGAACAAGGGGAGTGTGTATGCAAGGATCTTCAAAAGGCAGAAGTATTCAGTCAGCAGTATGTAAAGATTGTTGGTTACAAAGATAATGTCCAGGTAGAGGAGGCAACTAATACTAAAGAAGTATTAAAATTTACCTATGACAGCAATGACATTTACAGTAAGATACAAAAGTTGAAAATTAGAAAAGCAGCTGGAATTGATAAGGTTTCGGGGGATGTACTTAAGACAATGGGTTGGGGTAGAGTACCATATCTGAAGTACTTGTTTGATTATTGTTTGCATGAAGGAACTTTACCGAATGAATGGAGAGTTGCTATAGTAGACCCTGTATATAAAGGAAAAGGTGATAGACATAAAGCTGAAAATTACAGGCCAGTCAGTTTGACATGCATTACATGCAAGCTTTGGGAAAGCATTCTTTCTGATTATATAAGACATAACTTAGAGGTTTAGTTTAATTTCTGGGTTGAAGCGTGTTGTAGTTGTCTGTACATCACATACAGTTTGCCGATGTTTTGAATACATTGCAGTATTCTCTGTCAAGGCGACTGAAATACCCCTACTCGATCTGAGGTAATCAGTCTCCCAGGCACCAATTTACACAGGACAAATTGGGGAAAATATTCGTTTATAGGAAGGGGAGTTAGGGATTGGAATAACCATGGGAGATGTTCAATAAATTTCCAATTTCCTTGCAATCATTTAAGAAAAGGCTAGGAAAACAACAGCTAGGGAATCTGCCACCTGGGCGACAGCCCTAAATGCAGATCAGCACCAGTAGTGATTGATTGATTAATTTGATTTTGATTGTATGTGTCATACATAGTGTATATAGTGGGATTATTGTTGATTGCTGTTCTGGCTTAGAGGAAACCGCAACCCAATAAATGGCCCGCAGAAGTAACCCGCACTGCAATCAGTGATAAAGCTGTTTGCAGATGATGTTATTCTGTACAGAGTAATAAATTAGTTATAAGATTGTGAGCGGCTGCAGGGTGATCTCGATAGTGTTGTGAGATGGACGGTGGGCAATGGTATGATGATAAACAGGGATAAAAGTCAGGTTGTGAGTTTCACAAATAAGAAAAGTCCTTTCAGTTTTAATTACTGCATTGATGGGGTGAAAGTTCCTTTTGGGGATCATTGTAAGTACCTAGGTGTTAATATAAGAAAAGACCTTACTTACTAGGGGAGATGTTCAATAATTTTCCAATTTCTTTGTGATCATTTAAGAAAAGGCTAGGAAAACAACAGATAGGGAATCTGCCACCTGGGCGAGGTAATCACATAAATATGATTGTTAACAGAGGGTACAGATCTCTGCACATGGTTATGAGGGTATTTAGGGGTTGTAGTAAGGATGTGAAGGAGAGGGCATATAAGTCTCTGGTAAGACCCCAACTAGAGTGTGGCTCCAGTGTATGGGACCCTCACCAGGATTACTTGATTCAAGAAGTGGAAAAAATCCAAAGAAAAGCAGCTCGATTTGTTCTGGGTGATTTCCGACAAATGAGTAGCGCTACAAAAATGTTGCAAAGTTTGAGCTGGGAAGACTTGGGAGAAAGGAGACGAGCTGCTCAATTAAGTGGTATGTTCCGAGCTGTCAGTGAAGAGATGGCGTGGGAGGGCATCAGTGGACAAATAAGTTTGAGTGGTGTCTTTAAAAGTAGGAAAGATCACAATATGAAAATAATTTTTGGAATTCAAGAGGACAAATTGGGGCAAATATTTGTTTATAGGAAGGGGAGTTAGGGGTTAGAATAACTTACTAGGGGAGATGTTCAATAATTTTCCAATTTCTTTGTGATCATTTAAGAAAAGGCTAGGAAAACAACAGATAGGGAATCTGCCACCTGGGCGACTGCCCTAATTGCAGATCAGTAGTGATTGATTGACCATAGTTGACCCCTGCCCTACCCCATTTATTGATCTTTTTAACAATGCAGTATACAGACATAATACAAAATTATGCACAGCTGATGTGGCTCAGGCGGCAGTGTACTGGCCTCTCACCACTAGGTTTCATGGTTCAAAGTGAAGGCAGGACAGGTTTTTCTCTGGGTACTTGTACTCTGGTTTTCTCTGTCATATTTCATTCCAGCAACACTCTCCAGTATAATTTCATTTCATCTATCATTCATTAATCATTGCCCCAGAGGGGTGCGACAGGCTTCAGCTTTCGGCACAATTCCTATCCTCACTGCTAGATGGGAGCTTCATTTATTCCATTTCTGACCTGGTCGAATGACTGGAAACAGGCTGTAAATTTCCATTTTTCACATAAACTATTGCAATTCTTCTTGCGGGTAAATTGAAAAAAGTTTGTGTGCTGAGTCCTTGTAGCACAAATATGAGGAAATAATGCCCAAAATGAACGCTTTCACATCAGATTTCACAAGAGAAACTTAACATTCACTGCAAGCAAACTTGCTTTCTAAACAAACCATTCACATAATGAAGAACAAGAACAACACTGTTTACATGTCAAAAGTCTATTGACACTATTGTTATATATGATGTGTTAACGAAATATATTTTTATAAGATAACGAACACAAGAATGATTATACAGTCGAACTGAGAAGAATGGATTATGATGAGTGACAACAGCTTTGTACAAATGAGAATGAATATATGATAGTGAATAATGACAAATGAAATGAAACAAATGAGTATGGGTATGTAGAATGTATGAAATAATGGAGAATATGAAATGAACTGAGAAGGCACTGGTGGATGCGTTAGTGATGTAAGATCGCTTGAGCAAGGGGTGATAGCGGAAGGGCTTCAGAGACATTAAGGTTCTTAAACTGTAGACTGGTTGTGAGATATTTGAAATGGAGATCATGGATATGGGTTAAAATAGTGGGTAAGGAGTAGAGTGGAATAAAGTTGGGTGACAGGGTGTCATACGGAAGGTGGTAATCAATGAGTAAAGCATGTTGGTCTATTTTGAGTAAGTTTGTGTATCGTCTACCATCAGAAGTAAGCCATGTCAGTGAAGAGTTTGTCAGAACAGGTAGAATAAACATTTTATATGCATTCAAGTTTTGAGTACCCACGATTTACCATTAAGTAAATGGAAGACTTGGAAATGTTGGAGGGGGTTGGGGGAATCGAGGGCGACAGAGGTGTGATTTCTTACAGAAGACTCAAATTGTGTCTTGTTAGGATTGACGGCTATATGACAAGAATTTAGCCATTCTTCTGTCTGGAGTTTGTTAGTGAGGGTATTAACAGTAGGAGTGAGAGGAAGGATCGCAAGGGCATCAGCGTATTGATAGAGGTGGAGAGGAGGTTCAGGATGAGGGATATCATGGGTAAATAGGATATATAATAGCAGAGAAATAGGAGAGCCTTGTGGTACAGTGGCTGTCAGTGGAAAGATGTAGGAAGAGGTACCATGAATAATGACATGTGTGGGTCGATTTCAGAGAAGATTACTGATGAGGTGAGTAATTGTTAGTAGGAGTGGGAGATAGTGGAGCTTATAAAGGAGGCCTGAATGCCAGACTTTGTCAGAAGCTCACTTGAAATCGAGGCACACAAGGGTGGTGGTTTTGCAGGGGTGAAGTTAGGAATGTAAGGATGCTGCTAAGCGAAGTAGGTGATCTTAAGTGGAGTGAAGGGAAAGGAGTCTGAGGGTACTGAGAAAAGTGGTTATTCTTTTACTCAGTACTCCTTTCAGAGCCAGGACAGGTGTTTTCCCGACATTTAAGAAATTGTGTTATTTCCTGAGGGGTGATGGGGGAGTTAAGAGGGTGTGAGTAATTAAAGTGAGGGAAATGAAGAAAAGATGGCTGGGAGGATAGAACAGGCATAATCAGTAATGGTGGGTTTATCAGGGTGGGCAAAGTCAGGGGCAAGGGTGGGATAAAAAAAAGCCATTGTATAATAGTGAGTGAATAAGTCTGCTTTGTCCTTGTCATTTAAATGTTGGTTGGTGGGGCTTTTGATAGGGTAGTTGGAAGAGGTTTGTTGGTTTTACTCAGGCAGTGGAAAGTATACCAAAATTGTTTTGGGATGTATCTGCTAGCTCATTACATTTGTCCATCCAGAATTTATGTTTAATGGCTTTTGTATTAGACTGAGAATGCCATAGTGTGTGCCGGTGTTGCTGTAAGGTGGTTGGGTGTTTAGTCTCTCATAGGCATACCGGTAGTACAAGTTATGAGGTAGGTGCAGTAGTTGTAAGTCTTTGGGAGGGATCTGTGGTTTAGTGGGGTGATAGGAATAACATGGAATATGACATTGGTCTGTAAGGATGATTGCTTGTTCTGTTTTGGTGGGGAGTTAAGGATATTGGATAGTGAGGTGGAGGGAAGTAGTATTCACTTCTCCTTTAGCAGGTTAGCAATCCCTAGTTGCTAACATGGTGGGACCACGCAGTTGGTCTGCCACTGCTAAGCAGTCTTGGAGGGGTGTGCCGATCCAACTGATGAGCCCGAATGACACACCTGGTTGAAACTCTGCAAATGCACACAGCCTATCCACCCAAAAGCTGGTGCCATTCCTGCGATTTTAAGATCTGTGGCAGTGAAAGCCTTTTTTGGTATACAAGATGTTTTGAGACTTGGGAGACAGAAATGGGAAACATGAAACACCTCCTTTACGGTAAATTACTTCCTTAGAATGTTCATAGTCAAAAATAATAAATATAGAACTTCTAAATGGGTAGGTGGTGGGCTACTTATACAGTTAAGATGATATGATGCAGATCCCAGGGAATAAAGAGAAACAAACATTCCACATAACATTCTAAACTGGTATGAAAAAGCAGCATGTTGTCATTTCCTTAAAAATTACATATACTGCAAGGGGCAAATTTGCTTTTGGTTTGGGTGAGTGATTTACTGCAGACATTTCAGGTTTTAACTACTGTCTATGTTCCAGTAGCCTACCTGTGGATTGTAGCCTTGCTGCATTTTGGTTAGGAAGATAATTAGTACTTGAAACCTATAATTCTTCACCAATTGGAAAGGGACAAATGTAATCAATAACCCCAACATCTTTCTGT
The DNA here is from genome assembly GCF_040414725.1 of Anabrus simplex. Taxonomy (NCBI): domain Eukaryota; kingdom Metazoa; phylum Arthropoda; class Insecta; order Orthoptera; family Tettigoniidae; genus Anabrus; species Anabrus simplex. The sequence goes on from NC_090266.1 coordinate 186,115,907, forward strand.
CTACCTACTCACAGGAGGTTCACAGGCACTGTTATCTTTGCCTCCTTGGCCTAATATTAGCTGTCTCTTGTCATGTCTCTCTTTTGGCTTCTTCCCTGTTTCACTGCCATCCTTTGCTTTTGTCCATGCAAATAGTGAAGTAACAGCTGCATTTTGCAAGGTCTTCTTAGGAGGTATTATGCCTCCTGAAAACAAACACATTATGGTACGGTATGGAATAGCAAATCGTATTTTAGGATTAAGATTTAATGTAAATAGTTTAAGAGGAGTTATGATTTCTGCAGATCATTCTAATCTAGGCTATAGGGCAATAACTGGAGGCCTATTGCACATGCCTGTTGTAAGTGCAGTATTAGGGCCTAAATGTTAGAATTAAAGACCTAATTCCTGAGGCGATTATTGAAAGGTGCCATTCGTTTTTAACTATGTTACCGTACGGTACTGCTGATTGAATTACACGTCCACCCTCTCTAAGTAGAGCTTGTATAATCCTGGGTTCGAAATGGTCGGAACATACCACACTGTTGCCAGATGGATTCCATTTAATCCATCGAATTTGTTTTAGCCATTGTTTTCTCAAACTGGGATCCTTTGAAAACCCATGCTCACCCTCTGTTTTTATACAGTGGTACAGAGTAGCACGTACTGGGAATTATTCACGCATATAAATGTCACAATCTATAAAGCTTGCTTAGCATACTCCATTAGCCACATTAAGGTACGTATGGGACCCATTCTGGCGACAACGTTTGACAGTTACACGCCCATTCTATAGGCCTATACGCGTAATTGGTGCTTTACTATTAGCTTCCATTATCATTATGCAAAAGCCACTGTCATTGGCTGAAATTCAAATGTAGGTATGGTGTCACTCCCAGAATTCAACACAGATAGTTGTCATTACCAACTGCGGCATAATGAGCAATCCTAAGGGAGGAATATTCACTAATGATCTTTTGAAATTAAACACACACGCGCGCGCGCGCACACACACACACACTGAAATAATGTCTAACCCCCTTATGCTGTAAAAAAACTGATAAACTAATACTGACACACACCAAATCCACCGCACACTCACGGCTTGCTTCACCCGGCATATAATAAATAGTTGGTATCGTGAGTAAACAATTGAGTTATAATCCGCAAGCAACGGTAATGCATGTAAGGTTTCTCAGATTTTTGTGATGGAGAAGAAAGACTACCGTACCAAGATGTTAGTTAAGTGCACATTCTGTCGTGTACATTTTCAGCGAGCTGACATAGAGAGTGATATTGACGTATGCAGAGTGTGTGAAGTGAAATTGAGGAAGTATGGGAGGCCTAGTATGTGCAAGTATTGTCGCTTGGTCGCAGCATTTAATGAAAATAAATGCCAGCGGTGCACCAATTCTGAGAAGCAATATGGCCCTCCCAGGACCTGCGACATTTGTAAGCAGAATAATGCTTTTGGCTGGAAAATGGAATGTGGAATTCCAAGAAGGAACTACACATGTTGGCAGTGCACATCGTCATACAGAAGAATGGAAACAAGAATAAGATTTAGAAAATGGATATTGCTTGATTCAGTAATCCCTGTTCAGAGAAAAAGTCCAGCTCGAGCAGAAAACACAAATCAGACATCTGCAGCACCGTACCGCAATGTTACCGGTACTAACGATGCACCTCTTGTAAAGGTACCGGTACCATGCGGAACACGTGATACCTCGACTGATACCGGTACTTTAGTTGCTGGGAGAAAACGTCCAAATCAAGCAGAAACAGCAGCACAGCATGTTACTAACGGTGCACCTCGTGTAACTTCAGCACGTGCAACACCTGATGCCTCGATTGACCCTGTAGTCGAAGAGACTCTTCTTAAAGAGGAGGTAGCACGTTTGGAAAGACAGATTAAACGAAAGGATGATCTTTTAATAGGAAAGGATAAACTTATGGCTGAGATGAAAAGTAAATACTCATTAGAAGAAGCTGAACTGCGAGACAAGATGAAGAGAATACAGAAGAGCTATGACACACGGGTAGAAGCCTTGATATTGAAGGTTAAGACATTGGAGAAAGAAAAGGCTGCATTATCATCCTGGATAAGGGGAGAAGACCGTGTTTCTAAATCGAGAGCCTGCCGCCAGTGGTACAGGTATCGGCATTGAACTTATTAAAACAATTAAAAGCTCTCTAACATCATGCATTAATTTTTTAATCAACATGGCCTACAACTAATATGATGTAACAATCTGTTATAAATAGTCGCTTATTTCCGTTTTTTAACTTATTCGAGTATTACAGATGTTTATTATAATATATTATTACGGTACCGTATATAATATTATATATTATAATATTGTGTTGTATTCATAACCTTGGAAATTATATTCTACAATAATTTAGTTTGATTTTTATACTTAGCCTTTTCTTAAACTGATAAGTGCTTATCCCTTTCACTAATACATGGATTCATACTTTGTGTAATAGCATACAGAATAAATGCAATTCTAGGGGAGTTTTGTAAATTGTGCAATATTTTCACAGCAAGCACTTTTCTAGTTTCCCTTGCACAGTTTGAGAAATGTTTACTTCTTGCAGGAAAGGATCTGAGAATTGTAATTATTGATCATGAATGCTTAATCTTCATAAATAGAAGGATACTGTTTTGAATAGTAACACATAATCGGGCAAATACAAAGCAGAAATGTGTTTGTCGGGATGCTGAGAAAATATGGATGCAGAAGAACAGGGATTGATTAAGAGGGAGACTGTCTGTATTAAATATGGCAGTGTATGGAGATAAGGAGATTGTCATTGTCCTTTCATGTCGTCCCTTATTTCCATTCCGATTGTATCCTTTTTCCTATGCTGACTTGTCATTCTGTTTATCCTTTGCTATGTTTCTTTCCAAACTCCAATCTATTGCTTAAATGCAGGTACTGGAAATGTTATGTTGAGAGTCATCTTATACAACTATGCTTCCAGAGTGCATCTTGTTGCATCTTTACATAGAATGCTTAGTTTGTTGGTCTCCATTCATATTTCTGGAAGATATATAAAATTAAAAACTGGTCCAACTGATTTGCCCAAATGACATGCCAGGTTGAAACTCTGCAAACGCACACAGCCTAACCACCTGGAAAGCTCCTTCTATTCCTGAGATTTTAAGATCTGCAGCAGTGAAAGCCATATTTGGTATAAAAATTGTTTGGGACTTGGGAGACAGAAATAGGAAACATGAAACACCTCTTTTAGGGCTAATTCCTTTCTTAGAATGTTTATAGTCAAAAAGAATAAATATAGAACTTCTAAATGGCTAGGTGGTGGGCTATTTATACAGTCAAGATGATATGATGCAGATCCCAGGGAATAAAAAGAAACAAAAATTCCACATAACTTTCTAAACTGGTATGAAAAAGCAGCATGTTGTCATTTCCTTAGAAATTATGTATACTGCATGGGACATATTTGCTTTTAGATTGGGTGAAGTGGTTTACTCTAAAAATTTCAGGTTTTAACTATTCTTCTGTCTGCATTCCAGTACTTGTAGATCGTAACCTTGTTGCATTTTGGTTAGGGAGATGATTAGTATATCGTTGAAACCTCTAATTCTTCACCAACTGGAAAGGGACAAATATTATCAATAACCTCAAAATTTTTCTGTCTACCTACTCACAGGAGGTTCACAGACACTGTTGACATATGTTTTGAGTTCATTTTAGTGATAGGAAAGGAGGAGTTTCTGTTTTTGCAACAAATTGAACTTACCTTCATAAATGTAATCTCCTGATGTACAGAATGCCCAATTGTACGGTAAATGTACAAGTACCAGTATATCTAATGGTGAGTAATTTTTTGTGTCATGTTTTGAACATTAAACAAATTAATACTAATGTGCTAATGTACAATTAATGTTATTTCACAATTTACACTGTAAAGTTTAATGATAATTCTGTTGAGATTAATAGTTGTTTAGTTTGGAAAAAGTTTCACATGACCAGGTCATTCAAAGTATATAGGCCTGTTTGCAATGTATGGAGTTGTAAATCATCTCTCCTCCTTATCCCTGGGATATAACAACTTATGCAAATCATATAAATACACAAGAGCAAAACATGAATCTCATTATGATTATGTCATAGTTTTGTCTTCCAGATCAATTGTTGAGAAATTTGCAGCAACACTATTAAAACAATTAAAAGCTCTCTAACATCAGGCATCATGCATTAATTTTTCTGTCAACGTACAACTAATATGATGTCAAAATCTGTTATAAATAGTTGCTTATTTCCACAATCTCTTGAAAATGTTGTGAGATGGACAGGAGGCAATGGTATGTTGACTGACAGGGTTAAAAGTCAGCTTGTGAGTTTCACAAATAGGAAAAGTCCTCTCAGTTTTAATTACTGCATTGATGGGGTGAAAGTTCCTTCTGGGGATCATTGTAAGTATCTATGTGTTAATATAAGGAAAGATATTCATTGGGCTAATCACATAAATGGGATTGTAAATAAAGGGTACAGATCTCTGCACATGGTTATGAGGGTGTTTAGGGGTTGTAGTAAGGATGTAAAGGAGAGGGCACATAAGTCTCTGGTAAGACCCCAACTAGAGTAGGGTTCCAATGTATGGGACCCTCACCAGGATTACCTGATTCAAGAACTGGAAAAAATCCTAAGGAAAGCAGCTCGATTTGTTCTGGGTGATTTCCGACAAACGAGTAGCATTACAAAAATGTTGCAAAGTTTGGACTGGGAAGAATTGAGAGAAAGAAGAAGAGCTGCTCAACTAAGTGGTATGTTGATATAGTTGTTGATTCACATAGGGAATCTGAAATATTTGTTCCGAATGAGTAAATTTATAATACCAATATAAATGGTCCGTTATTGGACATTATAAATTTTCCAGCTAACTCATTCCTGGTTGCCAGCGTTTCGCCCTAGTGTGCTAGGCTGGGCTCATCAGTTGGTACCTAGCACACCTACCTACGCAGTGGCCTCCCCTGTATGTACTAGCCAGCGTCTTGGTAGCTGTGCTAGGTACCAACTGATGAGCCCAGCCTAGCACACGAGGGTGAAATGCTGGCAACCAGGAATGAGTTAGCTGGAAAATTTATAATGTCCAATAACGGACCATTTATATTGGTATTATAAATTTACTCATTCGGAACAAATATTTCTGATTCCCTATGGGAATCAACAACTATATCATCTGATGGCCAAGCACGCATCAATTTCTGATAATGAGACAAAGTGTCTCACAGTGCATTAGCACTGCCAGTGGCTACAATTAGCCTACGCAGTGGCCTGCCTGGTATGCACTAGCCAGCGTCTTGGTAGGTGTGCTAGGTACCAACTGATGAGCCCAGCCTAGCACACGAGGGTGAAACGCTGGCAACCAGGAATGAGTTAGGTGGAAAATTTATAATGTCCAATAACGGACCATTTATATTGGTATTATAAATTTACTCATTCGGAACAAATATTTCAGATTCCCTATGGGAATCAACAACTATATCACCTGATGGCCAAGCTGGCATCAATTTCTGATAATGAGACAAAGTGTCTCATAGTGCATTGGCACTGCCAGTGGCTACAATTAGCCTACGCAGTGGCCTCCACGGTATGCACTAGCCAGCGTCTTGGTAGGTGTGCTAGGTACCAACTGATGAGCCCAGCCTAGCACACGAGGGCAAAAGGCTGGAACCAGGAATGAGTTAGGTGGAAAATTTATAATGTCCAATAATGGACCATTTATATTGGTATTATAAGTGGTATGTTCCAAGCTGTCAGCGGAGAGATGGCGTTGAATGACATTAATAGATGAATAAGTTTGAGTGGCATTTATAAAAGTAGGAATGATCGCAATATGAAGATAAAGTTGGAATTCAAGAGGACAAACTGGGGCAAATATTCATTTATAGGAAGGGGAGTTAGGGATTGGAATAACTTACCAAGGGAGACGTTCAATAAATTTCCAATTTCTTTGAAATCATTTAGGAAAAGGCTAGGAGAACAACAGATAGGGAATCTGCCACCTGGGCGACTGCCCTAAATGCAGATTGGTATTGATTGATTTAATTTTTACCTATTTCAACTTTACAAATGTTTATTATAATATTGCATTATATGTATTATTACTGGTACTGTATATAATATTATAATATTGTGTTGTATTCATAACCCTGGAAATTATATTCTACAATAATTTAGTTTGATTTTTTTACTTAGCCTTTTCTTAAACTGATAATTGCTTATCCTCTTCACTAATACATGGATTCATACTTAGTGTAATAGCCTACAGAATAAATGCAATTCTAGGGTAGTTTTGTAAATTGTGCAATATTTTGACAGCAAGCACTTTTCTAGTTTCTCTTGCACAGTTTGAGAAATATTTACTTCTTGCAGCAAAGGTTATTTATCTGAGAATTGTAATTAATGATAATGATTGCTTAATCTTTATAAACAGAAGGATAGTTTTTTTGAAGAGTAACACAAATACAAAGCCGAAATGTGTTTGTCAGGAGCTGAGAGAATGTGGACGTATAAGAATAGGTATTGATTAAGAGAGAGACTGTCTGTATTAAATATGGCAGTGTATGGAGATAAGGGGATTGTCATTGTCCTTTCATGTTGTCGCTTATCTCCTTTCCGAATGCATCCTTTTTCCTATGCCGACTTGTCATTCTGTTTATCCTTTGCTATGTTTCTTTGCAAACTCCAATCTATTGCTTAAATGTAGGTACTGGAAATGTTATGTTGTGAGTCATCTTATACAACTATGCTTCCAGAGTGCATCTTGTTGCATCTTTTATGTAGAATGCTTAGTTTGTTGGTCTCCACTCATAATTCTGGAAGGCATATAAAATTAACAAGTCCTAAGACTGCAGCGAAAATATTCACATGCATATTAAAAACAGAATCAAAATGAAAATTGAGCAGAATCTAGATGATAATCAGTTTGAGTTCAGGAAAGGAGTAGGGACAAGAGAAGCTATTATAGCACTTAAAAACCATCTTGGAGAGAAGACTAGAGCTTAGCAGAAATACATATATAGCTTTTGTTGACCTGGAAAAAGCTTTTGACAATGTTCAGTGGAAAAGACTGTTCAAAATTATGAAGGATGTTCATTTGAACTGGAAAGACAGAAAAGCAATACCAAACCTCTACATCAATCAAAGAACAAACATCGAAAGTAATGATAAAGTATGTAAGGTGAGGATCAGGAAAGGAGTAAGACACCCCTGTCCTTTTGATACTTTGGATTCTGGCGGTCAAATGGACTGTATCGCAATTGACTTGTCTAAAGGATTTGATAGGGTGGATCATGGGAGACTACTGGCAAAAATGAGTGCAACTGGACTAGACAAAAAGTGACTGAATGGGTTGCTATATTTCTAGAAAACAGATCTCAGAGAATTAGAGTAGGCAAAGCTTTATCTGACCCAGTAATAATTAATAATTCCTTATCACCATTTCTATTTAATCTGTGCATTGAAGAAGCCATGAAAATTTTTAAATCAAAAACACCTGGCATTAAAATAAATGGAACAACTGTACACTGTATTAGATTTGCTGACGATATTGCACTCCTAGCTGACAATGAGAAGAACATGCAGATCATGGTCAACAAATCAACATCCATTTAAAAAGATTTCCAACTTAACATTAATGTAAATGAACAAATGTTATGGTAGTAAGCAAATCTACAATGAAGCCAGAGGCACATCTCAGAATTGGAAATATTTTAATAAAACAGGTGCACAAGTTCTGGTACTTAGGATCAGTTATTACCGATGACAACAGATGCACTGTGGAAATAAAAAGAAGAATTTCCCTGTGTAAGAAAGCCTTTGAAGAGAAGAAGAAGAAGTTCTTAAGTAATAAATCCTTAGATACTGAACAAAAGAAATTGCTTATCAAAACATTCATTTGGAGTGTGCTGCTATATGGCTGTGAAGGACGGACTCTCTTGAAGGAGGACGTGAAACGACTAGAGGCAGTGGAAATGTGGCTGTGGAGGAAGATGACAGGAACTATCTGGATTGAGAAGAAAACTAACGAAGCAGTGCTTAACACCCAGAGACATTTAATTACAGTGATAAAAAGGAGAAAAGCGTCAGTTTTTGGTCACATTCTCCGGCATAATGACTTCATAAAGAACTTGTTCGAAGGCTAGATGATGGGAAAGAAAAGCAGAGGAAAACCACAGAAGAAGATCATTGAAGAGGTAGTTGAGATGATGGGATGCCAAGGTTATGGAGAGATGAAAAGGATTGCGGAGAGTAGAGATCAATGGTTGCAGCGACAAGGCAAATCCTTCAGATGATGATGATGAAGACTGATACCTAGGAATCCTTACCTCATACAATGTACCCCAAATCTCTGCAAGTATGTCCTGTAAATAGGAACTTACTAGGAAATTGAATCTAGCAAAGAAGGCAGCTAAGGATGACATGATGGCAAGCATAATTGGCAGTCATACAAAATTTAGTGAAAAATGGAAGGGAATATATAGGTACTTTAAGGCAGAGACAGGTTCCAAGAAGGATATTCCAGGAATAATTAATGAACAAGGAGAGTGTGTATGTGAGGATCTTCAATAGGCAGAAGTATTCAGTCAGCAGTATGTAAAGATTGTCGGTTACAAGGAAAATGTTCAGATAGAGGAGGTGACTAATGCCAAAAAGGTATTCAAATTTACATTTGATAACAATGATATTTACAATAAGATACAAAAGTTGAAAACTCGAAAAGTGGCTGGAATTAATAAGATTTCTGGGGATATACTAAAGACAATGGGTTGGGATATAGTACGATATCTGAAGTACTTATTTGATTATTGTTTGGTTGAAGGAGCTGTACCAAATGAATGGAGAGTTGCTATAGTAGCCCCTGTGTATAAAGGAAAGGGTGATAGACATAAAGCTGAAAGTTACAGGCCAGTAAGTTTGACATGTGTTGCATATAAGCTTTGGGAAGGCATTCTATCTGATTATATTAAACATGTTGCGAAATCAATAACTGGTTCAATAGAAGGCAATTTGGTTCTAGGAAAGGTTATTCCACTGAAGCTCGACTTTTAGGATTCCAGCAAGATATAGCAGATATTTTGGATTCTGGAGGTCAAATGGACTGTATCGCAATTGACTTGTCTAAAGCATTTGATAGGGTGGATCACAGGAGACTACTGGCACAAATGAGTGCAACTGGACTAGACAAAAGAGTGACTGAATGGGTTGCTATATTTCTAGAAAATAGATCTAAGAGAATTAGAGTAGGCGAAGCTTTATCTGACCCAGTAACAATTAAGAGGGGAGTTCCTCAAGGCAGTATTATTGAGCCTTTATGCTTTTTTATATATATAAATGGTATGAGTAAAGCAGTGGAATCAGAGGTAATGCTTTTTGCAGATGATGTTATTCTGTATAGAGAAATAAATTACAAGATTGTGAGCAACTGCAAAATGACCTCGATAATGTTGTGAGATGGACAGTAGGCAATGATATGATGATAAACAGGTTAAAAGTCAGGTTATGAGTTTCACAAATAAGAAAACTCTTCTAAGTTTTAATTACTGCATTGATGGGGTGAAAGTTCCTTCTGGTATCATTGTAAGTATCTGGGTGTTAATATAAGGAAAGATTTTCATTGGGGTAATCACATAAATGGGATTGTAAATAAAGGATACAGATCTCTGCACATAGTTATGAGGGTGTTTAGGGTTGTAGTAAGGATGTAAAGGAGAGGGGTATAAGTTTCTTGTAATACCCCAATTAGAGTATGGGACCCTCACAAGGTTTACTTGATTCGAGAACTGGAAGAAAACCGAAGTAAAGCAGCTTGATTTGTTCTGGGTGATTTCCGACAAAAGAGTAGTGTTACAGAAATGTTGCAAAGTTTGGGCTGGGAAGAACTTTGAGAAAGAAGACGAGCTTCTCGATTGAGTGGTATGTTCCGAGCTGTCAGCGGAGAAATGGCGTGGAATGACATTAGTAGACGAATAAGTTAGAGTTGCGTCTTTAAAAGTAGGAAAGATTACATTATGAAGGTAAAGTTGGAATTCAAGTGGACAAACTGGGGCAAATATTCATTTGTAGGAAGGGGAGTTAGGGATTGGAATAACTTACCAAGGGAGATGTTCAATAAATTTCCATTGTCATTAAAATCATTTAAGAAAAGGCTAGGAAAACAACAGATAGGGAATCTGCCACCTGGGTGACTGCCCTGAATGCAGATCAGTATTGATTGATATTGATGATGGGCATCAGCCTTCGTTACTACTATATATGATTACATTCCTTCTAAGCATGGCATTCACATCCAGATGAGTCTATCACTTAATGAAGTAAAGACATTTTATCAATAGCTTCTATATAGAATTTAGAATCACTCCTCAAATGTAGGCTTAGTATATAAAACTGATCTGAAATGTTAAGATGAGGTGGCATCTCTTCTTCTTCTCTTCTTCCTAGTGTTTTCTGCTGGTGCAGGGTCTTCTGTGCTAATATTTGCTCACCATTTTGCATGGTCCTGGGCTACATGTGGTCTTAAGTCTAGAGTCTTCATATCATCATTCACGTGTCATGCCAGTGCTGGTTTGGACGTCCGTATGTTCGTTGCCCTTTTCATTTGAAAGGTATGGGTGAAATTGGCAACTGTTCCAGGTACAGCACACAGGACGTGACTATAGCATTGGAGATGATTTTCCCGCACCTTTTCAGTGATGTGTGCAATGCCCATTTGCTAGCGGACGGTGTTGTTTTTGACATGATGTAGGAGTGTGATGCCCATCGACCAACAGATCATACACATTACCATGGTGCATAATTGGCGTTTTGTGGCTTTGTCAGTTAGTCAACATTCAACATCTTATAAAGCAACAGGACATACTAACATGCAGTATATTTTGGATTTCAGATGTAGTGGCATCATCCTGTCACAGAGTACACCTTTGACTTCCCTCCACCTCATCCATTCTGCCTTTATTCTACTTTACGCTTCATCACGTGTCCCACCATCAGTCTGCGGGTGAGATCCTAGATATCTGAAGCTTACAGTCTTCGTTAAGGTCTCTCCATCAACTTGTATTGAACCTTTGCTTGGGTTGGATTCCAGGTATTTGGTCTTCTTTTTCTTCAGTCTAAGATCATATTGTGGGAGATGGCTGTTACAATCTTCAACTCGACGCTGCAATCCACTTCTGGTGTATCAGTGTAAAAGGGAGTCCAAGAGATACTCCTCTGCAGGTCACGCGTAATTGTGTCCATGACATGCAGAGCCATAGTGCACACCAACTTTCACTGGAAAGCTCTTTTGGTGTTCATGTAAAGCACTTGATCCAATTGATAAGTATTTCTTGTTCACCATGATTATGAAGTGCATACCAGATCACACGATTTGGAACATGGTTGAAAGCCTTTTCAAGATTGAGGAAGGCAATATGCAGTGGCTTTGTTTCTCTTGGTGCTTTTAAATGAGCATTCCAGCAGCAAAGATGGTGTCATTTGTTCCAGCACCCTTGACGAAGCTGCACTGGTTGGTACTAATGCTGACGATGTCACGCAGTCGTTGATCGAGTATTCTCTCTAAAGTCTTCATTGTGTGCGATAGCAGACAAATTAGCTGGTATTTGCACATTCTGCTGGGTCACCTTTTTGCTTAAAGATAGCCACAGTGATGCTTGTAGCCCAATCACTGGGAACAGAAGCAGAGTCAACTATGGCACTGAAAAAGTTGTTCAGCCATTTGATCGCAGGTTGTTTTAATTGCTGCAACTTCCATAAGTCTGCTCGATGATCTGCTCCTGGCGCTTTTTGGTTCTTCATACTCTTGATGGCGTTGGTGATTTCCTGTGGTGTGATATATGAGATAAGACCTGCTGTTGGATTACTTTCTGGAATATTAGGATGTGGGAATTCAGTGTTGGAAATCTCTTCAAAGTATTGTTGCCATGCTTGAGGATGTCCTGTTTGTCCTGTAATCACTGATCATCTTTGCATTTTATGCACACACAGTGCTCAATATACTGTGCTGACATTGTTCTAGATTTGGCAAGCTGGAATATAGTTTCTCTCCTTTCTTTGAATCCATTATTGCATACAGATCATTATAGTGACTGTGTCTATTTTTAGCAACAGCCTTCTTAGCCCCATGTTTGGCTATGATATATCTTTCCCTGTTCTCTGGAGTCTTTTATGAGACCCATTTTCAACATCCCTTCTTCTTTTCACATACTTCTTCTTGGACTTGGACCATCCATAAACACGCTTGCTTGTTAATACAGTGGGAACTAGGTTTACTGGTTTCAAAGGTTGCTGTGGTGGTTGCAGCGACAGATTTGCAGAATGATATAGATGTTGATTCCCATAGGGAATCTGAAATATTTGTCCTGAATGAGCAAATTTATAATACCAATATAAATGGTCCGTTATTGGACATTATAAATTTTCCAGCTAGCTCATTCTTGGTTGCCAGCGTTTCGCCCTCGTGTGCTAGGGTGGGCTCATCAGTTGGTACCTAGCACACCTACCAATACGCTGGCTAGTGCATACCGTGGAGGCCACTGCGTAGGCTAACTGGAGCCACCGGCAGTGCCAATGCACTAAGAGACTTTGTCTCATCACTAAAAATTGATGCCTGCTTGGCCATCAGATGATATAGATGTTGATTCCCATAGGGAATCTGAAATATTTGTCCTGAATGAGCAAATTTATAATACCAATATAAATGGTCCGTTATTGGACATTATAAATTTTCCAGCTAGCTCATTCTTGGTTGCCAGCGTTTCGCCCTCGTGTGCTAGGGTGGGCTCATCAGTTGGTACCTAGCACACCTACCAATACGCTGGCTAGTGCATACCGTGGAGGCCACTGCGTAGGCTAACTGGAGCCACCGGCAGTGCCAATGCACTAAGAGACTTTGTCTCATCACTAAAAATTGATGCCTGCTTGGCCATCAGATGATATAGATGTTGATTCCCATAGGGAATCTGAAATATTTGTCCTGAATGAGCAAATTTATAATACCAATATAAATGGTCCGTTATTGGACATTATAAATTTTCCAGCTAGCTCATTCTTGGTTGCCAGCGTTTCGCCCTCGTGTGCTAGGGTGGGCTCATCAGTTGGTACCTAGCACACCTACCAATACGCTGGCTAGTGCATACCGTGGAGGCCACTGCGTAGGCTAACTGGAGACACCGGCAGTGCCAATGCACTAAGAGACTTTGTCTCATCACTAAAAATTGATGCCTGCTTGGCCATCAGATGATATAGATGTTGATTCCCATAGGGAATCTGAAATATTTGTCCTGAATGAGCAAATTTATAATACCAATATAAATGGTCCGTTATTGGACATTATAAATTTTCCAGCTAGCTCATTCTTGGTTGCCAGCGTTTCGCCCTCGTGTGCTAGGGTGGGCTCATCAGTTGGTACCTAGCCCACCCTAGCACACGAGGGCGAAACGCTGGCAACCAAGAATGAGCTAGCTGGAAAATTTATAATGTCCAATAACGGACCATTTATATTGGTATTATAAATTTGCTCATTCAGGACAAATATTTCAGATTCCCTATGGGAATCAACATCTATATCATCTGATGGCCAAGCAGGCATCAATTTTTAGTGATGAGACAAAGTCTCTTAGTGCATTGGCACTGCCGGTGGCTCCAGTTAGCCTACGCAGTGGCCTCCACGGTATGCACTAGCCAGCGTATTGGTAGGTGTGCTAGGTACCAACTGATGAGCCCACCCTAGCACACGAGGGCGAAACGCTGGCAACCAAGAATGAGCTAGCTGGAAAATTTATAATGTCCAATAACGGACCATTTATATTGGTATTATAAATTTGCTCATTCAGGACAAATATTTCAGATTCCCTATGGGAATCAACATCTATATCATCTGATGGCCAAGCAGGCATCAATTTTTAGTGATGAGACAAAGTCTCTTAGTGCATTGGCACTGCCGGTGGCTCCAGTTAGCCTACGCAGTGGCCTCCACGGTATGCACTAGCCAGCGTATTGGTAGGTGTGCTAGGTACCAACTGATGAGCTCACCCTAGCACACGAGGGCGAAACGCTGGCAACCAAGAATGAGCTAGCTGGAAAATTTATAATGTCCAATAACGGACCATTTATATTGGTATTATAAATTTGCTCATTCAGGACAAATATTTCAGATTCCCTATGGGAATCAACATCTATATCATCTGATGGCCAAGCAGGCATCAATTTTTAGTGATGAGACAAAGTCTCTTAGTGCATTGGCACTGCCGGTGGCTCCAGTTAGCCTACGCAGTGGCCTCCACGGTATGCACTAGCCAGCGTATTGGTAGGTGTGCTAGGTACCAACTGATGAGCCCACCCTAGCACACGAGGGCGAAACGCTGGCAACCAAGAATGAGCTAGCTGGAAAATTTATAATGTCCAATAATGGACCATTTATATTGGTATTATAAATTTGCTCATTCAGGACAAATATTTCAGATTCCCTATGGGAATCAACATCTATATCATCTGATGGCCAAGCAGGCATCAATTTTTAGTGATGAGACAAAGTCTCTTAGTGCATTGGCACTGCCGGTGGCTCCAGTTAGCCTACGCAGTGGCCTCCACGGTATGCACTAGCCAGCGTATTGGTAGGTGTGCTAGGTACCAACTGATGAGCCCACCCTAGCACACGAGGGCGAAACGCTGGCAACCAAGAATGAGCTAGCTGGAAAATTTATAATGTCCAATAACGGACCATTTATATTGGTATTATAAATTTGCTCATTCAGGACAAATATTTCAGATTCCCTATGGGAATCAACATCTATATCATCTGATGGCCAAGCAGGCATCAATTTTTAGTGATGAGACAAAGTCTCTTAGTGCATTGGCACTGCCGGTGGCTCCAGTTAGCCTACGCAGTGGCCTCCACGGTATGCACTAGCCAGCGTATTGGTAGGTGTGCTAGGTACCAACTGATGAGCCCACCCTAGCACACGAGGGCGAAACGCTGGCAACCAAGAATGAGCTAGCTGGAAAATTTATAATGTCCAATAACGGACCATTTATATTGGTATTATAGATTTGCAGAATGTGGTCCATGTGTTGTCAGTAGCATTCAGGTCAATGGGAGGAAAATTTACACTGCCTGCTATGGTCTCCATTCAATCTTTTAGATTTTACCACTTGATCTATTCGGTGGCTTTAACCCTCCACCTCCAAGATGTTTGTATGTATGTATGTTCAGTCCGTCAGCGATGCTGATGGTGGGATCCTCAACAGCTCTGCCATCAGCTGTCATAGATGGCCTAGGCATTATTGAATAGGCGTACTAGGGAAATGAGGAGTGAGGTAGTTTCCCGTTGCTTTCCTCACCAAGCCAGAGTTGCTATTACATATCAGTCTGCCAAGCCCTCTGAAATGCATACACAAACCGATCCTACGAGCAACATTTTCACACCATTCATAGCAGGGACTGGCTGCATAAGGATTGGCATTACTAGCATCGCTCATACCTCAGTCACTTTCATATTGTCAAAGCCAAGGATAAGACAGAGACTTATCTATGAAAGTAACAAAATTGCTCTAGCCTATACCAGAAAACATAGTGCACTGTAAACACTAGGTCCTGCCAGCAAAGGCATCCAAGATGTATACAGATCTTTAATTCTGCCATGAGCAGCTTATGTTGAGGGGCTACATAGTCAGATGGTATTACCTTCACATCTGATACCAGTTTGAGGTCACAGTGTTAAACAAATATAAAGTCAATTTGCCTGCTATAGTCACCAACCAATGTAGGTGATGGGGTGGTTGATGTGAGTTTTGAAAAATCTGTTACCAATAACCAAGTAATTTGCCTCAGAAAAATCCAAAATTCGAGTTCCATCATCATTTCGGATTCTGCAGCCATTACCACCATGGCAGCTATAACCATTCTTGGTGTGACAAACATGCCCATTAAAATCACCACAGAGAAGTAGAAACTCATTTGAGAACACTCTGAATCATTGTCTTTGTTCTCCTGCCAGAACTGTTCCTTTTCTAGGTGACCACAGCCAGAATGTGTTGCACATGCAGAGAAGACACGGAGTTGAGAAACTAGAGTGTCGATTGTAATTGACATCAGGTGGTCTGAATACCACTGAACCTCAGCAACTCAATCTCGCAAGCTGGCGCAGACAATGGTGGCAATACCATACCCGTTGGATGTACCATGGTAGATAAGTTTATAGCCATCTCTGATGTCACAAGATTTCTGACCTTTCCAATGTGTTTCTTGCACACATGCAATGTCCACTTTCTATTCTTTCAGCATCACTGCTAATTCTTACAATGATGATTCTTGTTGTTTAAAGGGGCCTAACATCTAGGTCATCGCCCCACAATGCTCATTCGGAACAAATATTTCAGGTTCCCTGTGGGAATCAAGATCTTTATCATCTGATGGTGAGGCAGGCATCAATTTTTGAAAATGAGACAAAGTCTCTCATAGTGCATTAGCACTGCCAGTGGCTCCAAGTAGACGATGCAGTGGCCTCCATGGTATGCACTAGCCATGGATCTTCTCTCCAGGATCTCAAATCTGGGTAAACCTCAAGTGAACTCCACAACTCGTCGCAGAAGACACTCCTGTTATTTTTGATCGGCCGGGTGGCTACACATCTTTACTTTCCACTCGCGCCGAGCCAACAAAGCATATAGGCCGACTCCTCGTTGGATGTCAGCCTCCCTACCACCAACCACCATGACCACCACCACCACCACGACCATCACCACTACCTTTGCGACCGCTGCTCACACCTTTTCCTCGCTTTCCATCACAACTGTTACGTCGTCCCATTCATCGCCGCTTCTATCCACCCCTCTCCCCGCGCTACCTCCTGTTGATCCACCTCGACTATTACGTATTCCTCCCCGCTACTTCACCCGCCCTTCTACGCTGTCTACATCTGCCTTGCCGACCACGACATCACCACCACCATTGTCCGTCGTAACAGCAGCAGCCGCTCATCAACCTCCAACACCATCAGACACATCAGCCACAAACGAAGTCTTCAGTTGCGTCGTCCGCGGCGTAAGCCCACTCATCCCGGCAACCGACATTCAAGAACAACTTCGCCTTCAAGCCATACCCATCAAGAGGGCATTCCGTATCTACAACTCCACCGGTCCGACGTATTTAATCAGACTTCAGCTTTCCAGTGCAGCAGCCGTCGCCCACCTGATCTCCAGCGGAGCACTTCTCTACGGCCGTCGTCATCCCGTCGAACCCTCTCGTTCACCTCCCCGCCCTAGATATCACCACTCCACCTCTCATCGCCATACCCGGCCTGATCATCCTCCCTTCCAACGCTCTATCTATGTCCGTCCAACTCCTTCTTCTGCTAATATCTCCCTCCCACCACCACCGACCCTTGAACATCTCCGACACCTCACAACTGTCCTCTATCACATCGCTTCAACACTTTACCACCTTACACTTCCACGAAACTTTCTTCTCGACACTCCTGTATAAATCTCAATCCGTATAGCCAGTCATCCAAATTTTCACACCGTTTTTCCCTCTTCTTCATTTCAAACATCCCACTGTTCTCTCCACATCTCCCGGCCCGAGAGATCGCGACACGATCTAGGGGGCCCGCCCCGTCCTTCGGGCGGGGAATGAAAGCTCTGCAGCAGCAGCAGCTAGCCATGCATCTTGGTAGGTGTGCTATTTATCAACTGATGAGCCTAACTTAGCACAATGGGGCAAAATGCTGGCAACCAGGAATGAGTTTGCTGAAATATTTATAATGTCCAATAATGGATCAACTATATTGGTATTATAAATTTACTCATTCGGAACAAATATTGCAGGTTCCCTACGGGAATCAACATCTTTATTATCTGATGGCCAGTCAGGCATCAATTTTGAAAATTAGAGAAAGTCTCTCATAGCGCATTAGCACTGCCGGTGGCTTCAAGTAGACTACGCAGTGGCCTCCACAGTAAGCAGTAGCCATGCGTCTTGGTAGGTGTGCTATTTACCAGCTGATGAGCCCAACTTAGCAAACTGGGGCAAAACGCTGGTAACCAGGAATGAGTTAGCTGGAAAATTTATAATGTCCAATAACGGACCAACTATATCTATATATATAAAATAACTTGTCCTGACTGACTGACTGACTGACTGATTCATCATCGCCGAGCCAAAACTACTGGACATAAAGAAATGATATTTTGCGCATAGATTCATATTAAGATGTAGGTGCTCGATAAGAGAGGATTTTTGGATATTCCTTTGCTAAGGGGGTGAAAAGTGGGTTGAAATTTTAAAATGAGTGTATCTATATCTCAAAATTTTGAAAGTTTACAGATGTAAAAATTGGTATTTAGAATCTCTTTTAAAAATAAGGAAACACAATTTTTTTTGTTTTCAGAAAATCCCAATAGGAGGGGTGAAAAACGGTAAAAAAAAGGGGGTTGAATGCCTTTAATCAGAATACCGGTACTTATATCTCAGAAACTGAAGATATTACAGACCTGAAAATTGATACTTTTGATCTCTTTTAAATATAAAGAAACACGTATTTTTTTGTTTTTGGAAAATCCAATTATTGGGAGGGTGAAAAGGGGGGTGAATTTTTAAAAACAGTGCACCTATATATCAAAACTTTGAAAGTTTACAGATGTAAAAAAAGGTATTTGATATCTTCATTAAAAATAAAGAAACACGTATTTTTTTGTTTTCGGAAAATCATAATAGGAGGGGTGAAAACGGGTGAAAAATTGATTGAATGCCTTTAATAAGGATACTTATATCTCAGAAAATGACGATATTACAGACCTGAAAAGTGGTGTTTGGAATCTTCTTTAAAAATAAAGAAGCACGTATTTTTTTGTTTCTGGAAAATCCAATTAATTGGGGGGGGGGTGAAAAGAGGGAGAATTTTTAAAATGAGTATATCTATATCTCAAAACTTTTAAAGTTTATACATGTAAAAATTGGTATTTAGAATCTCCTTTAAAAATAAAGAAACACTTTTTTTTCGGAAAATTCAAATAGGAAGGGTGGAAAAGGGTGAAAATGGGTTGAATGACTTTAATGAGGCTACTTATATTTCAGAACCTGAAAATTGGTGTTTGGGATCTTCTTTAAAAATGAAGAAACACGTCTTTTTTGTTTTTGGAAAATCCAATTAATAGGGGGGGGGGTTGAAAAAGGGATGAATTTTTAAAATGAGTGTATCTCTATCTCAAAACTTTTAAAGTTTATAGATGTAAAAGTTGGTATTTAGAACCTCCTTTAAAAATAAAGAAACGCTTATTTTTTGTTTTCGGAAAATCCCAATGGGAAGGGTGGAAAAGGGGGGAAAAAGGAGTTGAATGCCTTTAATGAGGCTACTTATATTTCAGAAGTAAAGATATTACAGACCTGAAAATTGGTATTTGGGATCTACTTTAAAAATAAAGAAGCAGGAATTTTTTCGTTTTTGGAAAATCCAAATAATGGGGTTGAAAACGGGTATGAATTTTTAAAATGAGTGTGTCTACATCTTAAAACTTTAAAAGTTTACACATGTAAAAATTGGTATTTAGAATCTCCTTTGAAGATATTACAGAACTGAAAATTTGTATATGGGATCTCCTTTAAAAATAAAGAAACACGTATGTTTTTGTTTTTGGAAAATCCAATTAATGGCGGTTAAACTGGAGTGACAAATTGGGGTGAATTTTTTGAAAGATTATATCTACAGAATATCTGAGAAACTTAAAATGTTACAGACGTAAAAAGTGAGTATTTGCAATTTTCTGTAAATGTAAAGAAACATAGGTGATTTGTTTTTGGAAACTCCCCTTAAGGGGAAATAAAAAGGGCTGAAATTTTAAAATGAGAATTTCTACTGTAAATATCAAAAAAACTTACCATGTTACAGAAGTGAAAATGGTATTTTTATCTCTATTAAAAACAAAGAAACGTGTATTTTTAGTTTTCGGAAATACCACTTGGGTGGAAGGGGGTGTGTGTGTAAAAATGTTGTCGATTTCTTTTAATTAGGCAACTGATATCTCAAAAATGAAGATGTTACAGACGTGAAATTTGGTATTCGGAATCTGCTTTAAAAGTAAAGAAACACGTATTTTCGGAAAATCCAATGAGGGCGGGGGGGGGGGGGGGCGAAAGAATAGAAAAATTAATTGACTTAATTGTATGAGAATACATACATCTAATAAAAACTAAATTTGTTACAGCCGTAAAAATTGGTATTAGGCTCTCCTTTAAAAACAAAGAAAAACGCGTTTTGAAGGGGAAACCATCTTGGGCGGCAGGAGTGAAAAGGAGTTGAATTTCTTTCATGAGGAGACACACATCAAAAACTGAAGAAGTTAAGAGTTGTGATAATTGGTATTTAGAAGATCATTTACTATTAAAGAAACAGGCATTTTTTGCCGGAAAATTCACTTAGGGGAGGGGGGAGTGTGAAAGTAAGTGAAAAAAGTGAATTATTTTTATGGGAATACTTATATCTCAAAACTGAAGGTAACACGTGAATACTGGTACTTGGAATCTCCTTTAAACATAAAGAAACACACTTTTTTCTTTTGGGGGGGGGGGGGGCAAATCAACTTAACCGCCGTGGGGAGAAAACGGAGGTAGGGCCAATTGATTTTACTGTTCATAATGTACTTATAAGGAGCCTCCGTTACTCACTCGGCAGCGCGCCGGCTTCTCACAGCTGGGTTCCGTGGTTCAAATCCCGATCACTCCATGTGATATTCGTGCTGGACAAAATGGAGGCGGGACAGGTTTTTCTCCGGACACTCCGGTTTTCCCTGTCATCATTCATTCCAGCAACATTGTTGAATATTTAATTTCATTTGTCATTCATCGCTCATTGCCCCAGAGGAGTGCTTCGGCAGCCGGCACAATTCCTATTGTCGCCGCTAGATGGGGCTTTATTCATTCCATTCCTGACCCTGTCGAATGACTGGAAACTGGCTCCAGATTTTCGATGTACTTATTCTGATCATAAACCGATCATTTTTAATCTTTCCTGGGTTCGATTTCAACAGCCATCTTTTCCTTCGGAGTACATTCTTTGATTACAGTAGACTTTCCTGGCATATAAATACAAATTTGAACACATTTGAAATAAACGATAGAAATGAGATTGACAGTCAAATTATTCACCTCTATAATAAGGTCAATAATGCTCGGAAGTATGTCATTCGTATCGCCAGAAATCCCGCACAGTTGCCTACGCGCGACAATGGTGCTGGTCACATTGTCAACAATGACAATGGTAGCAGATGTAATTTACCGCCAAGTAGCGGTCTTGTATCTTGCTGTGGGGTCCAGAACATCTAATAATATTATTATTATTATTATTATTAATAATAATAATAATAATAATAATAATAATAATAATAACTATGTTCTGGACCGTCGTCAAATTGTGCGGACCACGCTGGAAACGGGTCCTGGCCTGGTAATGACTACGAATACAGTCAAGCCGCGGGTTCAGTACCGCCAAGGCACCCAAGACGACGCATGCCGGATCTCCCTCAGGATTTGATCTACACTAAAAATGCTTATAGGAAAAGATGGCAAAGATTTGGGGACCGAACTGACCGCGTGGAATACCTGGACCTGCCTCGGGAAGTACGAAATCGATTGCTGGAAAGAAAGATTGAAAAATGTGAGGAACTTTGCCGTAATCTCTCAGAAAACGAGTCAGATCGCGAATTTCGGAGGATTATATATAAAACGTTAAGCATTTAATTATAAATTTCAGTATAATACCGTAGCAAAGCACGGGTATCTTGCTAGTCTATATATATATAAAGTAACTTGTCCTAACTGACTGACTGAGTGATTCATCATCGCCGAGCCAAAACTACTGGACATAAAGGAATGAAATTTTGAGGATATATTCATATTAAGATGTAGGTGGTCGCTAAGAGACGATTTTTGGATATTCCGTCGCTAAGGGGGTGAAAAGGGGGTGTGAAATTTTAAAATGAGTGTATCTATATCTCAAAACTTTAAAAGTTTACAGATGTGAAAATTGGCATTTAGAATCTTCTTTAAAAATAAGGAAACACGTATTTTTTATTTTCAGAAAATCCCAATAGGATGGGTGAACGAGGGTGAAAAAGGGGTTGAATGCCTTTTAATCAGGATACCGGTACTTATATCTCAGAAACCGCAGACATTACAGAACTGAAAATTGGAACTTTTGTTCGCTTTTAAAAATAAAGAAGCATGTACTTTTTTGTTTTTGGAAAATCCAATTAATGGAAGGGTTAGAAGGGGGTGAATTTTTGAAATGAGTGCATCTATATCTCAAAACGTTTAAAGTTTACAGACGTAAAAATTGGTATTTAGAATGTTCATTAAGAATAAAGAAGCACGTATTTCTTTGTTTTCGGAAAATCTCAATAGGAGGGGTGAAAAAGGGGTTGAATGCCTTTAAAGGGAATACTTATATCTCAGAAACTGAAGATATTACAGACCTGAAAATCGGTGTTTGGGATCTCCTTTAAAAATAAAGAAACACGTATTTTTTGTTTTTGGTAAATACAGTTCAGGGTGGGGCTAAAAAGGGGGTGGAATCTTAAAATGAGTGTATCTATATCTCAAAACTTTTAATGCTTATAGATGTAAAAATTGGTATTTAGAATCTCCTTTAAAAATAAAGAAACACATATTTTTTTGTTTTCGGAAAATCCCAATAGGAAGGGTGAAAAACGGGTTGAATGCCTTTAATGTAGCTACTTATATTTCAGTACCTGAAGATATTACAGACCTGAAAACTGGTGTTTGGGATCTCCTTTAAAAAGTAAGAAACACGTATTTTTTTGGTTTAGGAAAATTCAATTAATGGAGGGGTGAAAAGGGGGCGAATTTTTAAAATGAGTGTATCTATATCTCAAAACTTTTAAAGTTTATAGATGTAAAAATTGGTTTAGAATCTCATTTAAAAATAAAGAAACATATTGCACCCGTCCACCTCCCGAGTCCCAGACTAGCATTTATCTCAGGGGTGTCGGTTCATTATTTAAGTCATCAAATAATAATATAGCGGCATAATAGAACACGGGAATGAACGGAGCAATTTAAAATTAAAATGGGGAAAGCTCGAGTGTAAACTTGAATTTAAGGACTCCATGATAGGACTAGGAAGTGACTGTTAACTTTAAAAAGGGCATCATCTAACTACAATAAAAAGATTATGAGAATGGTTTCCTTTGAAATAATTTGCCAGAAGGAGCAGTTTATTACGCCACCCGGCGTATGAAACTTTGATACATTTGGCAACGATATATAAATTCCCACACATGTTACATAAATAAATCACTTGCTATACCGCAAGTGGTATCAATATGTTGCTGGGTTGTTTCTGAAAGAAATTACAATTGGAGTATAACTTATGGGTCGATTCCATTTGAATCGAACCGTTGTTCAAGGATATAGCTTCCTTCTATCGGGAGCCCGAGCATAACCCATGTTACGGTCGGCTTCCCGATTTAACTAAGATGATGTACCCCGGCTATATACATTTTTCCGAGACCGGTACTCGGACTGGGTAATGTTTCTCGTGAATTGCGACAAATGGATTACACGCACAGTTCGTATCTTACGATGTCCAGCTGATGCCATACCACTGAATCAGCATTTATATTTTATTTACACATGATTTGAAATGTTACAAAGTAGCCTCAGTAGACTACTGCCACAGATGAGATAACGAGAAGCGGTGGGAAATACCGTGCGGAAACCGTATGATAACGAGGTAACAAACGACCATAATATTTATCATTCTTATTTTTCAAACATACGAGTAGAGGGATGTTGTCACCAAATAATTTAACCCACTATCGTCAGCATATTCATTTATCCACGAAATTGTCATCCTTGAAATTATTATTATTATTATTATTATTATTATTATTATTACTCAACGGTTCCTGGCACTGTCACGTTTGATTAATATCGTCATTATTATGCGGGACGCAAACACAAATGGTTATTACTGTTATTATTATTATATCCCTCTTGTGGTTATTATTATTATTAATGAATAGGTGACTCCAGATATTATTATTATTATTATTATTATTATTATTATTATTATTATTATTATTATTATTATTATTATTATTATTATTATTATTATTGAACCGGTCACTTCCGCCAAAATATATTAAGATATCGGTCGCAATTATAATTATTTCACTGATCAACCAACGGCATCATTACTGTTATTATTATGACAATTATTCTTAATCTGACCGCGATGATTTAACATCGTCCTTACATTATTATTATTATTATTATTATTATTATTATTATTATTATTATTATTATTATTATCGGTTGCATATTATCATTTAAATTCCCGTTTAACATCTTTATCAACGCTCATTTACTTAAGGCGGTCCAATCATTTATCTGCAATATTATTATTATTATCACGACATCATGATTGTCATCGCTCGTCATTACAATGATTACACTATACGATCATTTATGTGGAATCTGAACTCTCATTATCCTTAGATCCGTAGTATCTCAACGAATAGCGGTGCAGTCTATTTATTTCGTACATGCTGTCACGGGTTCGAATTCTAGCCGCTACGTAACTCAGTATTTCTCTGTGACACTGCCCGTACATTTTACACTCATTTCAATATCCTAAGTGTCTCTCGTACGGAATTTATATCCCTTTCTATCTCAATATTCCTTGATTCATTTATTTCTCACAGAATTATCAACTGACTTATTTATTTACTTCTGACATCGTACGACCTTTTATTATCTGACTGCAGATTCTTTAACATTTTTTCTATCTCATTTTGATCTACGCCTTGGTTCGTTCTCCACAAATAATCGTAACATCTTGAAATTATATTTACCAAAATTTGACAATCATGGTTTCGTAATATTAGTCCTACGTGTTCCGGCTACTGAATTGCAAATTTAAGACACAACATTTATACGTAAAGAAAAATATTGGACCGTAATTTAAACCACACGTTCATTAACATGTACGGATTATTAGCACCGATCTTAAATTTCAATATTATTAATTTATCAAGTTAAATTACCACACACTTTAATTCCGAATTAAAAACGACATACAGTCATTAAATGATTCCCGACAAACTCAACACGTGATCACTTAAATTTATTATTACGCACGGCTCACTAAATATTCCGATATCACATGAATTATTATTATATCCAAATTTAAAAAAAAATCTTCTTAAAAAGTAGTTTTATTTTTATTTATTATTATTATTAATTTAAAAAAATAATTTTCGCCTGTTACACGGTAGTCCACTCTTAATATGTTTAACGCATAACCCCTTTTACAATTTCGATTTATTCTGGCACTAATCAATTCAGATATGATTTACTTGGAAATTTATTATTATTATCGCTTCTCACAATTTTTAACAACTTCACTGAAAATATGAACATATTAACAAAACACCACTGGTATGACGAGGCTGGACTTTCCTTCAATGTCATTACATCGCTCGTTAAAATGACAAACAGAAAAACACATATCGGGTCTATTTAACTATAATAACCAAAATCAAATGTAAAGAAAATTATTCTTGACTACAAAGAAATTATGAATGCATGCATGACTTAACGTACTACTCTATATCTACAAAATTTACATCTACAACAAACTGAATACATAAAAAGACCCGATTATTTACATTGTTATTATTTACTACTGTCCGTGCTACAAATTTAGGATGGGGTCGTTAAGCGACTCGTCTTGTTACAGAAGGTAACCAAGTCTAATCAAATAATTCCCATTTTTCCCATCACGATAACATTTCCCAAATATTTTTTTACATTATGTACTCATCTTAGTTTCTCGGTATTCCATTACAGCTTTGCAGATGAGAGGCTCCTTTCGGCCCCTCTCTGCATTTTACTCCTCCATTCTTGATGGCGTAGTTCCACAAAAGATTTCCTGGCACATTACCATTTTACACTAATACCTTAATTATCACAAACCTTCACCATTGACAACGTTAACACTGAACACTTTAACTTTTATACAACAAATTAATATCCTAGACCCAAAAATTTAATATTTACACTATTTTAATCTTCGTCCAATTACCGCACAATGGACCTGGACACGTACGACGAGGTGTCAAATTTTACGCCCGTCGCGATTTATGTCGTCCGACGCGATACGCCCGTTTCATACGGCCTTCTTGAAGTGTTCATGATAGCGGTTCGATATTGCAAAGTACAGGCTATTATTCCCTCAAAGTACTGTTCGTCACACAGTCTGTTATTTACGTACTTATTGTGGTACAATTTATATTACTCTCTTACAGTGCAATTAATTTACTTCACTCATATTTATAATTGACAAACACTGTCCTACGTTAACTATTTCCAGTTCATGTTGCTTGAGCGCGATCACATTTTATAAACACTGGCGGATGCTCGCGCCATTAAATGTTGAGTTACTGTACGCCCGTAGAATTTGAAGTTAGCTGCGACCGATGGTTCAGCTCCAGAGATTCATTTCAAGTGTGTTGGCGAGGATACCTTGTCCCGTATATATGGATGAAGCTTTCCCTCGCGGATTCATTGACGTCATACCCCTTAGGGAGGGGGTGGATTTTTAATATCGGTACTTGCACTCCGAATTCGACGTTAAAATTTACATCAAATTAATCTACTCCGCTAGCATATTTGCTGGATTAAATATGAACTCCTAACGATCACAGATTTAGGAGATACGGGTGGACTTAGCTCCTCACATTTCGCGCCTTTAGAAGCGTCCCTTACAACTTGGTCTTCGTCCAGCCAATGACATTCAAGCTGTCTGGTTTCCAAGAAATCCAGCCTTCAATTTATTTAATTTGCCAATAATTATTGATTATTTTTCCATGCGTGACATCTAATAAATTCATTACATCGATCCGTATACTCACAATAATTTATTACTGATTACTTTGGAAGTTACGAGAATATCTCATCCATCATTCCTTAAGATGGTATCCCTGAGTCTTCCATCAAATTTTAGCGATTGGCCGGCAAGCGGTCACGTGATTTAAATCTCCACCTGCCCGAACCTAGGCTAGCGATTGTCCTGGCAACCGCTGTAGTTTTCCATGACGTCACGGGAATCTCCGTCCTGCCAAAAATATCCCAGCGCATTACTCATGTTGCGAGCTTCCTTTGTATCACCTGCCCCCTTCTCTTTCTGACCAAGACTTATTTGTGGACTCGTATTTCCCTGTTCGCCAACTAATGAGATCCCCTGCTGTGAAGTAGCTAAATGTTGTTGTGTCGAGCTAATCCGTCAGGCTCCAGTCTGTCGTCCTTCCTTCGCTCATATTTCGACATTACACAGACGAAATATTTTCAACTACACTTCTGTATTTCAATGAATGTACCACATATTATTTTATCAATCAAATCATGACTGACTTTGGGCCTAAGTCACTCGGGTTCAATATATTGTTTTTTTTTCGGAAAATCCCAATAGGAAGGGTGGAAAAGGGTGAAAAAAGGTAAAGCCTTTAATGAGACTACTTATATTTCAGAACCTGGAGATATTGCAGACTTGAAAATTGGTATTTGGGATCTACTTTAAAACTAAAGAAGCAGGTATTTTTTCGTTTTTGGAAAGTCCAAATAATGGGGGGTGAAAAGGGGGGGTGAATTTTTAAAATAAGTGTGTCTGCATCTTAAAACTTTAAAAGTTTACAGATGTAAAAATTGGTATTTAGAATCTCCCTTAAAACTGAAGGAACAACACATCCTTTTTTGTTTTCTGTAAATCCCAATAGGAGGGGTTTAAAAGGGTGAATAATTGGTTGAATGCCTTTAATGAGGATACATATATCTCAGAAACTGCAGATATTACAGAACTGAAAATTTGTATATGGGATCTCCTTTAAAAATACAGAAACACGTATTTTTTTGCTTTTGGAAAATCCAATTAATGGCGGTTAAACAGGAGTGACAAATTGGGGTGAATTTTTTGAAAGACAATATCAACAGAATATCTGAGAAACGTAAAATGTTGCAGACGTAAAAAGTGTGTATTTGGAATCTTCTGTAAATGTAAAGAAACATAGGTGATTTGTTTTCGGAAACTCCCCTTAAGTGAAACTAAAAGTGGTGAAAATTTTAAAATGAGAATTTCTACAGTATATCTCAAAAAAGTTAACATGTTATAGAAGTAAAAAATTGTATTCTTTATCTTATTAAAAATAAAGAAACGTGTATTTTTAGTTTTCGGAAATACCACTTGGGTGGAGGGGGGGTAAAATTGACTGAAGATAGTGTTGATTTCTTTTAATTAGGCTACTGATATCTCAAAAATGAAGATGTTACAGATGTGAAATTTGATATTTGGAATCTGCTTTAAAAAGTAAAGAAACGCGTATTGTCGGAAAATCCAATGAGGGGGGCGGGGGGAAGAAATTATTGAAAAATTAATTGACTTAATTGTGTGAGAATACTTATATCTAATAAAAACTATATTTGTTACAGGCGTGAAAATTCGTATTTGGATCTCCTTTAAAATCAAAGAAAACGCGTTTTGGGGGAATAATCTTGGAGGGCGGGAGTGAAAAGGAGTTGAATTCCTTTCATGAGGACACATAAATCAGAAAGTGAAGAAGTTAGAGTCGTGGTAATTGGTATTTAGAAGATCCTTTACTATTAAAGAAACGAGTTTGTTGCAGGAAAATTCACTTTGGGGGGGGGGGGGGGGGGGAGTTTGAAAGATGTGAAAAATGTGAATTATTTTTATGGGGATACTTATATCTCAAAACTGAAGGTTATAGACGTGAACATTGGAATACCAATATAATGGTCCGTTATTGGACATTATAAATTTTCCAGCTAACTCATTCTTGGTTGCCTGCGTTTCGTCCTCGTGTGCTAAGTTAGGCTCATCAGTTGGGACTTAGCACACCACCCAAGACGCAAGGCTAGTGCATACCGTGGAGGCTCTTTTCTTTTTTGCTTTCATTCCCCACCCTGAAGGGGTGGGGCGGGCCACCTAGAGGGTGTCGCCCTCTCTCTGGCCAGGAGAGATGACGGGGTTGAGAAGATGTGAGAAAAGAGGGAGGTGGGTAATTTGATGTATGGAATTAGGAGGTGTGTGCGGATAGTAGTTAATGATCGGAGATGTGTGCAAGGATTACATATTTAGAGGAGAGTGCAATGATTGACAAGTTTTAGATGGGAGGGCTAGGATGGAATTGAAGAGTTAGAAGGTGTAATGTTGCGGTTATATTGTATAATGAGGTGGTGAGGAGTCTGAGGAGTTCAAGTTGCAGAGGAGGTTGATAGAAGAAGTTAGGTGGAGGTAGGGGTGGACGGACGGGTTGACAAGGTTGAAATGGAGGACTGGCTGGCCGGGGGCGACGAAAGGGAGTGTTGGAAGTATGGCGAAAAGGTTGGGGTGGGGAACGTGAGGGCTCCACTTTGAAGCGACGTTGAAAGATGTAGGCACCAGTGTTGATAAGTTGTTCCACATCATTGGCGGTGGGAAGGTGAATTCGGACCATAAAAGTAGGCCCGGAGGCGTTGTAGATCCTGAACGCCCG
The DNA here is from genome assembly GCF_040414725.1 of Anabrus simplex. Lineage (NCBI taxonomy): Eukaryota > Metazoa > Arthropoda > Insecta > Orthoptera > Tettigoniidae > Anabrus > Anabrus simplex. Next base: position 186,145,483 of record NC_090266.1, read on the forward strand.
ACGAGCGGGGATGCCTGCTTCCTGGAGTTCTTGGAGAATTTCCCGTTCGGAGAAGGTAGGTTCTACGCCGCGGATGACACAGCTTGACATAGTGTCCAGAGGTGGTGGTTGCGACCGTTGCGAGGATGTTGCGGCGGCTGTTGCTGTGTCGTCTGGTGGTGACACGGCGGGGGAGGCTAGGATGTTGTCGGGAAGTTGCTGGAGACGAGGTTGTGCAGAAGTTAGGATAGAAGAGAGGGAGGATATCATTACAGGGGAAGGATGGCAGGACGTAACGGTAGTAACAGGAATATGGTGGCGAGTAGTGGCTGACATCGTAGTGGTCGCGGTGGTAGTAGTGGGTGGTGTGTGATGAGGGGGAAAGGAGGGCGAGGTTTGTTGTAGTAGAGGCTTGTGGTGAGGCGCGTTGACGATAGGCAATTTGGTGGGATCTGCTGTAAGCTGGGCTAATATGGGCTGGCTGGTAGGCTCCACTAGGTAGTATCGGTCGTGAATAGACACTCCCGTGTCAAGGAGGCGCTTCCAGTCGTCCAACGTAGGTAGATAAAGAAGAACCTGCGATGATGGTGATGAAGTTGAGGCATCCAACATCCGGTGGGCATCGTGGACTGGGTAGCCAGCGGTGCGGAGGGCGTAGCAAATCTCTTCTTCGGATATGGCAGGATTAACATCGGGGATGACACAGGTGCGCATGGTGTGGGGACGGCCGACTTCCAACTCGGTGTCAGGCCTATATGCTTGAGAGTCCGGCAGGGAGCTGAGTTATAGATATAGAGCCACCCGGCCGGCAACAAAAATAATGAGGAGAGTCTTCAGAGATTTTCAAAACCAGCGCTCCTCGAGAATGCAGAGGTAAGATGGAAGATCCCCCCGTGGAGGCCACTGCATAGGCTACTTGAAGCCACCAGCAGTGCCAATGCACTATGAGAGCTATGTCTCATTTCCAAAAATTGATGCCTGCCTGGCCATCAAATGATGTAGATGTTGATTCCCATAGGGAACCTAAAATATTTGTCCTGAATGAGTAAATTTATAATACCAATATAATGAGACATAGCTCTCATAGTGCATTGGCACTGCTGGTGGCTTCAAGTAGCCTATGCAGTGGCCTCCACGGTATGCACTAGCCTTGCGTCTTGGGTGGTGTGCTAAGTCCCAACTGATGAGCCTAACTTAGCACACGAGGGCGAAACGCAGGCAACCAAGAATGAGTTAGCTGGAAAATTTATAATGTCCAATAACGGACCATTATATTGGTATTATAAATTTACTCATTCAGGACAAATATTTTAGGTTCCCTATGGGAATCAACATCTACATCATTTGATGGCCAGGCAGGCATCAATGTTTGGAAATGAGACATAGCTCTCATAGTGCATTGGCACTGCTGGTGGCTTCAAGTAGCCTATGCAGTGGCCTCCATGGGAGGAAGCTCTGTCGACAACACAGGAGGGCAAGAGGCGAGGAGATACACTACACAGCACGCATCGCTTCTTCTTCTCATCCTTTATTTTTGATCGGCCGAGGGGACGCCACATCTATACTTCGTCCTTCGCCGAGCTAATTAGCATATCGGCTGTCCCCAAGTTGGGTTGACGGCCATCCCCAGCCATGTATACTCTCCTAGTCAGTGATGTTGACCCAGCTCTATCGGTTGAAGACATTGCTACTGAACTTCGCCCGCTCGGTGTCTTCAGTGTCACTCGTCTTTATTACGGCTCTGTTCCCGCACCGGAGATACTTCTTCACTTCCACTCTGCCAGTACATGCAACTCTGTCCAAACTATCGGCGTGGTTATCCAGCGCAGACGTCATCGAGTATCGCCTGCCCCAGCAAACATCAGCGCTCAAACACCTGCTCCGCCTGCCACTCGCTTGCCTCCTCCATATAATCCACCCCCACTTCCATCGCCTTCTTGTTGCCTCACTACCATTTCTCCCAACATTTCGCCTACCGTACCGGTCCCTACCACGACAACTCCCACTATCACTGTTACTTCTACGCAACTTTATCCCATCATTTCTATTACTACTACTACCTCGTCCCATCCATCTCCTCTCCTGACCTCTCTTCCTCTCCCTCCCAACTCTGAGCAGACAAGTCACCAGGAAACGTCTCAACCACCATCTACCGAGGGAACTTCTACCGATCCTTCTGAAAATGCGGCACATCCATCTTCGCCATTACCGCCATCTGATCGTACCTCAACTTACAGCTGTGTTCTGCGCGGTATGGACCCTAACGTACCGCCTGCTGCCATCACACGTGCACTTCGCCAGGCAGGAGTACCTGTCAAGCAAGCATCCCGTATTTATAACTCCGACGGTCCCACATTTCTGGTGAGACTCCAGCTGCCGACGCACGCCGACGTTCAGCGCCTCATCGATCAAGGAATCCACATCTATGGCCGCTATCATCGGGTTGAACCCTCCCATTCTTCTCCACTCCCTTCGCACCGTATGCCCACGCCTCGCGGCCGTCCCCGGCCCGCTCCATCACCCCAATCTCCTCGTCCTCATCTCACCACTCCACCACCTCTCAACTACTTTACGCCTCCCTTACCCAACCCGGACCTTTTCACCCTTATCCTCACTTCCCTTCTTAACTTCTCCTCTTTTTACAATCTTCTAGCCCTCCATCTTTTCCGTCACACCATCATGTAAAGCTCTGTATCTAATATATTGTATCTTTGTCAATAAAGCACAGCAAATGCAAATCTGCCAATAAAGCGCTAGAGAACCTACACTTCCTTTATCCCATCTCCTTTACTATTTCAAACCGCCTTTTCCCCATCTCCCTCTTTTTTCACTCCTTCTCAACCCCGTCATCTCTCCTGGCCAGAGAGAGGGCGACACCCTCTAGGTGGCCCGCCCCACCCCTTCAGGGTGGGGAATGAAAACATTGAAGCAGCAGCAGCCTCCATGGGAAAAAACTCTCTCCTCTGATTTGGATTGCACCGAACTCCGTCGCACCTTCAAATCATTTTTGCTCGGCCGGGTGGCTCACCATCTATAACTTAGCTTCCCGCCGATTCAATCAGCATATTAGGCCGACACCTAGTTGGTAGTCAGCCTCCCCAGCACCATGTCCAGCTGCGTGCTCCATGACATCGATCCCGCTCTCTCTGACCAGGACTTACTTGCCAAACTCCAAATGGCACACGTCCCAGCCCCATCAAATGAGAAATGCAACCAAGCAAGCAAAGGGCGCCAATCTTTAAGTTGAGGACTTAAAGATAAAATTTATAATCAAGCTTGGACAGACTCTTATCACAGGGGTGAGGTGATAGTGCACTAATCATTAAGCAGGAGAATTAGAAATTATAAGGCTAATTAAGGCAAATTGATTACAATGAACTAGAAAAATACTATTTATTATATTTAATATGAATGACGACGGTTTAACGAGAACTGAATTTAAAATAGAAAATGAATTTAATAAAAAAACTGAATGACTCTACTTCGCGAAAACTTGCAATATCTTTAACTCGCTTGCTCACCATGTCGTCTTGATCTGCTGGTCCTTGGAAAGCTTCCCTCCTTGTAGCGGGAACATCACCGTTCGTCTTTGAGATCTCTTCATCTGCAGCTCAGTACCATTCCTGCCTTGCCAATTGCACCCACCACTAATTGGAAGATGACTTCAAAACTAACACTCCCTATTATGCTCTATCCCATATATTGGAGATAAGCCCTAAGTCATAGTTAGAAGAACCACCTTGGGTTATATGGAGAGGATACTCAATTAAGAATCCTTCCAACTTTACTGATAATATTCTCTGAAGTTTCATTTCTATCTAGATTAAAACTATCTATTGACTTAGACTGGTTCAAACCGGTCTTATAGCCGTGCTGTACGTACTTCCTCATGAGAGTGGCTATACACCCCTCATTCAGAATTTCTAAGTATCGAGACGCAGAATCAAGTAGAAAATCAAGTAGAAGCCTCGTAGAAGATCGTAGAATAATGTAGAGAGACTCGCAGAAGCGAATAAGACGTTGTAGAGAGAGCCTCCAGGAGCTCCAACACGCCCTCTTATAACCTTCTCTCGCGCTAATTACAGGCCGCTACACGTGGTCCAATCAGATGACACTTCTCTCCCCACTCTAGATTTTAGAGTAGATGGGTCCCACACAAGATATCAACTGTTCTTCTATTCGTCCTTTCAATCAGTATCCATGGCAACATGACGCTCCTTTGAAAATATAGGCGTTGATCAGTTCGAATAATTCTGGTCGAAATACGGTAGCTTACGTTAGGACGCGTGAACACGTGCTCGCTTTTCTCAGAACTTGATGTCTAAATTTGTCCTCCCTTCCTCCTCGGTGATGTGGCAAGATAACTGAAATCTACTGCAAGTTAATTTTAACCAACTGTCGCAAGAATCTAAGTGAATATGAGGATATTCAGCCCTCGTTTATAAGTCGTAGTTACAAAGTAATGAAATGATAGTGAGCAAATGATTAAACATGAATTATAATACAATTACATACCAAAATAAATATCATGACGTTAAATTCCTGAATTAATTACACATAATAAAATTAACATAATTACACTGTAACGTCTGGAACGTTACATACGCCCCCATGAGTTCTTAACAAATATTACATGAGTTGAGAACTCACACACTTACTCCCACATTGACTTGAAATACCTCTATTACCTGCCCATAACGAGCGACAGTATTTTCATACAATTAATTATATCTCACTCTTTCCATATCTCGCTTAGACTGCTTCCCATTGCGACTGTCTGTTATTTCAGTTCATCTTGAGGTTTAGATGCTAAATTATGCCCATCATGAGCAACTTTTCACTTTTGTAAAAAAAACAAGATTATACTAGAGAATATAACATAATATATACAATTCAGATTACAAACTCTGCCGAGTGTCTATTTGTCCTTTTACTCCCATCTTTCCGACATTCTTTGCCAGATAGCAATAACACGTTCTCTTCCAATATTTTACATTAAAAAATGGAAAACATATGATACAAACAATTTACACTTTTATCACTCTTTCGAATGTTTCAACCTTATCTTGAAGCAGGATGTAATACACTTCACACAAATACACACGTGATTTAAGCTCACGGTAAAATTATTGCAAGTTAGAAATGCACATACGGGAAAATTAATTATTTGCCGTCGTCAGCTTTAATTAGCCTTCTGTAACATCTCAGAAAACAAATATATATAAAATTTCATGGCCTCACATACGGAAAACAGATGATCTATCGTTAATGAACGAGCGTAAATCTACCGTCACACAAACATCTCCCTTGTTTACAAACACAACTAGGAAATACCACCACAATTGTGACGTAAACACATACCGCTCGTAGTCTGACATAACAAGTAGCAACTTCCCCGAGTTACTGACCTATATCTCACAATCCGGTTCAGCCACCTCACACGACAGGTATCTCCTTAAACTACTAATGTTGTACGAACCATTCATTACGCTCTCGCCATCCGCTAACTTGTAAGCACAGGGTCCTAGTTTTCTATGTACTTTATAAGGGCCTTGATATAAAAGAAAAAATTTCTTTGTCACCTTATCCTCACTGTTTGACAACATTGGAACTCTCACCAAAACCATATCACCTACCTCAAAGTTATCAAGTACTTTACGTTTCTGTTGCCTTTTACGTTTATCTCCAGATTTAATCAGGTTCTCCCGTGCCAGTCGGACGTAAAATTCAGCATTACGAGGGGGTTCCTCAGGCAAACCTAACACTCTCACTAGTTCATACTGAGACTCTAGTAAGTTACCAAATCTCACTACAAATCGTCTGAAAAAATTACATACACCAATATACGATCTGAGCTCCTTAATATTTCTAGGTGTCGTAGTATTCAATATTTTCTCAATTCTTGTGCTCTCAGGCGTCACTCCCATTGCCGATACACGGTGCCCCAAAAAAGTCACCTCTCGTCTACTGAAAACACATTTGTCAAGTTTCAGAGTAAAACCAGCATACTCTAATTTAGAAAAAACCCTCTCCAAGTGGTCCAAGTGCTCTTCAAAGGTACTAGATCCTATAACCAAATCATCGATATAAATAGTAGCATAATCTCCAGTATCATCTCCCAAGGCAATACTAAGTGCGCGAATAAGAGCTGCCGAACTCGTACGGGTCCCAAAAGGAACACGCCTAAATTGGTACAAACTATGCTTATAGCTGAAAGCAGTAAGAGGCCTATCTTCTGATCTTAAAGGTATCTGCCAAAAACTACTCCTGAGATCTAACGTAGAAAACCAACTCTTACCCTGAAAATTCTGTATCAACTCTTCAATGGTTTGTGATCTCAACTGATCAGCACCAATACGTCGGTTCATCTCCCTGCCATCAATACACAAACGTATTGATCCATCAGACTTAGGCACAACAATTAAGGGATTAACATATTGACTGTTTGATAACTCAATCACATCGTCTGCTAACATAGCTTGAATTTGATCCTCTACGGCTTTTGCATATTTGTGTGGTATCGGATATCGCGGTCCGCTGAATGGAGTCTTATCCAGCACAGAAAAAGAATGTTCATACAGATGGGTAACACCAGGTTTCTCGGAGAAAATCTCCACGTGTTCACATAACACTTCAAATAACTTGTCCTTCTGGACTTCATTCAACTCATTTCTACTTACGGCTTCTTTCAAGCCACATATTTTATCCCCATGAATCCACAACTGACACAACTTCAGGCCCTCACTAGCCTCTTCATTTACTTTAGAAACCTCTTTCATTCTCCACACTGTACTAACTTCCGTTTTCCTCTGAATTTCCTCCTCAAACTTGACCTTAATATCCTCATTATTCCACCTCAAATTTAGCACTAGATCATTGTAATTTAACTGAGCCACTTTTAACGTTAACCAGTCAGATCCCAAGATAAGATCAAATATTAAATGCGGAATTACCAAACATATCTGAACGCTAATAAAATTATTAATACAGATCGGGACAGCTACTTGTTTACAAATTTGCTTAGACCTCTTTCCAACAGCCGTAATGATGAAAGTAGACTTAACAGGCATTTCCTCCAACTGAATACCCTGTTTCACTAATGACTCATACCACTGAGAACTAATACATGATATTTGGCTACCAGAATCAATCAAAACTTTAACCCACGCCCCCCAGACTTTCAATTTAACAACGGGATTGACTACTTTATTACTTGACTCTTCATTATTCTGCTCGGGTTCATACAACAAATCGTCCCTAACATCGAGGTCATATGGTAACACTTTCATGGCAAGACACTTCGCTACCTTCTTACTAGGCTGGAATTCTGACCTAACATTACAGCCTCTCGTTAGTTTAAAGGTTCCCTTTGTGTATTGACGTTGGACTCATTAGTACATTGCTCTGGCCTCCGTTGGGAATTTCCTGTCCTATATTCAGATGCTCCTCTCCTGCTGTTCTGCTGAGGTCTGAACTGATTGCGAGTTTCGTGATTCTGTGTACTACCGTTATGTCTCATTCCGTTGTGATGACTAAAGTTCTGAATATTCTCCGTTCTACTCCTAAGGTTACCTAAAGCATCAAAACTGCCTAGTAGGTTCTCCATCTCCTGAATAGTTCCAACTTTTTGCATACAGGCCGCTTCTCTCACCCTGTCCGGAAAATGTCTCAAAAGTAGTCTTACTACATCAGACCCCTCGGTTATACCATCTAAGTTCTGACAAATCATGACATGTGCCAGGAAGTACTCGGTCATAGTAACTCCCTCATGCTGTTTGTACCTCCCAAATACCACCCTTTCTCTCTCCCTAGCTTGTATCGCTTCATTCCAGAATTTCTCTCTAAATTTATTTCTGAATTCTTTCAGGTTCGTCATCGTCTGCCTATATACCATGAACCAAGACCGAGTTTCTCCTACAAAAGCATGGTCAATATTTTCCATAACGTCTTCCCAGTCCATAGACCCTTCCTCTAGACGCTTTTCAAACCGTTTCTCTATCATCTTAAGGAAATCTAGCGGGTTCGTTTGTTTCCCATTAAATTTAGGTAGTTCAATTTCCCTAATGTAGCTATTTCCTAGACATTGCCTTCCCGTGAAAACCTGTTTATCCTTTGCCACCTGTTTTAACTGATTTTCTGCTTTCTCCATCCGGCATTCTACCTCTTTGTCTCTCCTATCAATTTCGCTCTCCAAGTTAACCTGCTTCTCTTTCAATGTCCTAATTTCAATCTTATTCTCTTCAGCTATCGCAAACCTTTCTTCACTTGCCCGGGTCTCATCTTCTATTCTAAGCTTTACCGTGTCAATCTCTTGTTGGACGTGGTCTTTAAATATCCGTATTTCCCCTCTTTGAGTCTCAACTCTCTTATCAATACTAGTGACCTGCCTCATTACTTCCTCCCTAGTAGAGTTGTTTTCCTTCCCCATTAATTCCAAGAATTCACTTCTCTGTTCCGCAAACTTTTCTTCTACCTCTTTCCCTTGTCGTACATATTCACTTTCCTGGTCCTCTAATCGCTTACTAAAATGTTCATTTTTTACCACCAGATCGCGTAACTGCCTACTGTGTTCGTCCATTCTCCGATTCGCTTCCTCCTTATTTTCTCTCATCTCCCTGCTTAATTCAGCTTTAGTTTGCTCTAACTGTTCTTTAAGTTCATATTTAATATTCTCAATTTTAGTGTTAGTTTGTTCTAATTCACTTTTAAGCTCATTTTTACTGTCCTCTATCTTACTTAACATTAACTGCATCATTCCCATTAACTGATCATTATTATTACTTTCATTGTTAGTGTTTACTTCCGCTTCGCCCCCCATCCTACTATCATCTGACTCCATACTGACTTCTTTCTGCTTGCCTTCACTCTCCATACTACTTACACTTCTATCTTCAATTTCCTCTACTAGACTACACAACTCTTCCTCTGAACTCAATACGTTATTGCCTTTTATCGCCCGTCCACTGCGCAACATCCTCTCTTCTTTCGTCTGATCAGCCATGACCCTTCCCACAATCAAACACTCTTAATGAAACGTGGATATCCAAATTTTGCCCATAATACGAATTCTGATATTGTTACTGTTATTAACTGCTCCGTACTTAATGATTTTCTCGCCACACGTTGGAGCGGCATTTATGTGACTTCCCCTCTCGTAGAACAATCATCAAATGAGAAATGCAACCAAGCAAGCAAAGGGCGCCAATCTTTAAGTTGAGGACTTAAAGATAAAATTTATAATCAAGCTTGGACAGACTCTTATCACAGGGGTGAGGTGATAGTGCACTAATCATTAAGCAGGAGAATTAGAAATTATAAGGCTAATTAAGGCAAATTGATTACAATGAACTAGAAAAATACTATTTATTATATTTAATATGAATGACGACGGTTTAACGAGAACTGAATTTAAAATAGAAAATGAATTTAATAAAAAAACTGAATGACTCTACTTCGCGAAAACTTGCAATATCTTTAACTCGCTTGCTCACCATGTCGTCTTGATCTGCTGGTCCTTGGAAAGCTTCCCTCCTTGTAGCGGGAACATCACCGTTCGTCTTTGAGATCTCTTCATCTGCAGCTCAGTACCATTCCTGCCTTGCCAATTGCACCCACCACTAATTGGAAGATGACTTCAAAACTAACACTCCCTATTATGCTCTATCCCATATATTGGAGATAAGCCCTAAGTCATAGTTAGAAGAACCACCTTGGGTTATATGGAGAGGATACTCAATTAAGAATCCTTCCAACTTTACTGATAATATTCTCTGAAGTTTCATTTCTATCTAGATTAAAACTATCTATTGACTTAGACTGGTTCAAACCGGTCTTATAGCCGTGCTGTACGTACTTCCTCATGAGAGTGGCTATACACCCCTCATTCAGAATTTCTAAGTATCGAGACGCAGAATCAAGTAGAAAATCAAGTAGAAGCCTCGTAGAAGATCGTAGAATAATGTAGAGAGACTCGCAGAAGCGAATAAGACGTTGTAGAGAGAGCCTCCAGGAGCTCCAACACGCCCTCTTATAACCTTCTCTCGCGCTAATTACAGGCCGCTACACGTGGTCCAATCAGATGACACTTCTCTCCCCACTCTAGATTTTAGAGTAGATGGGTCCCACACAAGATATCAACTGTTCTTCTATTCGTCCTTTCAATCAGTATCCATGGCAACATGACGCTCCTTTGAAAATATAGGCGTTGATCAGTTCGAATAATTCTGGTCGAAATACGGTAGCTTACGTTAGGACGCGTGAACACGTGCTCGCTTTTCTCAGAACTTGATGTCTAAATTTGTCCTCCCTTCCTCCTCGGTGATGTGGCAAGATAACTGAAATCTACTGCAAGTTAATTTTAACCAACTGTCGCAAGAATCTAAGTGAATATGAGGATATTCAGCCCTCGTTTATAAGTCGTAGTTACAAAGTAATGAAATGATAGTGAGCAAATGATTAAACATGAATTATAATACAATTACATACCAAAATAAATATCATGACGTTAAATTCCTGAATTAATTACACATAATAAAATTAACATAATTACACTGTAACGTCTGGAACGTTACAACGGACCATTATATTGGTATTATAAATTTACTCATTCAGGACAAATATTTTAGGTTCCCTATGGGAATCAACATCTACATCATTTGATGGCCAGGCAGGCATCAATGTTTGGAAATGAGACATAGCTCTCATAGTGCATTGGCACTGCTGGTGGCTTCAAGTAGCCTATGCAGTGGCCTCCATGGGAGGAAGCTCTGTCGACAACACAGGAGGGCAAGAGGCGAGGAGATACACTACACAGCACGCATCGCTTCTTCGTCTCATCCTTTATTTTTGATCGGCCGAGGGGACGCCACATCTATACTTCGTCCTTCGCCGAGCTAATTAGCATATCGGCTGTCCCCAAGTTGGGTTGACGGCCATCCCCAGCCATGTATACTCTCCTAGTCAGTGATGTTGACCCAGCTCTATCGGTTGAAGACATTGCTACTGAACTTCGCCCGCTCGGTGTCTTCAGTGTCACTCGTCTTTATTACGGCTCTGTTCCCGCACCGGAGATACTTCTTCACTTCCACTCTGCCAGTAC